>NW_026870875.1:2733323-3037026 GCF_033118175.1 Dama dama
GGTGTGAAATATATGAAGAGCTTAAAAAGGTCTGAAATATATGAGGAGCATGAAACTGTCTGAAAAATAGGAGGTGCATGAAGTGGTGTTCAAAAACATGAAGAGCCTGAAAAGATGTGAAAAATATGAAGAGCTTCAAAAGGTGTCAAAAATATGAGGAGTATGAAACTGTCTGAAAAATAGGATGAGCATGAAACGGTTTTTAAAAAGATGAAGAGCATGAAAAGATGGGAAAAATATGTAGAGCTACAAAAGGTGTCAAAATTATGAGAAGCATGAAACGGTCTGAAAAATAGGAGGAACATGAAGTGTTGTTGAAAAACATGAAGAGCCTAAAAAAGTGTGAAATATATGAAGAGCTTCAAAAGATCTGAAAAAAATGAGGAGCAGGAAACGGTTTGAAAAATATGAGGAACATGAAACGGTCTGAAAAATATGAGGAGCATGAAGCGGTCATAAAAAACAGGAAGAGCCTGAAAAGGTGTGAAAAATATGAAGAGCTTCAAAAGGTGTGAAAAATATGAGGAGCATGAAACGGTGTTCAAAAACATGAAGAGCATGAAAAGACGTGAATAATATGAAGAGCTTCAAAAGGTGTCAAACATATGAGAAGCATGAAACGGTCTGAAAAATAGGAGGAGCATGAAACGGTGTTGAAAAACATGAAGAGCCTGAAATGGTGTGAAAATGTGAAGAGCTTCAAAATGTGTCAAAAATATGAGGAGCCTGAAAAGTTCTGAAAAATAGTAGGAGCATGAAACGGTGTTGAAAAACATGAAGAGCCTGAAAAGATGTGAAAAATATGAAGAGCTTCAAAAGGTGTCAAAAATATGAGGAGCATAAAACGGTCTAAAAAATAGGAGGAGCATGAAGTGGTCGTCAAAAACAGGAAGAGCCCGAAAAGGTGTGAAAAATATGAAGAGCTTCAAAATGTGTCAAAAATATGAGGAGCATGAAACTGTCTGAAAAATAGGAGGAGCATGAAGCGGTGTTGAAAAACATGAAGAGCCTGAAAAGGTGTGAAATATATGAAGAGCTTCAAAAGATTTCAGAAATGAGAGGAGCAAGAAACGGTCTGAAAAATAGGAGAAGCATGAAGCGGTGTTGAAAAACATGAAGAGCCTGAAAAGGTGTGAAAATTATGAATATTTCAAAAGATGTGAAAAATATGAAGAACTTCGAAAGCTGTCAAAAATGAGATGAGCATGAAACGGTCTGAGAAATAGGAGAAGCATGAAGTGGTGTTGAAAAACATGAAGAGCCTGAAAAGGTGTGAAAAATATGAAGAGCATCAAAAAATGTCAAAAATATGAGGAGCATGAAATGGTCTGAAAAATAGGAGCAGCAAGAAACGGTGTTCAAAAACATGAAGAGCGTTTAAAGGTGTGAAAAATAGGACAAGCCTCAAAACGTGTCAAAAATATGAGGAGCATGAAACGGTCTGAAAAATAATAGGAGCATGAAGCGGTGTTGAAAAACATGAAGAGTCTGAAAAGGTGTGAAAAATATGAAGAGCTTCAAAAGGTATAAAAAATATGAGGAGCATGAAACGGTCTGAAAAATATGAGGAGCATGAAGCTATGTTGAAAAATATGAAGAGCTTGAAAAGCTTTGAAATATATGAAGAGCTTCAAAAGGTGTGAAATACATGAGGAGCATGAAACGATCTGAAAAATAGGAGGAGCATGAAACGGTGTTCAAAAACATGAAGAGCCTGAAAAGGTGTGAAAAATATGAAGAGATTCAAAAAATGTCAAAAATATGAGGAGCATGAAATGGTCTGAAAAATAGGAGCAGCATGAAACGGTGTTCAAAACATGAAGAGCCTGAAAAGGTGTGAAAAATATGAAGAGGTTCAAAAGGTGTGGAATACATGAGGAGCATGAAGCGGTCTGAAAAAAAACAGGAGCATGAAGCGGTGTTGAAAAACATGAAGAGCCTGAAAAGATGTGAAAAATATGAAGAGCTTCAAAAGGTGTCAAAAATATGAGGAGCATGATTGGAATGAAAAAGAGGAGTAGCATGAAGCGGTGTTGAAAAACATGAAGAGCCTAAAAACGTGTGAAAAATATGAAGAGCTTCAAAAGGTGTTAAAAATACGAGGAGCATGAAACGGTATGAAATATAGCAGGAGCATGAAGCGGTGTTGAAAAGCATGAAGAGCTTGAAAAGGTGTGAAAAATATGAAGAGCTTCAAAAGGTGTCAGAAATATGAAGAGCTTCAAAAGGTGTCAAAAATGAGATGAGCATGAAACGGTCTAAAAACTAGGAGGAGCATGAAGTGGTGTGGAAAAACATGAAAAGCCTGAAAAGGTTTGAAAAATATGAAGAGTTTCAAAAGGTGTGAAATACATGAGGAGCAAGAAACGTTCTGAAAAATAGGAGAAGCATGAAGCGGTGTTGAAAAACATGAAGAGCCTGAAAAGGTGTGAAAAATATGAAGAGCTTCAAAAGGTGTGAAATACATGAGGAGCATGAAACGGTCTGAAAAATAGGAGTAGCATGAGACGGTGTTGAAAACATGAAGAGCCTGAAAAGATGTGAAAAATATGAAGAGCTTCAAAAGGTGTCAAAATTATGAGGAGCATGAAACGATCTGAAAAATAGGAGGAGCATGAAGCGGTGTTCAAAAACACGAAAAGCCTGTAAAAGTGTGAAAAATATGAAGAGCTTCAAAAGGTGTCAAAAATATGAGGAGCATGAATCGGTATGAAAAAGAGGAGGAGCATGAAGCGGTGTTCAAAAACATGCAGAGTCTGAAAAGGTGTGAAAAATATGAAGAGCTTCAAAAGGTGTCAAAAATATGAGGAGCATGAATCGGTATGAAAAAGAGGAGGAGCATGAAGCGGTGTTGAAAAACATGAAGAGCCTGAAAAAGTGTAAAAAATATGAAGAGCTTCAAAAGATGTGAAAAATATGAACAGCTTCAAAAGGTGTCAAAAATGAGATGAGCATGAAGCAGTCTGAAAAAAGGAGGAGCATGATGCGATGTGCAAAAACATGAACAGCCTGAAAAGGTGTGAAAAATATGAAAATCTTCAAAAGGTGTCAAAAATATGAGGAGCATGAAACGATCTGAAAAATAAGAGGAGCATGAAGTGGTGTTGAAAACCATGAAGTGCCTGAAAAGGTGTGAAAAACATGAAGAGCTTCAAAAGGTGTCAAAAATATGAGGAGCATGAAACGGTCTGAAAAACAGGAGGAGAATGAAGCGATGTAGAAAATCATCAAGAGCCTGAAAAGTTGTGAGAAATATGAAGAGCTTCAAAAGGTGTCTAAAATATGAGGAGCATGAAACAATCTGAAAAAAAGGAGGAGCATGAAGCGGTGTTCAAAAATATGAAGAGACTGAAAAGGTGTGAAATATATGAACAGCTTCAAAAGGTGTCAAAAATATGAGGAGCATGAAACGGTCTGAAAAATAGGTGGAACATGAAGCGGTGTTCAAAAACATGAAAAGCCTGAAAAAGTGTGAAAAATATGAAGAGCTTCAAAAGGTGTCAAAATGAGATGAGCATGAAACGGTCTGAAAAATAGGAGGAGAATGAAGCGGTGTTGAAAAACATGAAGAGCCTGAAAACCTGTGAAAAATATGAAGAGCTTCAACAGGTGTGAAAATTATGAAGAGCTTCAAATGGTGTCAAATATTAGATGAGCCTGAAACGGTCTGAAAAATAGGAGGAGCATGAAGCGCTGTTCAAAAATATGAAGAGCCTGAAAAGGTGTGAAATATATGAAGAGCTTGAAAAGGTGTCAAAAATATGAGGAGAATGAAACGGTCTTAAAAAT
Source organism: Dama dama (assembly GCF_033118175.1). Lineage (NCBI taxonomy): Eukaryota > Metazoa > Chordata > Mammalia > Artiodactyla > Cervidae > Dama > Dama dama. The sequence continues at coordinate 2,737,113 of NW_026870875.1, forward strand.
AGGAGGAACATGAAGCGGTGTTAAAAAACATGAAGAGCCTGAAAAGGTGTGAAAAATATGAAGAGTTTCTAAAAGTGTCAAAATGAGATGAGCATGAAACGGTCTGAAAAATAGGAGGAGAATGAAGAGGTGTTGAAAATCATCAAGAGCCTGAAAAGGTGTGAAAAATATGAAGAGATTCAAAAGGTGTGAAATACATGAGGAGCATGAAACTCTTTGAAAAATAGAAGGAGCTTGAAGTGTTGTTGTAAAACATGAAGAGCCTGAAAAGGTGTGAAAAATGTCAAGTGCTTCAAAAGGTGTCAAAAATATGAGGAGCATGAAACGGTCTGAAAAATAGGAGGAGCATGAAACGGTGATTAAAACATGACGAGCCTGAAAAGGTGTGAAAAATATGAAGAGCTTCAAAATGTGTGAAATACATGAGGAGCATGAAACGGTCTGAAAAATAGGAGGAGCATTAACCAGTGTTCAAAAACATGAAGAGCCTGAAAAGGTGTGAAAAATATGAAGAGCTTCAAAAGGTGTCAAAAATATGAAGAGCATGAAATGTTCTGAAAAATAGGAGGATCATGAAGCAGTGTTCAAAAACATGAAGAGCCTGAAAAGGTGTGTAAATTATGAAGAGCTTCAAAAGGTGTGAAAAATATGAGGAGCATGAAACGGTCTGAAAAATAGAAGCGGCATGAAATGGTGTTGAAAAACATGAAGAGCCTGAAAAGGTGTGAATAATATGAAGAGCTTCAAAACGTGTGAAATACATGAGGAGCATGAAACGGGCTGAAAAATAGGAGAAGCATGAAATGGTGTGGAAAAACATGAAGAGCCTGAAAAGGTGTGAAAAATATGAACAGCTTTAAAAGGTGTGAAATACAATAGGAGCATGAAACTCTCTGAAAAATAGGAGGAGCATGAAGTGGTGTTCAAAAACATGAAGAGCTTAAAAAGTTGTGAAAAATATGAAAAGCTTCAAAAGGTGTCAAAAAAGAGATGAGCATGAAACGGTCTGAAAAACAGGAGGATCATGAAACGTTGTTGAAAGACATGAAGATCCTGAAAAGGCGTCAAAAATATGAAGAGTTTCAAAAGGTGTCAAAAATATGAGGAGCATGAAACGGTCTGAAAAATAGGAGGAGCATGTAGCTGTGTTCAAAAACATGAAGAGCCTGAAAAGGTGTGAAAAATATGAAGAGCTTCAAAAGGTGTGAAAAATATGGAAAGCATGAAACGGTGTGAACAATAGAAGCAGCATGAAACGGTGTTGAAAAACATGAAGAGCATGAAAAGGTGTGAAAAATATGAAGAGGTTCAAAAGGTGTCAAAAATATGAGGAGCATGAAACGTTCTGAAAAATAGGAGGAGCATGAAACAGTGATCAAAAACATGAAGAGCCTGAAAAGGTGTGAAAAGTATGAAGAGCTTCAAAAGGGGTCAAAAATATGAGGAGCATGAAACGTTCTGAAAATTAGGAGGATCATGAGCGGTGTTCAAAAATATAAAGAGCCTGAAAAGTTGTGAAAAATAGTAAAAGCCTCACAAAGTGTCAAAAATATGAGGAGCATGAAACGGTCTGAAAAATTGCAGGAGCATGAAGTGGTGTTGAAAAACATGAAGAGTCTGAAAACGTGTGAAAATAAGAAGAGCTTCAAAAATATGAGAAATATGAAGAGCTTCAAAAGGTATCAAAATGAGATGAGCATGAACCGGTCTGAAAAATAGGAGGAGCATGAAGTGGGGTTGAAAAAATGAAAAGCCTGAAAAGGTGTGAAATATATGAAGTGCTTCAAAGGTGTCAAAAATATGAGGAGAATGAAACGGTCTGAAAAATAGGAGGAGCATGAAGTGGTGTTGAAAAACATGAAGAGCCTGAAAACGTGTGAAAAATATGAAGACCTTCAAAAAGTGTGAAAAATATGAAGAGCTTCAAAAGGTGTCAAAATGAGATGAGCATGAAACGGTCTGAAAAACAGGAGGAGAATGAAGCGGTGTTGAAAATCATCAAGAGCATGAAAAGGTGTGAAAAATATGAAGAGCTTCAACAGATGTGAAAAATATGCAAAGCTTCAAAAGGTGTCAAAAATGAGATGAGCATGAAACGGTCTGAAAAATAAGAGGAGCATGAAGTCGTGTTCAAAAATATGAAGAGCCTGAAAAGGTGTGAAAAATATGAAGAGCTTCAAAAGGTGTGAAAAAGATGAAGACCTTGAAAAGATGTGAAAAAAGAAATGAGCATGAAAAGGTCTGAAAAATAGGAGGAGCATGAAGCGGTGTTGAAAATCATGAAGAGCCTGAAAAGGTGTGAAAAATATGAAGAGCTTCAAAAGGTGTGAAATACATGAAGAGCATGAAACTCTCTGAAAAATAGAAGGAGCATGAAGTGGTGTTGAAAAACATGAAGAGCATGAAAAGGTGTGAAAAATACGAAGAGCTTCAAAAGGTGTCCAAAATATGAGGAGCATGAAATGGTCTGAAAAATAGGAGGAGCATGAAGCGGGGTTGAAAAACATGAAGAGCCTGAAAAGGTGTGAAAAATATGAAGAGCTTCAAAATTGTCCAAAATATGAGTAGCATGAATCGGTCTGCAAAATAGGAGGAGCAAGAAACGGTGTTCAAAACATGAAGAGCCTGAAAATGTGTGAAAAATATGAAGAGCTTCAAAAGGTGTGAAATACATGAGGAGGATTAAACGGTCTCAAAAATAGGAGGAGCATGAAGCGGTGTTGAAAAACATGAAGAGCCTGAAAGGTGTGAAAAATATGAAGAGCTTCTAAAGGTGTCAAAAATATGAGGAGCATAAAACGGTCTTAAAAATACGAGGAGCATGAAGTGGTGTTGAAAAACATTAAGAGGCTGAAAAGGTGTGAAATATATGAAGAGCTTCAAAAGGTGTCAAATATATGAGGAGTATGAAACGGTCTGAAAGATAGGAGGATCATGAAATGGTGTTGAAAAACATGAAGAGCCTGAAAAGGTGTGAAAAATATGAAGAGCTACAAAAGGTGTCAAAAATATGAGGAGCATGAAACGGTCTGAAAAATAGGAGGAGCATGAAGCTATTTTCAAAAACATGAAGAGCGTGAAAGGTGTGAAAAATATGAAGAGCTTCAAAAGGTGTGAAAAATATGAGGAGCATGAAACGGTCTGAAAATTAGGAGGAGCATGAAGTGGTTTTCAAAAACATGAAGAGCCTGAAAAGTTGTGAAAAAAATGAAGAGCTTAAAAAGGTGTCAAATATATGAGGAGCATAAAACGGTCTGAAAAATAGGAGGAGCATGAAACGGTGATCAAAAACATGAAGAGCATGAAAAGGTGTGAAAAATATGAAGAGCTTCAAAACGTGTCAAAAATATGAGGAGCATGAAACGGTTTCAAAAATAGAAGCAGCATGAAGCAGTGTTCAAAACATGAAGAGCCTGAAAAGGTGTGAAAAATATGAAGAGATTCAAAAGGTGTGAAATACATGAGGAGGATTAAACCGTCTGAAAAATAGGAGGAGCATGAAGCGGTGTTGAAAAATATGAAGAGCCTGAAAAGGTGTGAAAATATGAAGAGCTTCAAAAATATGAAAAATATGAAGAGCTTCAAAAGGTGTGACAAATATGAGGAGAACGAAACGGTGTGAAAAATAGGAGGAGCATGGAGTGGGGTTGAAAAACATGAAGAGCCTGAAAAGCTGTGAGAAATGTGAAGAGCTTCAAAAGTTGTGAAAAATATGAAGAGCTTCAAAAGGTTTCAAAAATATGAGGAGAATGAAACGGTCTGCAACATAGGAGGAGCATGAAATGGTGTTCAAAAACATGAAGAGCCTTAAAAGATGTGAAAAATATGAAGTGATTCAAAAGGTGTGAAATACATGAGGAGGAATAAACGGTCTGAAACATAGGAGGAGCATGAAGCTGTGTTGAAAAACATGAAGAGCCTGAAAACGTGTGAAAAATATGAAGAGCTTCAAAAGGTGTGAAAAATATGAAGAGCTTCAAAAAGTGTCAAAAATTAGATGAGCATGAAACGGTCTGAAAAATAGGAGTAGCATGAAGTGGTGTTGAAAAATATGAAGAGCCTGAAAAGGTGTGAAAAATATGAAGAGCTTCAAAATGTGTGAAAAATATGAAGAGCTTCAAAAGGTGTCAAAATGAGATGAGCATGAAACGGTCTGAAAAATAGGAGGAGAATGAAGAGGTGTTGAAAATCATCAAGAGCCTGAAAAGGTGTGAAAAATATGAAGAGCTTCAAAAGGTGTGAAATATATGAGGAGCATGAAACTCTTTGAAAAATAGAAGGAGCTTGAAGTGTTGTTGTAAAACATGAAGAGCCTGAAAACGTGTGAAAAATGTGAAGTGCTTCAAAAGGTGTCAAAAATATGAGGAGCATGAAACGGTCTGAAAAATAGGAGGAGCATGTAACGGTGATTAAAACATGACGAGCCTGAAAAGGTGTGAAAAATATGAAGAGCTTCTAAAGGTGTCAAAAATATGAGGAGCATAAAACGGTCTTAAAAATACGAGGAGCATGAAGTGGTGTTGAAAAACATTAAGAGGCTGAAAAGGTGTGAAATATATGAAGAGCTTCAAAAGGTGTCAAATATATGAGGAGTATGAAACGGTCTGAAAGATAGGAGGATCATGAAATGGTGTTGAAAAACATGAAGAGCCTGAAAAGGTGTGAAAAATATGAAGAGCTACAAAAGGTGTCAAAAATATGAGGAGCATGAAACGGTCTGAAAAATAGGAGGAGCATGAAGCTATTTTCAAAAACATGAAGAGCGTGAAAGGTGTGAAAAATATGAAGAGCTTCAAAAGGTGTGAAAAATATGAGGAGCATGAAACGGTCTGAAAATTAGGAGGAGCATGAAGTGGTGTTCAAAAATATGAAGAGCCTGAAAAGGTGTGAAAAATATGAAGAGCTTAAAAAGGTGTCAAATATATGAGGAGCATGAAACGGTCTGAAAAATAGGAGGAGCATGAAACGGTGTTCCAAAACATGAAGAGCCTGAAAAGGTGTGAAAAATATGAAGAGCTTCAAAACGTGTCAAAAATATGAGGAGCATGAAACGGTCTCAAAAATAGAAGCAGCATGAAGCGGTGTTCAAAAACATGAAGAGCCTGAAAAGGTGTGAAAAATATGAAGAGATTCAAAAGGTGTGAAATACATGAGGAGGATTAAACCGTCTGAAAAATAGGAGGAGCATGAAGCGGTGTTGAAAAATATGAAGAGCCTGAAAAGGTGTGAAAATATGAAGAGCTTCCAAAATATGAAAAATATGAAGAGCTTCAAAAGGTGTGACAAATATGAGGAGCAAGAAATGGTCTGAAAAATAGGAGGATTATGAAACGGTTTTCAAAAACAAGAAGAGCCTGAAAAGGTGTGAAAAATAGTAAAAGCCTCAAAAAGTGTCAAAAATATGAGGAACATGAAACGGTCTGAAAAATTGCAGGAGCATGAAGTGGTGTTGAAAATCATGAAGAGTCTGAAAACGTGTGAAAATAAGAAGAGCTTCAAAAATATGAGAAATATGAAGAGCTTCAAAAGGTATCAAAATGAGATGAGCATGAACCGGTCTGAAAAATAGGAGGAGCATGAAGTGGGGTTGAAAAAATGAAAAGCCTGAAAAGGTGTGAAATATATGAAGTGCTTCAAAGGTGTCAAAAATATGAGGAGAATGAAACGGTCTGAAAAATAGGAGGAGCATGAAGTGGTGTTGAAAAACATGAAGAGCCTGACAAGGTGTGAAAAATATGAAGACCTTCAAAAAGTGTGAAAAATATGAAGAGTTTCAAAAGGTGTGAAAAAAGAGATGTGCATGAAAAGGTCTGAAAAATAGGAGGAGCATGAAGCGGTGTTGAAAATCATGAAGAGCCTGAAAAGTTGTGAAAAATATGAAGAGCTTCAAAAGGTGTCAAAATGAGATGAGCATGAAACGGTCTGAAAAACAGGAGGAGAATGAAGCGGTGTTGAAAATCATCAAGAGCATGAAAAGGTGTGAAAAATATGAAGAGCTTCAAAAGGTGTCAAAAAGGGATGAGCATCAAAAGGGCTGAAAAATAGCAGGAGCAAGAAGTGGTGTTGAAAAAAATGAGGATCCTGAAAAGGTGTGAAATATATGAAGAGCTTCAAAAGGTGTGAAATACATGAGGAGCATGAAACTCTCTAAAAAATAGATGGAGGATGAAGTGTTGTTGTAAAACATTAAGAGCCTGAAAAGGTGTGAAAAATATGAAGAGTTTCAAAAGGTGTCCAAAATATGAGGAGCATGAAACGGTCTGAAAAATAGGAGGAACATGAAGCGATATTGAAAAACATGAAGAGCCTGAAAAGGTGTGAAAAATATGAAGAGCTTCAAAAGGTGTCGAAAATATGAGGAGCATGAAACGGTCTGAAAAACAGGAGGAGCATGAAGCGGTGTTTAAAAACATGAAGAGCCTGAAAAGCTGTGAGAAATATGAAGAGCTTCAAAAGGTGTCAAAAATATGAGGAGCATGAAACGGTCTGAAAAATAGGAGGAGCATGACGCCGTGTTCAAAAACATGAAGAGCCTGAAAAGGTGTGAAAAATATGAGGAACTTCAATCGGTGTAAAATACATGAGGAGCATTAAACAGTCTGAAAAACAGGAGGAGCATGAAGCGGTGTTGAAAAACATGAAGAGCCTGAAAACTTGTGAAAAATATGAAGAGCTTCAAAAGGTGTGAAAAATATGAAGAGCTTCAAAAGGTGTCAAAATGAGATGAGAATGAAATGGTCTGAAAAACAGGAGGAGCATGAAGTGGTGTTGAAAAAAATAAAGAGCCTGAAAAGGTGTGAAATATATGAAGAGCTTCAAAAGGTGTGAAAAATATGAGGAGAACGAAACGGTGTGAAAAATAGGAGGATCATGGAGTGGGGTTGAAAAACATGAAGAGCCTGAAAAGCTGTGAGAAATATGAAGAGCTTCAAAAGGTGTGAAAAATATGAAGAGCTTCAAAAGGTTGCAAAAATATGAGGAGAATGAAACGGTCTGCAACATAGGAGGAGCATGAAATGGTGTTCAAAAACATGAAGAGCCTTAAAAGGTGTGAAAAATATGAAGTGATTCAAAAGGTGTGAAATACATGAGGAGGAATAAACGGTCTGAAACATAGGAGGAGCATGAAGCTGTGTTGAAAAACATGAAGAGCCTGAAAACGTGTGAAAAATATGAAGAGCTTCAAAAGGTGTGAAAAATATGAAGAGCTTCAAAAAGTGTCAAAAATTAGATGAGCATGAAACGGTCTGAAAAATAGGAGTAGCATGAAGTGGTGTTGAAAAATATGAAGAGCCTGAAAAGGTGTGAAAAATTTGAAGAGCTTCAAAATGTGTGAAAAATATGAAGAGCTTCAAAAGGTGTCAAAATGAGATGAGCATGAAACGGTCTGAAAAATAGGAGGAGAATGAAGCGGTGTTGAAAAACATGAAGAGCCTGAAAACGTGTGAAAAATATGAAGAGCTTCAACCGGTGTGAAAATTATGAAGAGCTTCAAATGTTGTCAAATATTAGATGAGCCTGAAACGGTCTGAAAAATAGGAGGAGCATGAAGCGGTGTTCAAAAATATGAAGAGCCTGAAAAGCTGTGAAATATATGAAGAGCTTGAACAGGTGTCAAAAATATGAGGAGAATGAAACGGTCTGAAAAATAGGAGGAACATGAAGCGGTGTTAAAAAACATGAAGAGCCTGAAAAGGTGTGAAAAATATGAAGAGTTTCTAAAAGTGTCAAAATGAGATGAGCATGAAACGGTCTGAAAAATAGGAGGAGAATGAAGAGGTGTTGAAAATCATCAAGAGCCTGAAAAGGTGTGAAAAATATGAAGAGCTTCAAAAGGTGTGAAATACATGAGGAGCATGAAACTCTTTGAAAAATAGAAGGAGCTTGAAGTGTTGTTGTAAAACATGAAGAGCCTGAAAACGTGTGAAAAATGTGAAGTGCTTCAAAAGGTGTCAAAAATATGAGGAGCATGAAACGGTCTGAAAGATAGGAGGAGCATGAAACGGTGATTAAAACATGACGAGCCTGAAAAGGTGTGAAAAATATGAAGAGCTTCAAAAGGTGTGAAATACATGAGGAGCATGAAACGGTCTGAAAAATAGGAGGAGCATTAACCAGTGTTCAAAAACATGAAGAGCCTGAAAAGGTGTGAAAAATATGAAGAGCTTCAAAAGGTGTCAAAAATATGAAGAGCATAAAATGTTCTGAAAAATAGGAGGATCATGAAGCAGTGTTCAAAAACATGAAGAGCCTGAAAAGGTGTGTAAAATATGAAGAGCTTCAAAAGGTGTCAAAAATATGAGGAGCATGAAACGGTCTGAAAAATAGATGCGGCATGAAATGGTGTTGAAAAACATGAAGAGCCTGAAAAGGTGTGAATAGTATGAAGAGCTTCAAAACGTGTGAAATACATGAGGAGCATGAAACGGGCTGAAAAATAGGAGAAGCATGAAATGGTGTGGAAAAACATGAAGAGCCTGAAAAGGTGTGAAAAATATGAACAGCTTTAAAAGGTGTGAAATACAATAGGAGCATGAAACTCTCTGAAAAATAGGAGGAGCATGAAGTGGTGTTCAAAAACATGAAGAGCCTGAAAAGATGTGAAAAATATGAAGAGCTTCAAAAGGTGTCAAAAATATGAGGAGCATGAAACTGTCTGAAAAATAGGAGAAGCATGAAGCGGTGTTGAAAAACATGAAGAGCCTGAAAAGGTGTGAAAAATATGAAGAGCTTCAAAATGTGTGAAATACATGAGGAGCATGAAATGGTCTGAAAAATAGGAGGAGCATTAACCAGTGTTCAAAAACATGAAGAGCCTGAAAAGGTGTGAAAAATATGAAGAGCTTCAAAAGGTGTGAAATACATGAGGAGCATGAAACTCTTTGAAAATTAGAAGGAGCTTGAAGTGTTGTTGTAAAACATGAAGAGCCTGAAAAGGTGTGAAAAATGTCAAGTGCTTCAAAAGGTGTCAAATATATGAGGAGCATGAAACGGTCTGAAAAATAGGAGGAGCATGAAACGGTGATTAAAACATGACGAGCCTGAAAAGGTGTGAAAAATATGAAGAGCTTCAAAATGTGTGAAATACATGAGGAGCATGAAATGGTCTGAAAAATAGGAGGAGCATTAACCAGTGTTCAAAAACATGAAGAGCCTGAAAAGGTGTGAAAAATATGAAGAGCTTCAAAAGGTGTCAAAAATATGAAGAGCATGAAATGTTCTGAAAAATAGGAGGATCATGAAGCAGTGTTCAAAAACATGAAGAGCCTGAAAAGGTGTGTAAAATATGAAGAGCTTCAAAAGGTGTGAAAAATATGAGGAGCATGAAACGGTCTGAAAAATAGAAGCGGCATGAAATGGTGTTGAAAAACATGAAGAGCCTGAAAAGGTGTGAATAATATGAAGAGCTTCAAAACGTGTGAAATACATGAGGAGCATGAAACGGGCTGAAAAATAGGAGAAGCATGAAATGGTGTGGAAAAACATGAAGAGCCTGAAAAGGTGTGAAAAATATGAACAGCTTTAAAAGGTGTGAAATACAATAGGAGCATGAAACTCTCTGAAAAATAGGAGGAGCATGAAGTGGTGTTCAAAAACATGAAGAGCCTAAAAAGTTGTGAAAAATATGAAAAGCTTCAAAAGGTGTCAAAAATGAGATGAGCATGAAACGGTCTGAAAAACAGGAGGACCATGAAACGGTGTTGAAAGACATGAAGATCCTGAAAAGGCGTCAAAAATATGAAGAGTTTCAAAAGGTGTCAAAAATATGAGGAGCATGTAGCTGTGTTCAAAAACATGAAGAGCCTGAAAAGGTGTGAAAAATATGAAGAGCTTCAAAAGGTGTGAAAAATATGGAGAGCATGAAACGGTGTGAACAATAGAAGCAGCATGAAACGGTGTTGAAAAACATGAAGAGCATGAAAAGGTGTGAAAAATATGAAGAGGTTCAAAAGGTGTCAAAAATATGAGGAGCATGAAACGTTCTGAAAAATAGGAGGAGCATGAAACGGTGATCAAAAACATGAAGAGCCTGAAAAGGTGTGAAAAATATGAAGAGCTTCAAAAGGGGTCAAAAATATGAGGAGCATGAAACGTTCTGAAAATTAGGAGGATCATGAGCGGTGTTCAAAAATATAAAGAGCCTGAAAAGTTGTGAAAAATAGTAAAAGCCTCACAAAGTGTCAAAAATATGAGGAGCATGAAACGGTCTGAAAAATTGCAGGAGCATGAAGTGGTGTTGAAAAACATGAAGAGTCTGAAAACGTGTGAAAATAAGAAGAGCTTCAAAAATATGAGAAATATGAAGAGCTTCAAAAGGTATCAAAATGAGATGAGCATGAACCGGTCAGAAAAATAGGAGGAGCATGAAGTGGGGTTGAAAAAATGAAAAGCCTGAAAAGGTGTGAAATATATGAAGTGCTTCAAAGGTGTCAAAAATATGAGGAGAATGAAACGGTCTGAAAAATAGGAGGAGCATGAAGTGGTGTTGAAAAACATGAAGAGCCTGAAAACGTGTGAAAAATATGAAGACCTTCAAAAAGTGTGAAAAATATGAAGAGTTTCAAAAGTTGTGTAAAAAGAGATGAGAATGAAAAGGTTTGAAAAATAGGAGGAGCATGAAGCGGTGTTGAAAATCATGAAGAGCCTGAAAAGGTGTGAAAAATATGAAGAGCTTCAAAAGGTGTCAAAATGAGATGAGCATGAAACGGTCTGAAAAACAGGAGGAGAATGAAGCGGTGTTGAAAATCATCAAGAGCATGAAAAGGTGTGAAAAATATGAAGAGCTTCAACAGATGTGAAAAATATGCAAAGCTTAAAAAGGTGTCAAAAATGAGATGAGCATGAAACGGTCTGAAAAATAAGAGGAGCATGAAGTCGTGTTCAAAAATATGAAGAGCCTGAAAAGGTGTGAAAAATATGAAGAGCTTCAAAAGGTGTGAAAAAGATGAAGACCTTGAAAAGTTGTGAAAAAAGAAATGAGCATGAAAAGGTCTGAAAAATAGGAGGAGCATGAAGCGGTGTTGAAAATCATGAAGAGCCTGAAAAGGTGTGAAAAATATGAAGAGCTTCTAAAGGTGTGAAAAACAAATGAGCATGAAAAGGTCTGAAAAATAGGAGGAGCATGAAGCGGTGTTGAAAATCATGAAGAGCCTGAAAAGGTGTGAAAAATATGAAGAGCTTCAAAAGGTGTGAAATACATGAAGAGCATGAAACTCTCTGAAAAATAGAAGGAGCATGAAGTGGTGTTGAAAAACATGAAGAGCATGAAAAGGTGTGAAAAATATGAAGAGCTTCAAAAGGTGTCCAAAATATGAGGAGCATGAAATGGTCTGAAAAATAGGAGGAGCATGAAGCGGGGTTGAAAAACATGAAGAGCCTGAAAAGGTGTGAAAAATATGAAGAGCTTCAAAATTGTCCAAAATATGAGGAGCATGAATCGGTCTGCAAAATAGGAGGAGCAAGAAACGGTGTTCAAAACATGAAGAGCCTGAAAATGTGTGAAAAATATGAAGAGCTTCAAAAGGTGTGAAATACATGAGAAAGATTAAACGGTCTCAAAAATAGGAGGAGCATGAAGCGGTGTTGAAAAACATGAAGAGCCTGAAAGGTGTGAAAAATATGAAGAGCTTCTAAAGGTGTCAAAAATATGAGGAGCATAAAACGGTCTTAAAAATACGAGGAGCATGAAGTGGTGTTGAAAAACATTAAGAGGCTGAAAAGGTGTGAAATATATGAAGAGCTTCAAAAGGTGTCAAATATATGAGGAGTATGAAACGGTCTGAAAGATAGGAGGATCATGAAATGGTGTTGAAAAACATGAAGAGCCTGAAAAGGTGTGAAAAATATGAAGAGCTACAAAAGGTGTCAAAAATATGAGAAGCATGAAACGGTTTGAAAAATAGGAGGAGCATGAAGCTATTTTCAAACATGAAGAGCGTGAAAGGTGTGAAAAATATGAAGAGCTTCAAAAGGTGTGAAAAATATGAGGAGCATGAAACGGTCTGAAAATTAGGAGGAGCATGAAGTGGTGTTCAAAAACATGAAGAGCCTGAAAAGTTGTGAAAAATATGAAGAGCTTAAAAAGGTGTCAAATATATGAGGAGCATGAAACGGTCTGAAAAATAGGAGGAGCATGAAACGGTGTTCAAAAACATGAAGAGCCTGAAAAGGTGTGAAAAATATGAAGAGCTTCAAAACGTGTCAAAAATATGAGGAGCATGAAACGGTCTCAAAAATAGAAGCAGCATGAAGCGGTGTTCAAAAACATGAAGAGCCTGAAAAGGTGTGAAAAATATGAAGAGATTCAAAAGGTGTGAAATACATGAGGAGGATTAAACCGTCTGAAAAATTGGAGGAGCATGAAGCGGTGTTGAAAAATATGAAGAGCCTGAAAAGGTGTGAAAATATGAAGAGCTTTCAAAATATGAAAAATATGAAGAGCTTCAAAAGGTGTGACAAATATGAGGAGCAAGAAATGGTCTGAAAAATAGGAGGATTATGAAACGGTTTTCAAAAACAAGAAGAGCCTGAAAAGGTGTGAAAAATAGTAAAAGCCTCAAAAAGTGTCAAAAATATGAGGAACATGAAACGGTCTGAAAAATTGCAGGAGCATGAAGTGGTGTTGAAAAACATGAAGAGTCTGAAAAGCTGTGAGAAATATGAAGAGCTTCAAAAGGTGTGAAAAATATGAAGAGCTTCAAAAGGTGTGAAAAATATGAAGAGCTTCAAAAAGTGTCAAAAATTAGATGAGCATGAAACGGTCTGAAAAATAGGAGTAGCATGAAGTGGTGTTGAAAAATATGAAGAGCCTGAAAAGGTGTGAAAAATATGAAGAGCTTCAAAATGTGTGAAAAATATGAAGAGCTTCAAAAGGTGTCAAAATGAGATGAGCATGAAACGGTCTGAAAAATAGGAGGAGAATGAAGCGGTGTTGAAAAACATGAAGAGCCTGAAAACGTGTGAAAAATATGAAGAGCTTCAAAAGGTGTGAAAAATATGAAGAGCTTCAAATGGTGTCAAATATTAGATGAGCCTGAAACGGTCTGAAAAATAGGAGGAGCATGAAGTGGTGTTGAAAAAAATGAAGAGCCTGAAGAGGTGTGAAAAATATGAAAAGCTTCAAAAGGTGTCAAAAATATGAGGAGCACGAAACGGTCTGAAAAATACGAGGAGCATGAAGCGGTGTTCAAAAACATGAAGAGCCTGAAAAGGTGTGAAAAATATGAAGAGCTTCAAAAGGTGTCAAAATTATGAGGAGCATGAAACGGTCTGAAAAACAGGAGGAGAATGAAGCGATGTTGAAAATCATCAAGAGCCTGAAAAGTTGTGAGAAATATGAAGAGCTTCAAAAGGTGTCTAAAATATGAGGAGCATGAAACAATCTGAAAAATAGGAGGAGCATGAAGCGGTGTTCAAAAATATGAAGAGCCTGAAAAGGTGTGAAATATATGAACAGCTTCAAAAGGTGTCAAAAATATGAGGAGCATGAAACGGTCTGAAAAATAGGAGGAACATGAAGCGGTGTTCAAAAACATGAAAAGCCTGAAAAAGTGTGAAAAATATGAAGAGCTTCAAAAGGTGTCAAAATGAGATGAGCATGAAACGGTTTGAAAAATAGGAGGAGAATGAAGCGGTGTTGAAAAACATGAAGAGCCTGAAAACGTGTGAAAAATATGAAGAGCTTCAACCGGTGTGAAAATTATGAAGAGCTTCAAATGGTGTCAAATATTAGATGAGCCTGAAACGGTCTGAAAAATAGGAGGAGCATGAAGCGGTGTTCAAAAATATGAAGAGCCTGAAAAGCTGTGAAATATATGAAGAGCTTGAACAGGTGTCAAAAATATGAGGAGAATGAAACGGTCTGAAAAATAGGAGGAACATGAAGCGGTGTTAAAAAACATGAAGAGCCTGAAAAGGTGTGAAAAATATGAAGAGTTTCTAAAAGTGTCAAAATGAGATGAGCATGAAACGGTCTGAAAAATAGGAGGAGAATGAAGAGGTGTTGAAAATCATCAAGAGCCTGAAAAGGTGTGAAAAATATGAAGAGCTTCAAAAGGTGTGAAATACATGAGGAGCATGAAACTCTTTGAAAAATAGAAGGAGCTTGAAGTGTTGTTGTAAAACATGAAGAGCCTGAAAACGTGTGAAAAATGTGAAGTGCTTCAAAAGGTGTCAAAAATATGAGGAGCATGAAACGGTCTGAAAAATAGGAGGAGCATGAAACGGTGATTAAAACATGACGAGCCTGAAAAGGTGTGAAAAATATGAAGAGCTTCAAAATGTGTGAAATACATGAGGAGCATGAAACGGTCTGAAAAATAGGAGGAGCATTAACCAGTGTTCAAAAACATGAAGAGCCTGAAAAGGTGTGAAAAATATGAAGAGCTTCAAAAGGTGTCAAAAATATGAAGAGCATGAAATGTTCTGAAAAATAGGAGGATCATGAAGCAGTGTTCAAAAACATGAAGAGCCTGAAAAGGTGTGTAAAATATGAAGAGCTTCAAAAGGTGTCAAAAATATGAGGAGCATGAAACGGTCTGAAAAATAGAAGCGGCATGAAATGGTGTTGAAAATCATGAAGAGCCTGAAAAGGTGTGAATAGTATGAAGAGCTTCAAAACGTGTGAAATACAATAGGAGCATGAAACTCTCTGAAAAATAGGAGAAGCATGAAGCGGTGTTGAAAAACATGAAGAGCCTGAAAAGGTGTGAAAAATACGAATATTTCAAAAGATGTGAAAAATATGAAGAACTTCAAAAGCTGTCAAAAATGAGATGAGCATGAAACGGTCTGAGAAATAGGAGAAGCATGAAGTGGTGTTGAAAAACATGAAGAGCCTGAAAAGGTGTGAAAAATAGGAAGAGCTTCAAAAAATGTCAAAAATATGAGGAGCATGAAATGGTCTGAAAAATAGGAGCAGCATGAAACGGTGTTCAAAAACATGAAGAGCCTTTAAAGGTGTGAAAAATAGGACAAGCCTCAAAACGTGTCAAAAATATGAGGAGCATGAAACGGTCTGAAAAATAATAGGAGCATGAAGCGGTGTTGAAAAACATGAAGAGTCTGCAAAGGTGTGAAAAATATGAAGAGCTTCAAAAGGTATAAAAAATATGAGGAGCATGAAACGGTCTGAAAAATATGAGGAGCATGAAGCTATTTTGAAAAATAGGAAGAGCTTGAAAAGCTTTGAAATATATGAAGAGCTTCAAAAGGTGTGAAATACATGAGGAGCATGAAACGATCTGAAAAATAGGAGGAGCATGAAACGGTGTTCAAAAACATGAAGAGCCTGAAAAGGTGTGAAAAATATGAAGAGCTTCAAAAAATGTCAAAAATATGAGGAGCATGAAATGGTCTGAAAAATAGGAGCAGCATGAAACGGTGTTCAAAACATGAAGAGCCTGAAAAGATGTGAAAAATATGAAGAGCTTCAAAAGGTGTCAAAAATATGAGGAGCATGATTGGAATGAAAAAGAGGAGCAGCATGAAGCGGTGTTGAGAAACATGAAGAGCCTGAAAACGTGTGAAAAATATGAAGAGCTTCAAAAGGTGTCAAAAATATGAGGAGCATGATTGGAATGAAAAAGAGGAGCAGCATGAAGCGGTGTTGAAAATCATGAAGAGCCTGAAAACGTGTGAAAAATATGAAGAGCTTCAAAAGGTGTTAAAAATACGAGGAGCATGAAACGGTCTGAAATATAGCAGGAGCATGAAGCGGTGTTGAAAAGCATGAAGAGCTTGAAAAGGTGTGAAAAATATGAAGAGCTTCAAAAGGTGTCAAAAATATGAAGAGCTTCAAAAGGTGTCAAAAATGAGATGAGCATGAAACGTTCTAAAAACTAGGAGGAGCATGAAGTGGTGTGGAAAAACATGAAAAGCCTGAAAAGGTTTGAAAAATATGAAGAGTTTCAAAAGGTGTGAAATACATGAGGAGCAAGAAACGGTCTGAAAAATAGGAGAAGCATGAAGCGGTGTTGAAAAACATGAAGAGCCTGAAAAGGTGTGAAAAATATGAAGAGCTTCAAAAGGTGTGAAATACATGAGGAGCATGAAACGGTCTGAAAAATAGGAGGAGCATGAAGCAGTGTTCAATAATATGAAGAGCCTGAAAAGGTGTGAAAAATATGAAGAGCTTCAAAAGGTGTGAAAAATATGTGGAGCATAAAACGGTCTGAAAAATAGGAGGAGCAAGAAGTGGTGTTGAAAAAAATGAAAAGCCTGAAAGGGTGTGAATTATAGGAGGAGCTTTAAAAGGTGTCAAAAAAATGAAGAGAATGAAACGGTCTGTAAAATAGGCGGAGCATGAAGCGGTGTTGAAAATCATGAAGAGCCTGAAAAGGTGTGAAAAATATGAAGAGCTTCAAAAGGTGTGAAATATATGAGGTGCATGAAACGGTATGAAAAATAGCAAGAGCATGAAACGGTGTTGAAAATCATGAAGATAAAGAAAAGGTGTGAAAAATATGAAGAGCTTCAAAAGGTGTGAAAAATATGAGGAGCTTCAAAAGGTGTCAAAAATATAAGGAGCCTGCAACGGTCTGAAAAATAGGAGGAGCATGATAAGGTGTTCAAAAACATGAAGAGCCTGAAAAGATGTGAAAAATATGAAGAGCTTCAAAAGCTGTCAAAAATATGAAGAGCATGAAACGGTCTGAGAAATAGGAGGAGCATGAAATGGTGTTCAAAAACATGAAGACTAGGAAAGGTGTGAAACATTTGAAGTGCTTCAAAAGGTGTCATAAATGAGATGAGCATGAAGCAGTCTGAAAAAAGGAGGAGCATGAAGTGGTGTTGAAAAACATGAAGAGCCTGAAAAGGTGTGAAATATATGAAGAGTTTCAAAAGATGTCAAAAATATGAGGAGCATGAAACGGTCTGAAAAATAGGAGGAGCATCAAACTGTGCTGAAAAACATGAAGAGCCTGAAAAGGTGTGAAAAATATGATGAGCTTCAAAACGTGTGAAAAATATGAGGAGCATGAAACGGTCTGAAAAATAGGAGGAGCATAAAACTGTGCTGAAAATCATGAAGAGCATGAAAACGTGTGAAAAATATGAAGAGCTTCAAAAGGGAAGAATGATATTAAGAGCTTGAATACGAGTCAAAAAGAGATGAGCATGAAACGTTTTGAAAAATAGGAGGAGCATGAAATGGTGTTCAAAAAAATGAAGACACTGAAAAGGTTTGAATTATATGAAGAGCTTCAAAAGGTGTCAAAAATATGAGGAGCAGGAAACGGTCTGAAAAATAGGAGCAGCTAGAAATGATGTTCAAAAACATGAAGAGCCTGAAAATGTGTGAAAAATATGAAGAGCTTCAAAAGGTGTGAAATACATGAGGAGGTTGAAACGGTCTGAAAATAGTAGGAGCATGAAGCGGTGTTGAAAAACATGAAGAGCCTGAAAACGTGTGAAAAATATGAAGAGCTTCAAAAGGTGTGAAAAATATGAAGAGCTTCAAAAGGTGTCAAAAAAGAGATGAGCATGAAACGGTCCTAAAAAGAGGAGGAACATGAAGCAGTGTTCAAAAACATGAAGCGTCTGAAAAGGTGTGAAAAATGTGAAGAGCTGCAAAAAGTGTCAAAAATATGAGGAGCATGAAACGGTCGGAAATATAGCAGTAGCATGAAGCGGTATTGAAAAGCATGAAGAGACTAAAAAGGTGTGAAAAATATGAAGAGCTTCAAAAGGTGTCAAAAATATGAGGAACATGAAACGGTCTGAAAAATAGGAGGAGCATGAAGTAGTGTTGAAAAACATGAAAACACTGAAAATGTGTGAAAAATATGAAGAGCTTCAAAAGGTGTGAAATACATGAGGTGCATTAAACGGTCTGAAAAATAGCAGGAGCATGAAGCTGTGTTCAAAAACATGAAGAGCCTGAAAAGGTGTGAAAAATATGAAGAGCTTCAAAAGGTGTGAAAAATATGAGGAGCATGAAACAGTCTGAAAAATAGGAGGAGCATGATGCGGTGTTCAAAAAAATGAAGACCCTGAAAAGTTGTGAAAAATATGAAGAGCTTCAAAAGGTGTCAAAAATATGAGGAGCATGAAATGGTGTGAAATATAGGAGGAGCATGAAACGGTGTTGAGAAACATGAAGAGCCTGAAAAGGTGTGAAAAATATGAAGAGCTTCAAAAGGTGTGAAATATATGAGGAGCATTAAACGGTCTGAAATATAGGAGGAGCATGAAGCGGTGTTCAAAAACAGGAAGAGCCTAAAAAGGTGTGAAAAATATGAAGAGCTTCAAAAGGTGTGAAAAATAGGAGGTGTATGAAGCGGTGTTCAAACACAAGAAGAGCCTGAAAAGGTGTTAAAAATATGAAGAGCTTCAAAAGGTGTCAAAAATATGAGGAGCATGAAACGGTCTGAAAAATAGGAGGAGCATGAAACGGTGTTCAAAAACAGGAAGAGCCTAAAAAGGTGTGAAAAATATGAAGAGCTTCAAAACGTGTTAACAATATGTGGAGCATGAAACGGTCTGAAAAATAGGAGGAGCACGAAGTGTTGTTTAAAAGCATGAAGAGCCTGAAAATGTGTGAAATATATGAAGAGCTTAAAAAGGTGTGAAAAAAAAAGAAGAGCTTCAAAAGGTGTCAAAAATATGAGGAGCATGAAACGGTCTGAAAAATATGAGGAGCATGAAACGGTGTTCAAATACATGAAGAGCCTAAAAAGGTGTGAAAAATATGAAGAGCTTCAAAAGGTGTGAAAATATGAAGACCTGGAAAAGCTGTAAAAATCGATGAGCATGAAATGATCTGAAAATTAGGAGCAGCTCGAAGCGGTTTTGAAAAACATGAAGAGACTGAAAACGTGTAAAATATATGAAGAGCTTCAAAAGATATGAAAAATATGAACAGCTTCAAAATGTGTCAAAAATGAGATGAGCATGAAGTGGTCTGAAAAAAGGAGGAGCATGAAGTGGTGTTGAAAAACATGAAGAGCCTGAAAAGGTGTGAAATATATGAAGAGTTTCAAAAGATGTCAAAAATATGAGGAGCATGACACGGTCTGAAAAATAGGAGGAGCATCAAACTGTGCTGAAAAACATGAAGAGCCTGAAAAGGTGTGAAAAATATGATGAGCTTCAAAACGTGTCAAAAATATGAGTAGCATGAAACGTTCTGAAAAATGGGAGGAGCATGAAACTGTGCAGAAAATCATGAAGAGCATGAAAACGTGTGAAAAATATGAAGAGCTTCAAAAGGGAAAAATGATATTAAGAGCTTGAATAGGAGTCAAAAAGAGATGAGCATGAAACGTTCTGAAAAATAGGAGGAGCATGAAGTGGTGGTAAAAAAAATGAAGACACTGAAAAGGTTTGAAATATATGAAGAGCTTCAAAAGGTGTCAAAAATATGAGGAGCATGAAACGGTCTGAAAAATAGGAGGAGCATGAAGTGGTGGTGAAAAATATGAAGAGCCTGAAAAGGTGTGAAATATATGAAGAGCTTCAAAGGTGTGAAATATATGAAGAGCTTCAAAGGTGTGAAATATATGAAGAGATTCAAAAGGTGTCAAAAATATGAGGAGCATTAAACGGTCTGAAAAATAGGAGTAACATGAATCAGTGTTCAAAAACATGAAGAGCCTGAAAAGGTGTGAAAAATATGAAGAGCTTCAAAAGGTGTCAAAAATATGAGGAGCATGAAACGGTCTGAAAAATAGGTGGAACATGAAGTGGTGTTCAAAAACACGTACAGCTTGAAAAGGTGTGCAAAATATGAAGAGCCTTAAAAAGTGTCAAATATATGAGGAACATGAAACGGTCTGAAAAATAGGAGGAGTATGAAGCGGTGTTTAAAAACGTGAAGAGCCTGAAACGTGTGAAAAATATGAAGAGCTTCAAAACGTGTGAAAATATGAAGAGCTTCCAAAGGTGTCAAAAATGAGATGAGCATGAAACGGTCTGAAAAATAGGAGGACTATGAAGTGGTGGTGAAAAATATGAAGAGCCTGAAAAGGTGTGAAATATATGAAGAGTTTCAAAAGGTTTCAAAAATATGAGGAGCATGAAATGGTCTGAAAAATAGGAGGAGCTTGAAACGGTGTTCAAAAATATGAAGAGTCTGACAAGGTGTGAAAATTATGAAGAGCTTCAAAAGGTGTCAAAAATATGAGGAGCATGAAACGGTCTGAAAATTAGGAGGAGCAAGAAATGGTGTTCAAAAAATGAAAAGCCAGAAAAGGTGTGAAAAATAGGAAGAGCTTCAAAGGATGTGAAATATATGAGGAACATGAAATGGCGTGAAAAATAGGAGGAGCATGAAGCTGTGTTCAAAAGCATGAGAGACTGAAAAAGTGTGAAATATATGAAGAGCTTCAAAAGGTGTGAAATACATGAGGAGCATGAAACAGTTTGAAAAATAGGAGGAACATGAAGCGGTGTTCAAAAACATGAAGAGCATGAAAAGTTGTGAAAAATATGAAGAGCTTCAAAATGTGTCAAAAATATGAGGAGCATGAAACGGTCTGAAAAATAGGAGGAGCATGAAGTGTTGTTAAAATGCATGAAGAGCCTGAAAAGGTGTGAAAAATATGAAGAGCTTCAAAATGTGTCAAAAATATTTGGAGCATGAACCGGTCTCAAAAATCCGAGGAGCATGAAGTGTTGTTGAGAAACATGAAGAGTATTAAAAGGTGTGAAATATATGAAGAGCTACAAAACGTGTCAAAAATATGAATAGAATGAACAGGTCTGAAAATTAGGAGGAGCATGAAGTGGTGTTGAAAAACATGAAGAGACTGAAAAGGTGTGAAAAATACGAAGAGCTTGAAAAGGTGTGAAAAAATGAGGAGCATTAAGCAGTCTGAAAAACAGGAGGAGCATGAAGTGGTGTTGAAAAACATGAAGTACCTGAAAAGTTGTGAAATATATGAAGAGCTTCAAAAGGTGTGAAAAATATGAGGAGCTTCAAAAGGTGTCAAAAATATAAGGAGCCTGAAAAGGTCTGAAAAATAGGAGGAGCATGATAAGGTGTTCAAAAACATGAAGAGCCTGAAAAGATGTGAAAAATATGAAGAGCTTGAAAAGATGTGAAATACATGTGGAGCATGAAATGGTCTGAAAAATACAGGAAGCATGAATCGGTGTTCAAAAACATGAAGAGCCTGAAAAGGTGTGAAAAATATGAAGAGCTTCGAAAGGTGTCAAAAATATGAGGAGCATGAAACGGTCTGAAAAATAGGAACAGTGTGAAGCGGTGTTCAAAAACATGAAGAGCCTGAAAAGGTGTGAAAAACATGAAGATCTTCAAAAGGGGTCAAAAATATGAGGAGCATGAAACGATCTTAAAAATAGGAGGAGCATGAAGTGGTGTTCAAAAACATGAAGAGCCTGAAAAGGTGTGAAAAACATGAAAGGCCTCAAAACGTGTCAAAAATATGAGGAGCATGAAACGGTGTGAAAAATAGGAGGAGCGTGAAGCGGTGTTGAAAAACATGAAGAGCCTGAAACGTGTGAAAATATGAAGAGCTTCAAAAGGTGTGAAAAATATGAAGAGCTTCCAAAGGTGTCAAAAATGAGATGAGCATGAAACGGTCTGAAAAATAGGAGGAGCATGAAGTGGTCGTGAAAATCATGAAGTGCCTGAAAAGGTGTGAAATAAATGAAGAGCTTCAAAAGTTGTGAAAAAATGAGGAGGTTCAAAAGGTGTCAAAAATATGAGGAGCATGAAACGGTCTGAAAAATAGGAGGAGCATGAAACGGTGTTCAAAAACATGAAGAGCCTGAAAAGGTGTGAAAAATATGAAGAGATTGAAAATGTGTGAAATACATGAGGAGCCTGAAGCGGTCTGAAAAATAGGATTAGCATGAAACGATGTTGAAAAACAGGAAGAGCCTGAATGTGTGAACAATATGAAGAGGTTCAAAAGGTGTCAAAATATGAGGAGCATGAAACAGTCTGAAAAATAGGAGGAGCATGAAGCGGTGTTGAAAAACATGAAGAACCTGACAACGTGTGAAAAATATGAAGAGCTTCAAAAGGTGTGAAAAATATGAACAGCTTCAAAAGGTGTGAAAAATGAGATGAGCATGAAGCGATCTGAAAAATAGGAGGAGCATGAAGTGTTGTCGAAAAACATGAAGAGCATGAAAAGGTGTGAAATATATGAAGATCTACAAAAGGTGTCAAAAATATGCGGAGCATGAAACGGTCTGACAAATAGGAGGAGCATGAAGCGGTGTTGAAAAACATGAAGACCCTGAAAAGCTGTGAAAAATATGAAGAGCTACAAAAGGTGTGAAAAATATGTGGAGCATGAAAGGGTCAGAATTATAGGAGGAGCATGAAGTGGTGTTGAAAAACATGAAGAGCCTGAAAAGGTGTGAAAAATATGAAGAGCTTCAATAGGTGTGAAAAATATGAGGAGCATGAAAAGGTCTGAAAAATAGTAGGAACATGAAGTGGTGTTGAAAAACATGAAGAGCCTGAAAAGGTGTGAAAATGATGAAGAGCTTCAAAAGGTGTCAAAAATGACATGAGCATGAAACGGTCTGAAAAATAGGAGGAGCATGAAGTCGTCGTGAAAATCATGAAGTGCCTGAAAAGGTGTGAAATATATTAAGAGCTTCAAAAGTTGTGAAAAAATGAGGAGGTTCAAAAGGTGTCAAAAATATGAGGAGCATGAAACGGTCTGAAAAATAGGAGGAGCATGAAACGGTGTTCAAAAACATGAAGAGCCTGAAAAGGTGTGAAAAATATGAAGAGCTGAAAATTGTGAAATACATGAGGAGCCTGAAGCGGTCTGAAAAATAGGGGGAGCATGAAACGGTGTTGAAAAACATGAAGAGCCTGAAAAGGTGTGAACAATAGGAAGAGCTTCACAAGGTGTCAAATATATGAGGAGCATGAAACGGTCTGAAAAATAGGAGGAGCATGAAGCAGTCATCCAAAACATGAAGAACCTGAAAAGTTTTGAAAAATATGAAGAGCTTCAAAAGGTGTGAAAAATATGAGGAACATGAAACGGTCTGAAAAATAGGAGGAGCATGAAACGGTCTTAAAAAAAGGAGGAGCATGAAACGGTGTTGAAAAACATGAAGAGCTTCAAAAGGTGTCAAAAATATGAGGAGAATGAAACGGTTTGAAAAATAGGAGTAGCATGAAACGGTCTGAAAAATAGAGGCAGCATGGAATGGTGTGGAAAAACATGAGGATCTTCAAAAGTTGTGAAAATATGAGGAGGTTCAAAAGGTGTCAAAAATATGAGGAGAATGAAACGGTCTGAAAAATAGGAGGGGCTTGAAACGGTGTTCCAAAACATGAAGAGCCTGAAAAGATGTGAAATATATGAACAGCTTCAAAAGCTGTGAAAAATATGAGGAGCATGAAACAGTTTGAAAAATAGGAGAAGCATGAAACAGTGTTGAAAACATGAAGAGCATGACAAGTGTGAAAAATATAAAGAGCATTAAAAGGTGTCAAAAATATGAGGAGCATGAAACGGTCTGGAAAAAAGGAGGAGTATGAAGCGGTGTTGAAAACATGAAAAGCCTGAAAATGTGTGAAAAATATGAAGAGCTTCCAAAGGTGTGAAAAATATGAATAGCTTCAAAATGTGTCAATATTGAGAGGAGCATGAAACGGTGTGAAAAATAGGAGGAGCATGAAGCGGTGTGCAAAAAGATGAAGAGCCTGAAAATGTGTGAAATATATGAACAGCTTCAAAAGGTGTCAAATATATGAGGAGAATGAAACGGTCTGAAAAATAGGAGGCGCATGAAGTGGTGTTGACAAACATGAAGAGCTGAAAAGCTGTGAAAAATATGAAGAGCTTTAAAAGGTCTCAAATATATGCGGAGCATGAAATTTTCTGAAAATTAGGAGGAGCATGAAACGTTGTTCAAAACATGAAGAGCCTCAAAAGGTGTGAAAAATATAAAGAGCTTCAAAACCTGTCAAACATTGAGGAGCATGAAACGATCTGAAAAATAGGAAGAGCATGACGCAGTGTTGAAAAACATGAAGAGGCTGAAAAGGCGTGAAAAATATGAAGAACTTCAAAATGTGTCAAAAATATGAGGAGATTGAAACGGTCTGAAAAATATGAGGAGCATGAAACGGTGTTGAAAAACATGAAGAGCCTTAAAAAATGTGAAAAATATGAAGAGCTTCAAAACGTGTCAAAAATATGAGGAGCATGAAACGGTCTGAAAAATAGGAGCAGCATGAAACGGTGTTCAAAAACATGAAGAGCCTGAAAAGGTGTTAAAAATATGAAGAGCTTCAAAAGTTGTCAAAAATATGAGGAGCATGAAACGATCTGAAAAATAGGAGGAGCATGAAGCGGTGTTCACAAACATGAAGAGCCAGAAAAGGTGTGAAAAATATGAAGAGCTTCAAAAGGTGTCAAAAATATGAGGAGCATGTAACGGTCTGAAAAATAGGAGGAGCATGAAGCCGTGTTCAAAAACATGAAGAGCCTGAAATGGTGTGAAAAACATGAAGAGCCTTAAAGGTGTGAAAAATATGAAAAGCTTCAAAAGATGTCACAAATATGAGGAGCATGAAACGGTCTGAAAAATTGGAGGATCATGAAGCGATGTTCAAAAACATGAAGAGCCTGAAAAGGTTTGAAAAATACGAAGAGCTACAAAGGTGTGAAAAATATGAAGAGCTTCAAAAGCTGTCAAAAATGAGATGAGCATGAAACGGTCTGAAAAATAGGAGGAGCATGAAGTGGTGTTGAAAAACATGAAGAGCCTGAATAAGTGTGAAATATATGAAGAGATTCAAAAGTTGTGAAAAGTATGACGAGCTTCAAAAGGTGGGAAATACATGAGGACCATGAAACTGTCTGAACAATAGGAGGAGCATGAAGCGGTGTTGAAAAACATGAAGAGCCTGAAAAGTTGCGAAAAATATGAAGACCTTCAAAAGGTGTCAAAAATATGAAGAGCTTCAAAAAGTGCAAAAAATGAGATGAGCATGAAACGGTCTGAAAAATAGGTGGAGCATGAAGTGGTGTTGAAAAACATGAAGAGCCTCAAAAGGTTTGAAATACTTGAGGAGCATGAATCGGCCTGAAAAATAGGAGGAGCATGAAGCGGTGTTGAAAAACATGAAGAGCCTCAAAAGGTGTGAAAAATATGAAGAGCTTCAAAAAGTGTCAAGAATGAGATGAGCATGAAATGGTCTGAAAAGTAGGAGGAGCATGAAGTGGTGTTGAAAAAAATGAGGAGCCTGAAAAGATGTGAAAAATACGAAGAGCTTCAAAAGGTGTCCACCATATGAGGAGCATGAAACTGTCTGAGATATAGGAGGAGCATGAAGTGGTGCTGTAAAACATGAAGAGCCTAAATGGTGTGAAAAATATGAAAAGCTTCAAAAGATGTCATAAATATGCGGAGCATGAAACGGTCTGAAAAATTGGAGGATCATGAAGCGCTGTTGAAAAACATGAAGAGCCTGAAAAGGTGTGAAAAATATGAAGAGCTTCAAAAGGTGTGAAAAATATGAAGAGCTTAAAATGGTGTCAAAAATGAGATGAGCATGAAACGGTCTGAAAAATAGGAGGATCATAAAGCAGTGTTGAAAAATATGAAGAGCCTGAAAACGTGTGAAAAATATGAAGAGCTGCAAAAAGTGTCAAGAATGAGATGAGCATGAAATGGTCCGAAAAGTAGGAGGAGCATGAAGTGGTGTTGAAAAACAAGAAGAGCCTGAAAAGGTGTGAAATATATGAACAGATTCAAAAAGTGTCAAAAATATAAGGAACATGAAACGGTCTGAAAAATAGGAAGAGCATGAAGCCGTGTTAAAAAACATGAAGAGCCTGGAAGGGTGTAAAAAATATGAAGAGCTTCAAAAGGTGTCAAAAATATAAGGAACATGAAACGGTCTGAAAAATAGGAGGAGCATGAAGTGGTGTTGAAAATCATGAAGAACCTGAAAAGGTGTGTAAAGTATGAAGAGCCGCAAAATGTGTGAAATACATGAGGAGCATGAAACGGTCTGAAAAATAGGAGGAGCATGAAGCGGTGTTCAAAAATATGAAGAGCCTGAAAATTTGTGAAAACTATGAACCGCTTCAGAAGGTGTCAAAAATGAGATGAGCATGAAACGGTCTGAAAAATAGGAGGAGCCTGAAGTGGTGTTGAAAAGCATTAAGAGCCAGAAAATGTGTGAAATATATGAAGAGCTTCAAAAGATTTCAGAAATGAGAGGAGCATGAAACGGTCTGAAAAATAGGAGGAGCATGAAGCGGTGTTGAAAAACATGAAGAGCCTGAAAAGGTGTGAAAAATATGAATAGTTTCAAAAGATGTGAAAAATATGAAGAACTTCAAAAGCTGTCAAAAATGAGATGAGCATGAAACGGTCTGAAAAATAGGAGGAGCATGAAAAGGTGTTCAAGAACATGAAGAGCCTGAAAAGTTGTGAAAAATATGAAGAGCTTCAAGTTGTGAAATACATGAGGAGCATGAATCGGTCTGAAAAATAGGAGAAGCATGAAACGATATTGAAAATCATGAAGAGCCTCAAAACGTGTGAAAAATATGAAGAGCTCAAAAGGTGTCAAAAATATGAAGAGCTTCAAAAAGTGCGAAAAATGAGATGAGCATGAAATGGTCTGAAAAAGGAGGAGCATGAAGCGGTGTTGAAAAACATGAAGAGCCTGAAAAGTTGTGAAAAATATGAAGAACTTCAAAGGTGTCAAAAATGTGAGGAGCATGAAACGGTCTGAAAAATAGGAGGAGCATGAAATCGTGTTCAAAAACATGAAGAGCCTGAAAAGGTGTGAAAAATATTAAGAGCTTCAAAATGTGTGAAATACAAGAGGAGCATGAATCGGTTTGAAAAATAGGAGGAGCATGAAGCGGTGTTGAGAAACATGAAGAACCAGAAAAGGTGTGAAAAATATGAAGAGCCTGAAAATCTGTGAAAAATATGAAGAGCTTCAAAAGGTGTGAAAAATATGAAGAGCTTCAAAAAGTGTCAAAAACATGAGGAGCTTCAAAAGCTGTCAAAATTATGAGGAGCATGAAACGGTCTGAAAAATAGGAGCAGCATGAAACGATGTCCAAAAACTTGAAGAGCCTGAAAAGGTGTGAAACATATGAAGAGCTTCAAAAGGTGTGAAATACAAGAGGAGCATGAATCGGTCTGAAAAATAGGAGGAGCATGAAGCGGTGTTGAAAAACATGAAGAACCAGAAAAGGTGTGAAAAATATGAAGAGCTTCAAAAGATGTCAAAAATATGAGGAGCTTGAAACTGTCTGAAAAACAGGAGCAGCATGAAACGGTGTTCAAAAACATGAAGAGCCTGAAAAGGTGTGAAAAATATGAAGAGCTTCACAAGGTGTGAAATACATGAGGAGCATGAAGCGGTCTGAAAAATAGGAGGAGCATGATGCAGTTTTGAAAAACATGAAGAGCCTGAAAACGTGTGAAAAATAGGAAGAGCTTCAAAAGGTGTGAAAAATATGAAGAGCTTCAAAGGTGTCAAAAATGAGATGAGCATGAAACAGTCTGAAAAATAGGAGAAGCATGAAATGGTGTTCAAAAACATGAAGAGCCTGAAAAAAGTGTGAAATATATGAAGAGCCTCAAAACGTGTCAAAATTATGAGGAGCATGAAACGGTCTGAAAAATAAGAAGAGAATGACGCGGTGTTGAAAAACATGAAGAACCTGAAAAGGTGTGACAAATATAAAGAGTTTCAAAAGGTGTCAATAATAAGCGTTGCATGAAACAGTCTGAAAAATAGGAGGAGCGTGAACGGTCTGAAAAATAGGAGGAGCATGAAGCGGTGTTGAAAAACATGAAGAGCCTGAAAAGGTGTGAAAAATATGAAGAGCTTCAAAAAGTGTCAAAAATATGAGTAGCATGAAACGGTCTGAAAAAGAGGGGGAGAATGAAACCGTCTGAAAATAGGAGGAGCATGAAGCGGTGTTGAAAAACATGAAGAGCCTGAAAAGGTATGAAAATTATGAAGAGTTTCAAAAGGTGTGAAAAATATGAAGAGGTTCAAAAGGTGTCATAAATGAGATGAGCATGAAACGGTCTAAAAAACAGGAGGAGCATCAAGTGGTGTTGAAAAACAGGAAGAGCCTGAAAAAGTGTGAAATATATGAAGAGCTTCAAAAGGTGTCAAAAATATGAGGAGTATGAAACGGTCTAAAAATAGGAAGAGCATGAAAAGGTCTGAAAAATAGGAGGAGCATGAAGCGTTGTTCAAAAACATGAAGAAATGAAAAAGTGTGAAATATATGAAGAGCTTCAATTGTGTGAAAAATATGAGGAGCATGAAATGGTCTGAAAAATAGGAGGAGCATGAATCGGTGTTGAAAAACATGAAGATCCTGAAAAGGTGTGAAAAATATGAAGAGCTTCAAAAGGTGTCAAAACTATGAGGAGCATGAAACGGTCTGAAAAATAGGAGGAGCATGAAACGGTCTGAAAAGTAGGAGGAGCATGAAGCGGTGTTGAAAAACCTGAAGAGCCTGAAAAGGGGTGAAATATATGAAGAGCTTCAAAAGGTGTCAACAATAGGAGGAGCATGAAACGGTGTGAAAAATAGGAGGAATATGAAGCGGTGTTGAAAAACCTGAAGAGCATGAAAAGGTGTGAAAAATATGAAGAGTTTCAAAAGGTGTCAAAACTATGAAGAGCATGAAACGGCCTGAAAAATAGGAGGAGCATGAAACGGCCTGAAAAATAGGAGGAGCATGAAATGGTCTGAAAAATAGGAGGAGCATGAAGCGGTGTTGAAAAACCTGAAGAGCCTGAAAAGGCGTGATATATATGAAGAGCTTCAAAAGGTGTCAAAAATAGGAGGAGCATGAAACGGTCTGAAAAATAGGAGGAACATGAAGCGGTGTTGAAAAACCTGAAGAGCCTGAAAAAGTGTGAAATATATGAACAGCTTCAAAAAGTGTCAAAAATAGAAGGAGCATGAAATGGTCTGAAAAATAGGAGGAGCATGAAGCGGTGTTGAAAAACATGAATAGCCTGAAAAGGTGTGAAATATATGAAGAGTTACAAAAGGTGTCAAAAATATGAGGAGCATGAAACGGTCTGAAATACAGGAGGAGCATGAAGCCGTGTTCAAAAACATGAAGAGCCTGAAAAGGAGTGAAAAATATGAAGAGCTTCAAAAGGTGTCAAAATATGAGGAGCATGAAATTCTGAAAAATAGGAGGAGCATGAAACGGTCTGAAAAATAGGAGGAGCATGAAGCGGTGTTGAAAAACCTGAAGAGCCTGAAAAGGTGTGAAAAATATGAAGAGCATGAAAATGTGTGCAAAATATGAGGAGCATAAACTGTGTTCAAAAACATGAAGATCCAGAAAAGGTGTGAAAAATATGAAGAGCGTCAAAATTTCTCAAATACATGAGCAGCATGAAACGGTCTGAAAATAGAAGGAGCATTAAGCGGAGTTCAAAAACATGAAGAGCCTGAAAAGGTGGGAAAAATATGAAGAGCTTCAAAAGGTGTCAAAAATATGAGGAGCATGAAACGGTCTGAAAAATAGGAGGAGTATGAAGCGGTGTTTAAAAACATGAAGAGCCTGAAAAAGTGTGAAAAATATGAAGAGCTTCAAAAGGTGTCAACAATATGAGGAGTACGAAATGGTCTGAAAAAGAAGAGGAGCATGAAGGGGTGGTCGAAAACATGAAGACACTGAAAAGGTGTGAAAAATATGTAGAGTTTCAAAATGTGTGAAAAATATGAGGAGCAAGAAACGGTCTGAAAAATAGGAGGAGCATGAAGCGGTGATCAAAACATGAAGAGCCTGAAAAGGTGTGAAATATATGAAGAGCTTCAAATTGTGTCAAATATGAGGACCATGAAACGTTCTGAAAAATAGGAGGAGCATGAAGCGGTGTTGAAAATCATGAAGTGCCTGAAAAGGTGTGAAATATATGAAGAGCTTCATATCGTGTCAAATATCAGGAGCATGAAACGGTCAGAAAAATAGGAGGAGCATGAAGCCGTGTTCAAAAACATGAAGAGCCTGAAAAGGTGTGAAACATATGAATAGCTTCCAAAGGTGTCAAAAATGAAGTGAGAATGAAACGGTCTGAAAAATAGGAGGAGCATGAATAGGTGTTCTAAAACATGAAGAGCCTGAACAGGTGTGAAACATATGAATAGCTTCCAAAGGTGTCAAAAATGAAATGAGCATGAAATGGTCTGAAAAATAGGAGGAGCATGAATAGGTGTTCTAAAACATGAAGAACCTGAACAGGTGTGAAACATATGAATAGCTTCCAAAGGTGTCAAAAAAGAAATGAGCATGAAACGGTCTGAAAAATAGGTGGAGCATGAATAGGTGTTCTAAAACATGAAGAGCCTGAACAAGTGTGAAACATATGAATAGCTTCCAAAGGTGTCAAAAATGAAATGAGAATGAAACGGTCTGAAAAATAGGAGGAGCATGAAGCGGTGTTCAAAAATATGAAGAGTCTGAAAAGGTGTGAAATATATGAAGAGCTTCAAAATGTGTCAAAAATGAGATGAGCATGAAACGGTCTGAAAAATAGGAGGAGCATGAAGTGGTGTTGAAAACATGAAGAGCCTAAAAAAGTGTGAAATATATGAAGAGCTTCAAAAGGTGTCAAAAATATGAGGAGCATGAAACGGTCTGAAAAATAGGAGGAGCATGAATCGGTGTTCAAAAACATGAAGAGCATGAAAAGGTGTGAAAAATATGAAGAGTTTCAAAAGGTGTCAAAACTATGAGGAGCATGAAACGGCCTCAAAAATAGGAGGAGCATGAAGCCGTGTTCAAAAACATGAAGAGCCTGAAAAGGAGTGAAAAATATGAAGAGCTTCAAAAGGTGTCAAAATATGAGGAGCATGAAATTCTGAAAAATAGGAGGAGCATGAAACGGTCTGAAAAATAGGAGGAGCATGAAGCGGTGTTGAAAAACCTGAAGAGCCTGAAAAGGTGTGAAAAATATGAAGAGCATGAAAATGTGTGCAAAATATGAGGAGCATAAACTGTGTTCAAAAACATGAAGATCCAGAAAAGGTGTGAAAAATATGAAGAGCGTCAAAATTTCTCAAATACATGAGCAGCATGAAACGGTCTGAAAATAGAAGGAGCATTAAGCGGAGTTCAAAAACATGAAGAGCCTGAAAAGGTGGGAAAAATATGAAGAGCTTCAAAAGGTGTCAAAAATATGAGGAGCATGAAACGGTCTGAAAAATAGGAGGAGTATGAAGCGGTGTTTAAAAACATGAAGAGCCTGAAAAAGTGTGAAAAATATGAAGAGCTTCAAAAGGTGTCAACAATATGAGGAGTATGAAATGGTCTGAAAAAGAAGAGGAGCATGAAGGGGTGGTCGAAAACATGAAGACACTGAAAAGGTGTGAAAAATATGTAGAGTTTCAAAATGTGTGAAAAATATGAGGAGCAAGAAACGGTCTGAAAAATAGGAGGAGCATGAAGCGGTGATCAAAACATGAAGAGCCTGAAAAGGTGTGAAATATATGAAGAGCTTCAAATTGTGTCAAATATGAGGACCATGAAACGTTCTGAAAAATAGGAGGAGCATGAAGCGGTGTTGAAAATCATGAAGTGCCTGAAAAGGTGTGAAATATATGAAGAGCTTCATATCGTGTCAAATATCAGGAGCATGAAACGGTCAGAAAAATAGGAGGAGCATGAAGCCGTGTTCAAAAACATGAAGAGCCTGAAAAGGTGTGAAACATATGAATAGCTTCCAAAGGTGTCAAAAATGAAGTGAGAATGAAACGGTCTGAAAAATAGGAGGAGCATGAATAGGTGTTCTAAAACATGAAGAGCCTGAACAGGTGTGAAACATATGAATAGCTTCCAAAGGTGTCAAAAATGAAATGAGCATGAAACGGTCTGAAAAATAGGAGGAGCATGAATAGGTGTTCTAAAACATGAAGAACCTGAACAGGTGTGAAACATATGAATAGCTTCCAAAGGTGTCAAAAAAGAAATGAGCATGAAACGGTCTGAAAAATAGGAGGAGCATGAATAGGTGTTCTAAAACATGAAGAGCCTGAACAAGTGTGAAACATATGAATAGCTTCCAAAGGTGTCAAAAATGAAATGAGAATGAAACGGTCTGAAAAATAGGAGGAGCATGAAGCGGTGTTCAAAAATATGAAGAGTCTGAAAAGGTGTGAAATATATGAAGAGCTTCAAAATGTGTCAAAAATGAGATGAGCATGAAACGGTCTGAAAAATAGGAGGAGCATGAAGTGGTGTTGAAAACATGAAGAGCCTAAAAAAGTGTGAAATATATGAAGAGCTTCAAAAGGTGTGAAAAATATGAGGAGCATGAAACGGTCAGAAAAATATGAGCATCATGAAGCGGTGTTGAAAAACATGAAGAGCTTGAAATGTGTGAAAAATATGAAGAGCTTCAAAAGGTGTGAAAAATAAGAAGAGCTTCAAAAGCTGTCAAAAATGAGCTGAGCATGAAACGGACTGAAAAATATAAGAAGCATGAAGTGGTGTTGAAAACATGAAGATCTTGAAAAGGTGTGAAAAATATGAAGAGCTTCAAAAGGTGTCAAAAATATGAGGAGCATGAAACGGTCTGAAAAATAGGAGGAGCATGAATCGGTGTTCAAAAACATGAAGAGCATGAAAAGGTGTGAAAAATATGAAGAGTTTCAAAAGGTGTCAAAACTATGAGGAGCATGAAACGGCCTCAAAAATAGGAGGAGCATGAAGCGGTGTTCAGAAACATGAAGATCCTGAAAAGGTGTGAAAAATATGAAGAGCTTCAAAAGGTGTCAAAAATATGAAGAGCATGAAACGGTCTGAAAAAAAGGAGGCGCATGAAACTGTGTTCAAAAACATGAAGAGCCTAACAAGGTGTGAAAAATATGAAGAGCTTCAAAAGGTGTGAAATACAAGAGGAGCATGAAACGGTCTGAAAAATAGGAGGAGCAGGAAGCGGTGTTGAAAAGCCTGACGAACCAGAAAAGGTGTGAAAAATATGAAGAGCTTCAAATGGTGTCAAAAATATGAGGAGCATGAAACTGTCTGAAAAATAGGAGGAACATGAAATGGTGTTCAAAAACATGAAGAGCCTGAAAAGGTGTGAAAAATATGAAGAGCTACAAAACGTGTGAAATACATGAGGAGCATGAAACGGTCTGAAAAATAGGAGGAGCATGAAGCGGTGTTGAAAAACATAAAGAGCATGAAAAGCTGTGAAAAATATGAAGAGCTTCAAAAGTGTCAAAAATATGGGAGCATGACACGGTCAGAAATATAGCAGGAGCATGAAGTGGTGTTGAAAACATGAAGAACCTGAAAAGTTGTGAAATGATGAAGAACTTCAAAAGGTGTCAAATATATGAGCAGCATGAAACGTTCTGAAAAATTGGAGGTGCAAGAAACGATGTTCAAAACATGAAGAGACTGAAAAGGTGTGAAAAATATGAAGGGCTTCAAAACGTACCAAAAATATGAGGAGCATGAAACGGTTTGAAAAACAGGAGGAGCATGAAGCCGTGTTGAAAAACATGAAGAGCCTGAAAAGGTGTGAAAAATATGAAGAGCTTCAAAATGTATCAAAAATATGAGGAGCATGAAACGGTCTGAAAAATAAGAGGAGCATGAAGCGGTGTTGAAAAATATGAACAGCATGAAAACGTGTGAAAATTATGAAGGGCTTCAAAAGGTGTGAAAAATATGAAAAGCTTCTAAAGGTGTCAAAAATGAGATGGGCATGAAACGGTCTGAAAATTAGGAGGAGCATGAAGTGGTGTTGAAAAACATGAAGAGCCTGAAAAGGTATGAATAATATGAAGAGCTTCAAAAGGTGTCAAAAATATGAGGAGCATGAAACGGTCTGAAAAATAGGAGAAGCATGAAACGGTCTGAAAAAAAGGAGGAGCATGAAGCGGTATTCAAAAACATGAAGAGCCTGAAAAGGTGTGAAATATATGAAGAGCCTCAAAGGTGTCAAAAATATGAGGAGCAAGAAACGGTCTGAAAAATAGGAGGAGCATGAAGTGGTGTTGAGAAACATGAAGAGCCTGAAAAAGTGGTGAAACATATGAGGAGAATGAAACGGTCTGAAAAATAGGAGGAGCATGAAGTGGTGTAGAAAAACATGAAGACCCTGAAAAGGTATGAATAATATGAAGAGCTTCAAAAGGTGTCAAAAATATGAGGAGCTTGAAACGGTCTGAAATATAGGAGGAGCGTGAAAATGTGTTAAAACATGAAGAGCTTAAAAAGGTGTGAAACATATGAGGAGCATGAAAAGGTCTGAAAAATAGTAGGAGCATGAAGCGGTGTTGAAAAACATGAAAAGCCAGAAAAGGTGTGAAAAATATGAAGAGCTTCAAAGGGTGACAAAAATATGAGGAGCATGAAATGTTCTGAAAAATAGGAGGAGCATGAAGCGGTGTAGAAACACATGAAGAGCCTGAAAAGGTGTGAAATCTATGGAGAGCTTCAAAAGGTGTCAAAAATATGAGGAGCATGAAACGGTCTCAAATAAAGGAGGAGCATGAAGTGGTGTAGAAAAATATGAAGAGCCTGAAAAGGTGTGAAAAATATGAAGAGCTTCAAAAGGTGTCAAAAATATGAGGAGCAAGAAACGGTCTGAAAAATAGGAGGAGCGTTAGTCGGTGTTCAAAAATATGAAGAGCCTGGAAAGCTGTGAAAAATATGAAGAGCTTCAAAAGGTGTGAAAAATATGAGGAGCATGAAACGATCTGAAAAATAGGAGGAGCATGAAGTGGTGTTGAAATACATGAAGAGCCTGAAAAAGGTGTGAAACATATGAGGAGCCTGAAACAGTCTGAAAGAGAGGAGGAGCATGAAACGGTGTTGAAAAACATGAGGAGCATGGAAAGGTGTGAAAAATATGAAGAGCTTCAAAAGGTGTCAAAAATATGAGGAGCATGAAACTGTCTGAAAAATACGAGGAGCATGAATCGGTGTTGAAAATCATGAAGAGCCTGAAAAAGTGTGAAGAATAAGAAGAGCTTCAAAAGGTGTCAAAAATATGAGGAGCATGAAACGATCTGAAAATTAGGAGGAGCATGAAACCGTGTTGAAAAATATGAAGACCATGAAAGGGTGTGAAAAACATGAAGAGCTTCAAAAGGTGTCAAAAATATGAGGAGCATGAAACGGTCTGAAAAATAGGAGGAACATGAAACGATTTGACAAATAGGAGGAGCATGAAACGGTGTTGAAAAACATGAAGAACCTGAAAGGTGTCGAAAATATGAAGAGCTTCAAAATGTGTCAAAAATATGAGGAGCATGAAACGGTTTGAAAAATAGGAGGAGCATGAAACGGTGTTGAAAAACATGAAGAACCTGAAAGGTGTCGAAAATATGAAGAGCTTCAAAATGTGTCAAAAATATGAGGAGCATGAAACGATCTGAATAATCGGAGGAGCATGAAAGCGTGTTGAAAAACATGAAGAGCACGGAAAGGTGTGAAAAATATGAAGAGCTTCAAAAGGTGTCAAAAATATGAGGAGCATGAAACGGTCTGAAAAATAGGAGGAGCATGAAGCGGTGTTGAAAAACATGAAGAGCCTGAAAAGGTGTGAAATATATGAAGAGCTTCAAAAGGTGTAAAAAATATGAGGAGTTTGAAACGGTCTGAAAAATAAGAGGATCTGGTTTCCTCAGTGTGTATGCCCAGAAGTGGAATTGCTGGGTCATATGGCAGTTCTATTTCCAGTTTTTTAAGAAATCTCTACACCGTTTTCCATAGCGGCTGTACTAGTGTGCATTCCCACCAACAGTATAAGAGGGTTCCCTTTTCTCCACTCCCTCTCCAGCATTTATTGCTTGTAGACTTTTGGATAGCAGCCATCCTGACTGGCATGTAATGGTACCTCATTGTGGTTTTGATTTGTATTTCTCTAATAATGAGTGATGCTGAGCATCTTTTCATGTGTTTGTTATCCATCTGTATGTCTTCTTTGGAGAAATGTCTGTTTAGTTCTTTGGCTCATTTTTTATTGGGTCATTTATTTTTCTGGAATTGAGCTGCAGGATTTGCTTGTATATTTTTGAGATTAATCCTTTGTCTGTTTCTTCATTTGCTATTATTTTCTCCCAATCTGAGGGCTGTCTTTTCACCTTACTTATAGTTTCCTTTGTAGTGCAAAAGCTTTTAAGTTTCATTAGGTCCCATTTGTTTAGTTTTGCTTTTATTTCCAATATTCTGGGAGGTGGGTCATAGAGGATCTTGCTTTGATTTATGTCGGAGAGTGTTTTGCCTATCTTCTCCTCTAGGAGTTTTAGTTTCTGGTCTTACATTTAGATCTTTAATCCATTTTGAGTTTATTTTTGTGTATGGTGTTAGAAAGTGTTCTATTTTCATTCTTTTACAAGTGGTTGACCAGTTTTCCCAGCACCACTTATTAAAGAGGTTGTCTTTTTTCCATTGTATATCCTTGCCTCCTTTGTCAAAGATAAGGTGTCCATAGGTTCGTCTGAAAGAGACACGTGCACCCCAATGTTCATCGCAGCACTGTTTATAATGGCCAGGACATGGAAGCAACCTAGATGCCCGTCAGCAGATGAATGGATAAGAAAGCTGTGGTACATATACACCATGGAATATTACTCAGCCATTAAAAAGAATTCATTTGAATCAGTCCTAATGAGATGGATGAAGCTGGAGCCCATTATACAGAGTGAAGTAAGCCAGAAAGATAAAGAACATTACAGCATACTGACACATGTATATGGAATTTAGAAAGGTGACAACGATAACCCTATATGCAGAACAGAAAAAGAGACACAGAAATACAGAACAGACTTTTAAACTTTGTGGGAGAATGTGAGGGTGGGATATTTCAAAAGAACAGCATGTATGCTATCTATGGTGAAACAGATCACCAGCCCAGGTAGGATGCACGAGACAAGTGCTCCAGCTTGGTGCACTGGGAAGACCCAGAGGAATCGGGTGGAGAGGGAGGTGGGAGGGGGAATCGGGACTGGGAATACATGTAAATCCATGGCTGATTCATATCAAAGTATGACAAAACCCACTGGAAAAAAAAATTAAAAAAATAAAAAAAAATTAAAAAAAATAACAATAAAAAAAAAAAAGGGGAGCATGAAACGGTGTTCAAAAACATGAAGAGCCTGAAAAGGTGTGGAAATTATGCAGAGCTTCAAAAGGTGTCAAATATATGAGGAGCATAAAACGGTCTGAAAAAAAGGAGGAGCATGAAATGGTGTTGAAAAACATGAAGAGCCTGAAAAGGTGTGAAAAATATGAAGAGCTTCAAAAGGTTTCAAAAATATGAGAGGCATGAATGGTCTGAAATATAGGGGGAGCATGAAGCGGTGTAGAAAAACATGAAGAGCCTGAAAAGGTGTGGAAATTATGAAGAGCTTCAAAAGGTGTCAAATATATGAGGAGCATGAAATGGTCTGAAAAAAAGGAGGAGCATGAAATGGTGTTGAAAAACATGAAGAGCCTGAAAAGGTGTGATAAATATGAAGAGTTTCAAAACGTGTCAAAAAGATGAGGAGCATGAAACGGTCTGAAAAATAGGAGGAGCATGAAGCGGTGTTGAAAAATATGAAGAGCCTGAAAAGGTGTGATAAATATGAAGAGTTTCAAAACGTGTCAAAAAGATGTGGAGCATGAAATGGTTTGAAAAATAGGAGGAGCATGAAACGATGTTGAAAAAAAATGAAGAGCTTGAAAAAGTGAGAAAAACATAAAGAGCTTCAAAAAGTGTGAAAAATATGAAGAGCGTCAAAAGGTGTCAAAAATGAGATGAGCATGAAACGGTCTGAAAAGTAGGAGGAGCATGAAGTGGTGTTGACAAACATGAAGAGCCTGAAACGTGTGAAAAATATGAAGGGCTTTAACAGGTGTGAAAAATATGAAGAGCTTCCAAAGGTGTCAAATATATGAGGAGCATGAATCGGTCTCAAAAAATAGGAGAGAGCATGAAGCGGTGTTGAAAAACATGAAGAGCCTGAAAAGGTTTGAAAAATATGAAGAACTTCAAAAGTTGTCAAAAATATGAGGAGCATGAAACGGTCTGAACAATAGGAGGACCTTGAAACGGTGTTCATAAACATGAAGAGCCTGAAAAGGTGTGAAAACTATGAAGAGCTTCAAAACGTATCAAAAATATGAGGAGCATGAAATGGTTTGAAAAACAGGAGGAGCATGAAGCCGTGTTGAAAAACATGAAGAGCCTGAAAAGGTGTGAAAAATATGAAGAGCTTCAAAATGTATCAAAAATATGAGGAGCATGAAACGGTCTGAAAAATAACAGGAGCATGAAGCGGTGTTGAAAAATATGAACAGCATGAAAACGTGTGAAAAATGTGAAGAGCTTCAAAAGGTGTGAAAAATATGAAAAGCTTCTAAAGGTGTCAAAAATGAGATGGGCATGAAACGGTCTGAAAATTAGGAGGAGCATGAAGTGGTGTTGAAAAACATGAAGAGACTGAAAAGGTGTGAAATATACGATGAGCTTCAAAAGGTGTGAAAATATGAAGAGCTTCAAAAGGTGTCAAAAATATGAGGAGCATGAAGCGGTCTGAAAAATAGGAGGAGCATGAAGTGGTGTTGAAAAACATGAAGAGTTTGAAAAAGGTGTGAAACATACGAGTAGAATAAAACGGTCTGAAAAATAGGAGGAGCATTAAGTGGTGTAGAAAAACATGAAAGCCTGAAAAGGTGTGAAAAATATGAAGAGCTTCAAAAGGTGTCAAAAACATGAGGAGCATGAAAAGGTCTGAAAAATAGGAGGAGCATGAAGCGTTGTAGAAAAACATGAAGAGCCTGACAACGTGTGAAACTATGAAGAACTTCAAAAGGTGTCAAAAATATGAGGAGCATGAAACGGTCTGAAAAATAAGAGGAGCATGAAGCGGTGTTGAAAAATATGAAGAGCATGAAAACGTGTGAAAAATATGAAGAGCTTCAAAAGGTGTCAAAAATATGAGGAGAATGAAACTGTCTGAAAAATAGGAGGAGCATGAAGCGGTTTTGAAAAACATGAAAAGACTGAAAGTGTGTGAAAAATATGAAGAGCTTCAAAAGGTGTCAAAAATATGAGGAGCATGAAACGGTCTGAAAATAGGAAGAGCATGAAGTGGTGATGAAAAACGTGAAGAGCCTATAAAGGTGTGAAAAATATGAAGAGCTTCCAAAGGTGTGAAAAATATGAGGAGCATTAATCGGGCTAAAAAATACGAGGAGCGTGAAACGGTGTTCAAAAACATCAAGAGCCTGAAAAGCTGTGTAAAATATGAAGAGCTTCAAAAGATGTGAAATACATGAGGAGCATTAAACGGTCTGAAAAATAGGAGGAGCATGAAGCGGTGTTCAAAAACATGAAGAACCAGGAAAGGTGTGAAAAATATGAAGAGCTTCAAAATGTGTCAAACATATGAGGAGCATGAAACGGTCTGAAACATAGGAGGAGCATGAGTGGTGTTCAAAAACATGAAGACATGGAAAGGTGTAAAAAATATGAAGAGCTTCAAAAGGTGTCAAAAATATGAGGAGAATAAAACGGTCTGAAAAATAGGAGGACCAAGAAACGGTGGAGAAAAACATGAAGAGCCTGAAAAGGTGTGAAAAATATGAAGAGCTTCAAAAGTTGTCAAAAATACGAGGAGCATGAAACGATCTGAAAAATAGGAGGAGCATGAAGTAGTCTTGAAAAACATGAAGATCCTGAAAAGGTGTGAAAAATATGAAGAGCTTCAAATCGTGTCAAAAATATGAGCAGTATGAAACACTGTGAAAAATAGGAGGAGCATGAAGCGGTGTTGAAAAAGATGAAGAGCGTGAAAAGGTGTCAAAAATATGAAGAGCATGAAAATGTGTGAAAAATATGAGGAGCATAAACTGTGTTCAAAAACATGAAGATCCAGAAAAGGTGTGAAAAATATGAAGAGCGTCAAAATGTCTCAAAAACATGAGGAGCATGAAACGGTCTGAAAATAGAAGGAGAATGAGGTGGTGTTCAAAAACATGAAGAGCCTGAAAAGCTGTGAAAAATATGAAGAGATTCAAAAGGTGTCAATAATATGAGGAGCATGTAACGGTCTGAAAATTAGGAGGAGCATGAGGTGGTGTTCAAAAACATGAGGAGCCTGAAAAGGTGGGAAAAATATGAAGAGATTCAGAAGGTGTCAATGATATGAGGAGCATGAAACGGTCTGAAAAATATGAGGAGCATGAATCGGTGTTCAAAAACATGAAGAGCCTGAAAAGGTGTGAAAAATATGAAGAGCATCAAGATTGTCAAAATATGAGGAGCATGAAATGGTCTGAAAAATAGGAGGAGCATGAAACGGTGTTGAAAAACATGAAGATCCTGAAAAAGTGTGAAAAATATGAAGAGCTTCAAAAGGTGTCAAAAATATGAGGAGCATGAAACGGTGTGAAAAATAGGAGGAGAATAAAGCGGTGTTGAAAAACATGAAGAGCCCGAAAAGGGGTGAAAAATATGAAGAGCTTCAAAAGTTGTCAAAAATATGAGGAGCATGAAACAGTCTGAAAAATAGGAGGAGGAGAAGCGGATTTGAAAAACATGAAGA
Source organism: Dama dama (assembly GCF_033118175.1). Classification (NCBI taxonomy): domain Eukaryota; kingdom Metazoa; phylum Chordata; class Mammalia; order Artiodactyla; family Cervidae; genus Dama; species Dama dama. The sequence continues at coordinate 2,777,626 of NW_026870875.1, forward strand.
GCCTGAAATGGTGTGATAATTATGAAGCACTTCAAAAGGTGTCAAAATTATGGGGAGCATTAAACGGTATGAAAAATAGGAGGAGCTTGAAACCTTGTTGAAAAATATGAAGAGCATGAAAAGGTGTGAAAAATATGAAGAGCTTCAAAAGGTGTCTAAATATGAGGAGAAGGAAACGGTCTGAAAAATAGGAGGAGCATGAAACGGTGTTCAAAAACAGGAGGAACATGACAAATTGTGAAAAATATGAAGAGTTTCAAAAGGTGTCAAAAATATGAGGAGCATGAGACGGTCCGAAAAATAGGAGGAGCAAGAAACGGTATTCAAAAATATGAAGAGCCTGAAAAGTTGTGAAAAATATGAAGAGCTTCAAAAGGTGTCAAAAATATGAGGAGCATGAAACGGTCTGAAAAATATGAGGAGCATGAAACGGTGTTCAAAATCATGAAAACCCTGAAAAGGTGTGAAATATATGAAGAGCTTCAAAAGATATCAAAAATAGGAGGAGCACAAAGCGGTGTAGAAAAACATGAAGAGCCTGAAAAGGTGTGAAAAATATGAAGAGCTTCATAAGGTGTCAAATATATGAGGAGCATGAAACGGTCTGAAAAATGGGAGGAGCATGAGGTGGTGTTCAAAAACATGAAGAGCCTGAAAAGGTGTGAAAAATATGAAGAGCTCCTAAACGTGTCAAAAATATGAGGAGCATGAAACCTTCTTAAAAATTGGAGGAGCATGAAGCGGTGTTCAAAAATCTAAAGAGCATGAAAAGGTGTGAAAATTATGAAGAGCTTCAAAAGGTGTCAAAAATATGAGGAGCATGAAACGGTCTGAAAATTAGGAGGAGCATGAATCGTTGTTAAAAAACATGAAGAGCCTGAAAAAGAGTGAAAAATATGAAGAGCTTCAAAAGGTGTCAAAAATATGAGGAGCATGAAACGGTCTGAAAAATAGGAGTAGCATGAATTGGTGTTCAAAAACATGAAGAGCCTGTTAAGCTGTGAAAAATATGAAGAGCTTCAAAAGGTGTCAAATATATGAGGAGCATGAAACGGTCTGAAATATAGGAGGAGCATGAAGCGGTGTTGAAAAACATGAAGATTCTGAAAAGGTGTGAAAAATATGAAGAGCTTCAAAAGGTGTGAAAAATATGAGGAGCCTGAAACAGTTTGAAAAATAGGAGGAGCATGAAACGGTGATGAAGAACATGAAGAGCCTGGAAGGGTGTCAAAAATATGAAGAGCATGAAACAATCTGAAAAATAGGAGAAGCATGAAACGGTGTTGAGAAACATGAAGAGCCTGAAAAGGTGTGAAATATATGAAGAGCATGAAAAGGTGTGAAAAATATGCAGAGCATGAAACTGTGTTAAAAACATGAAGAGCCTGAAAAGGTGTGAAAAATATGAAGAGCTTCAAAAGGTGTCAAAAATATGAGGAGCAAGAAAAGGTCTGAAAATTAGGAGGAGCATGAAGCCGTTTTCAAAAACTTGAAGAGCCTGAAAAGGTGTGAAAAATATGAAGAGCTTCAAAACGTCACAAAAAAATGAGGAGCATGAAACAGTTTGAAAATAGAAGGAGCATGAAGCGGTGTTCAAAAACATGAAGAACCTGAAAAGGTGTGAATAATATGAAGAGCTTCAAAAGGTGTCAAAATATGAGGAGCATGATACGGTCTAAAAATAGGAGGAGCATGAAACGGTGTTGCAAACATGAAGAGCCTGAAAAGTTGTGAAAAATATGAAGAGCTTCAAAAGGTGTCAAAAATATGAGGAACATGAAACGGTCTGAAAAATAGGAGGAGCATGAAGTGGTGTTGAAAAACATGAAGAGCCTGAAAAGGTGTGAAAAATATGAAGAGCTTCAAAAGGTGTCAAAATCATGAGGAGCATGAAACGGTGTTCAAAAACATGAAGAGCCTGAAAAGGTGTGAAAAATATGAAGAGCTTCAAAAGTTGTGAAGAATATGAAGAGCTTCAAAAGGTGTCAAAAATGAGATGAGCATGAAACGGTCTGAAAAATAGGAGGAGCATGAAGCGGTGTTGAAAAACATGAAGAGCCTGAAAAGGTGTGAAAAATATGAAGAGCTTCAAAAGGTGTGAAATTTATGAGAAGCATGAAACAATCTGAAAAATAGGAGGAGCATGACGCGGTGTTCAGAAACATGAAGTGCCTGAAAAGGTGTGAAAAATATGAAGAGCTTCAAAGGTGTGAAAAATTGGAGGAGCATGATGCGGTGTTCGAAAACATGAAAAGCCTGAAAAGGTGTGAAAAATATGAAGAGCTTCAAAAGGTGTGAAATATATGCGGAGCATGAAACGGTCGGAAAAATAGGAGGATCATGAAGCGGTTTTCAAAACATGAAGAGACTGAAAATGTGTGAAAAATATGAAGAGCTTCAAAATGTGTCAAAATATTAGGAGCAGGAAACGGTCTGAAAAATAGGAGGAGCTTGAAACGGTGTTGAAAAACATGAAGAGCATGAAAAGTAGTGAAAAATATGAAGAGCTTCAAAAGGTGTCACAAATATGAGGAGCATGAAACGGTCTGAAAAATAAGAGGAGATGCAGGTGGTGTTCAAAAATATGAAAGGCCTGAAAAGTTATGAAAAATATGAAGAGCTTCAAAAGGTGTCAAAAATATAAGGAGCATGAAACGGTCTGAAAAATAGGAGGAGCAGGAAACGGTGTTCAAAAATATGAAAGGCCTGAAAAGTTATGAAAAATATGAAGAGCTTCAAAAGGTGTCAAAAATATGAGGAGCATGAAACGGTCTGAAAAATAGGAGGAGCATTAAACGGTGTTCAAAATCATGAAGAGCCTGAAATGGTGGGAAAAATATGAAGAGCTTCAAAAGGTGTCAAAAATATGAGGAGAATGAAACAGTCTTAAAAATAGGAGGAGCATGAAACGGTGTTCAAAAATATGAAAGGCCTGAAAAGTTATCAAAAATATGAAGAGCTTCAAAAGGTGTCAAAAATAGGAGGAGCATGAAACGGTCTGAAAAATAGGAGGAGCATTAAACGGTGTTCAAAAACATGAAGAGCCTGAAATGGTGGGAAAAATATGAAGAGCTTCAAAAGGTGTCAAAAATAGGAGGAGCATGAAACGGTCTGAAAAATAGGAGGAGCATGAAGCGGTGTAAAAAACATGAAGACCCTGAAAAGGTGTGAAATATATGAAGAGCTTCAAAAGGTGTCAAAAATATGAGGAGCAAGAAACGGTCTGAAAAATATGAGGAGCATGAAGCGGTGTTGAAAAACATGAAGAGCATCAAAAGGTGTCAAAAATATGAAGAGCTACGAATGTGGTCAAAAATATTACGAGCATGAACCGGTCTGAAAAATAGGAGAAGCATGAAGCGGTGTGAAAAACATGAAGAGCTTGAAACGGTGTCAAAAATATGAAGAGCTTCAAAAGGTGTCAAAAATATGAGGAGCATGAAACATTCTGAAAAATAGGAGGAGCATGAAGCGGTGTTCAAAAACATGAAGAGCATTAAAAGGTGTGAAAAATATGAAGATCTTCAAAAAGTGTCAAAAATATGAGGAGCATGAAAAGGTCTGAAAAATAGGAGGAGCATGAAGCGGTGTTGAAAAATATGAAGAGCCTGAAAAGGTGTGAAAAATATGAAGAGCTTCAAAAGGTTTTAAAAATATAAGGAGCATGAAACGGTCTGAAAAATAGTAGGAGCATGAAACGGTGTTAAAAAACATGAAGAGCATGAAAAGGTGTGAAAAATGTGAAGAGTTTCAAAAGGTGTGAAATACAAGAGAAGCAAGAAACAGCCTGAAAAATAGGAGGAGCATGAAGCGGTGTTGAAAAACATGACGAAACAGAAACGGTGTGAAAAATATGAAGAGCTTCAAAGGTGTGATAAATATGAAGAGCTTCAAAAGCTGTCAAAAATGAGATGAGCATGAAACGGTCTGAAAAATAGGAGGAGCATGAAGTGGTGTTGAAAAACATGAAGACCCTGAAAAGGTGTGAAAAATATGAAGATCTTCAAAAGGTGTGAAAAATACGAGGAATATGAAACAGTCTGAAATATAGGAGGAGCATGAAGTGGTGTTGAAAATCATGAAGAGATGAAAAGGTGTGTAAAATATGAAGAGCTTCAAAAGGTGTGAAATACAAGAGGAGCATGAAACGGTCTGAACAATAGGAGGAGCATGAAGTGGTGTTCAAAAACATGAAGAGCCTGAAAAGGTGTGAAAAATATTAAGAGCTTCAAAAGGTGTGAAATACAAGAGGAGCATGAAACAGCCTGAAAAATAGGAGGAGCATGAAGCGGTGTTGAAAAACATGACGAAACAGAAAAGGTGCGAAAAATATGAAGAGGTTCAAAAGGTATGAAAAATATGACGAGATTCAAAGCTGTCAAAATATGAGGAGCATGAAACGGTCTGAAAATAGGAGGAGCATGAAACAGTGTTCAAAACATGAAGAGCCTGAAAAGTGTGAAAATATGAAGAGCGTCAAAATTTGTCAAAAATATGAGGAGCATGAAACGGTCTGAAAAATACGAGGAGCATGAAGCGGTGTTGAAAAACATGAAGGGCCTGGAAAGGTGTGAAATTATGAAGAGCTTCAAAATGTGTCAAATATATGAGGAGCATGAAACGGTCTGAAAAATAGGAGGAGCATGAAGCGGTGTGGAAAAACATGAAGAGCCTGAAAATGTGTTAAAAATATGAAGAGCTTCAAAAGTGTCAAAAATATGAGGAGCATGAAACGGTCTGAAAAATAGGAGGAGCGTGAAACGGTGTTCAAAACCATGAAGAGCCCGAAAAGATGTGAAAAATATGAAGAGCTTCAAAAGGTGTCAACAATATGAGCAGCATGAAACGGTCTGAAAAATAGGAGGAGCATGAAACGGTGTTCATCAACATGAAGAGCCTCAAAAGGTGTGAAAAATATGAAGAGCTTCAAAAGCTGTCAATAATATGAGGAGCATGAAACGGTCTGAAAAACAGGATGATCATGAAGCGGTGTTGAAAAATTTGAAGAGCCTGAAATGTTGTGAAAAATATGAAGAGCTTCAAAAGGTGTGAAAAATATGAAGAGCTTACAGAGGTGTCAAAAATGAGATGAGCATGAAACGGTCTGAAAAATAGGAGGAGCATGAAGTGGTGTTGAAAAACATGAAGTGCCTGAAATGGTGTAAAATATATGAAGAGCTTCAAAAGGTGTGAAAAATATGAAGAGCTTCAAATGGTGAGAAATATATGAGGAGCATGAAACGGTCTGAAAAATATGAGGAGCATGAAGCGGTGTTGAAAAACCTGAAGGGCCTGAAAAGTTGTGAAATATATGAAGAGCATCAAAAGGTGTCAAAAATATGAGGAGCATGAAACGGTCTGAAAAATAGGAGGAACATGAACCCGTGTTGAAAAACATGAAGAGCCTGAAAAGGTGTGAAAAATATGAAGAGCTTCAAAAGGTGTCAAAAAAATGTGGAGCATGTAACGGTTTGAAAAATAGGAGGAGCTTGAAGCGGTGTTCAAAAACATGAAGATCCTGAAAAGGTGTGAAAAATACGAAGAGCTTCAAATGGGGTGAAATACATGAGGAGCATGAAACTGTCTGAAAAATAGGAGGAGCATGAAGCGCTGTTCAAAAACATGAAGAGCTTGAAAAGGTGTAAAAAATATGAAGAGCTACAAAAGGTGTGAAATACATGAGGAGCATGAAACGGTGTATAAAATAGGAGGAGCATGAAGCAGTGTTCAAAAACATGAAGAGTCTGAAAAGGTCTGAAAAATATGAAAAGCTTCAAAAGGTGTGAAATACATGAGGAGCATGAAACGGTCTGAAAACTAGGAGGATCATGAAGCGGTGTGGAAAAATATGAAGAGCCTGAAAACGTGTGAAAAATATGAAGAGCTTCAAAAAGTGTCAAGAATGAGATGAGCATGAAATGGTCTGAAAAATAGGAGGAGCATAAAGCGGTGTAGAAAAATATTAAGAGCCTGAAAAGGTGTGAAAAATATGAAGAGCTTCAAAAGGTGTGAAAAATATGAAGAGCTTCAAAAGGTGTGAAATATATGAGGAGCATGAAACGGTCTGAAAAATAGGAGGAGCATGAAGCGGTGTTCAAAAAAATGAAGAGGCTGAAAAGGTGTGAAAAATATGAAGAGCTTCAAAAAGTATCAAAAATACGAAGAGCTTCAAAAGATGTGAAATACATGAGGAGCATGAAACGCTCTGAAAAACAGGAGGAGCAGGAAGCGATGTTCAAAACATGAAGAGCCTGAAAAGTTGTGAAAAATATGAAGAGCTTCAAAAGGTGTCAAATATATGAGGAGCATGAAACGGTCTGAAAAATAGGAGGAGCATGAAGCGGTGTTCAAAAACATGAAGAGCCTGAAAAGGTGTGAAATATATGAAGAGCTACAAAAGGTGTCAAAAATAAGAGGAGCATGAAACAGTCTGAAAAATAGGAGGAGCATGAAGTGGTGTAGAAAAACATGAAGAGCCTGAAAAAGTGTGAAAAAATGAACAGCTTCAAAAGGTGTGAAAAATATGAAGACATTCAAAGGTGTCAAAATTATGAGGAGCAAGAAACGGTCTCAAAATAGGAGGAGCATGAAGTGGTGTTGAAAAATATGAAGAGCCTGAAAAGGTGTGAAATATATGAAGAGCTTCAAAATGTGTCAAAAATATGAGGAGTATGAAACGGTCTGAAAAATAGGTGGATCATGAAACAGTGTTTAAAAACATGAAGAGCCTGAAAAGGTGTGAAAAAAATGAAGACCTCAAAAGGTGCCAAAAATATGAGGAGCATGAAACGGTCTGAAAAATAGGAGGAGCATGAAGTGGTGTTGAAAAATATGAAGAGCCTGAAAAGGTGTGAAATATATGAAGAGCTTCAAAATGTGTCAAAAATATGAGGAGTATGAAACGGTCTGAAAAATAGGAGCAGCATGAAACGCTGTTCAAAATCATGAAGAGCCTGAAAAGGTGTGAAAAATATAAAGAGCTTCAAATGGTGTGAAATACATGAGGAGATTGAAACGGTCTGAAAATAGTAGGAGCATGAAGTGTTGTTCAAAAACATGAAGAGCCTGAAAAGATGTGTAAAATATGAAGAGCTTGAAAAGGTGTGAAAAATAGGAGGAGCATGAAACGGTGCTCAAAAACATGAAGAGCCTGAAAAGGTGTGAAAAATATGAAGACCTCCAAAAGGTATGAAAAATATGAGGAATATGAAACGATCTTAAAAATAGAAGGAGCATGAAGTGGTGTTGAAAAACATGAAGAGCCTGAAATGGTGTGAAATATATGAGGAGCTTCAAAAGGTGTCAAAAATAAGAAGAGCATGAAACGGTCTGAAAAATAGAACAGCATGAAGTGGTGTTGAAAAACATGAAGAGCCTGAAAAGGTGTGAAAAATATAAAGAGCTTCAAAACGTGTCAAAAATATGAAGAGCATGAAACGGTCGCAAAAATAGGAGGAACTTGAAGTGGTGTTCGAAAACATGAAAAGTCTGAAAAGGTGTCAAATATAAGAAGAGCTTCAAAGGGTGTGAAAAATATGAAGAGCTTCAAAAGGTGTCAAAAATATGAAGAGCATGAAACGGTCTGAAAAGTAGGAGAAGCATGAAGAGGTGTTCAAAAACATGAAGAGCCTGAAAATGTGTGAAAAAAGTGAAGAGCTTCAAAAGGTGTCAAAAAAATGAGGAGCATGAAACGGTCTGAAAAATAGGAGGAGCATGAAACGGTGTTCAAAAACCTGAAGAGCCTGAAAAGGTGTGAAAAATATGAAGAGTTAAAAAAGTGTGAAAATATGAAGAGCTTCAAAACGAGTCAAAAAAATGAGGAGCATGAAACGGTCTGAAAAATAGGAGGAGCATGAAGTGGTGTTGAAAAACATGAAGAGTATGAAAAGGAGTGAAATATATGAAGAGCTTCAAAAGATGTCAAAAATATGAGGAGCATGAAACGGTCTGTAAAATATGAGGAGCATAAAATGGTGTTCAAAAACATGAAGAGCCTGAAAAGGTGTGAAAAATATGAAGAGCTTCAAAAGCTGTCAAATATATGAGGAGCATCAAACGGTCTGAAAAATAGGAGGAGCATGAAGCGGTGTTGAAAAACATGAAGAGTCTGAAAAGGTGTGAAAATTATGAAGAGCTCCAAAAGATTTCAAAAATATGAAGATCATGAAAAGTTCTGAAGAATAGGAGGAGCATGAAGCGGTGTTGAAAAACATGAAGAGCCTGAAATGGTGTGAAAAATATGAAGCGCTACAAAAGGTGTCAAAAATATGAGGAGCATGAAACGGTCTGAAAAATAGGAGGACCATGAAGCGGTGTTGAAGAACATGAAGAGCCTGAAAAGGTGTGAAAAATATGAAGCGCTTCAAAAGAAGTCAAAATTATGAGGAGCATGAAACAGTCTGAAAAATAGGAGGAGCATGAATTGGTTTTGAAAAACATGAAGAGCCTGAAAACATGGGAAATATATGAAGCGCTTCAAAAGGTGTGAAATACATGAGGAGCAGGAAACAGTCTAAAAAATAGGAGGAGCGTGAATCAGTGTTCAAAACCATGAAGAACCGGAAAAGGTGTGAAAAATATGAAGAGCTTCAAAATGTGTGAAAATTATGAGGAGCATGAAACGGTCTGAAAAATAGGAAGAGCATGAAGCGGTTTTGAAAAACATGAATAGCCTGAAATGGTGGGTAAAATATGAAGAGCTTCAAAAGTTGTCAAAAATATGAGGAGCATGAAACGGTCTGAAAAATAGGAGGAGCATTAAACGGTGTTCAAAAACATGAAGAGCCTGAAATGGTGTGAAAAATATGAAGAGCTTCAAAAGGTTGGAAATACATGAGGAGCATGAAACGGTCTGAAAAATAGGAGGAGCATGAAGCGGTTTTGAAAAACATGAACACCCTGAAAAGGTGGGTAAACTATGAAGAGCTTCAAAAGGTTTCAAAAATATGAGGAGCATGAAACGGTCTGAAAAGTAAGAGGAGCATGAAACGGTGTTGAAAAACATGAAGAGCCTGAAAAGGTGTGAAAAATATGAAGAGTTTCAAAAGGTGTGAAAAGTATGAGTAGCATGAAATGGTCTGAAAAATAGGAGGGGCATGAAGCGGGTTTGAAAAAACTGAAGAGCCTGAAAATGATTGAAATATATGAGAAGCTTGAAAAGGTGTCAAAAATATGAAGAGCATCAAAGGGTCTGAAAAATAGGAGGAGCACGAAGTGGTGTTCAAAAATATGAAAGGCCTGAAAAGTTATGAAAAATATGAAGAGCTTCAAAAGGTGTCAAAAATATAAGGAGCATGAAACGGTCTGAAAAATAGGAGGAGCAGGAAACGGTGTTCAAAAATATGAAAGGCCTGAAAAGTTATGAAAAATATGAAGAGCTTCAAAAGGTGTCAAAAATATGAGGAGCATGAAACGGTCTGAAAAATAGGAGGAGCATTAAACGGTGTTCAAAATCATGAAGAGCCTGAAATGGTGGGAAAAATATGAAGAGCTTCAAAAGGTGTCAAAAATATGAGGAGAATGAAACAGTCTTAAAAATAGGAGGAGCATGAAACGGTGTTCAAAAATATGAAAGGCCTGAAAAGTTATCAAAAATATGAAGAGCTTCAAAAGGTGTCAAAAATAGGAGGAGCATGAAACGGTCTGAAAAATAGGAGGAGCATTAAACGGTGTTCAAAAACATGAAGAGCCTGAAATGGTGGGAAAAATATGAAGAGCTTCAAAAGGTGTCAAAAATAGGAGGAGCATGAAACGGTCTGAAAAATAGGAGGAGCATGAAGCGGTGTAAAAAACATGAAGACCCTGAAAAGGTGTGAAAAATATGAAGAGCTTCAAAAGGTTACAAATATATGAGGATCATGAAACGGTCAGAAAAATAGGAGAAGCATGAAGCGGTGTTCAAAAACATGAAGAGCGTGAAAACGTGTCAAAAATATGAAGAGCTTCAAAAGGTGTCAAAAATATGAGGAGCATGAAACGGTCTGAAAAATAGGAGGAGCATGAAACGGTGTCAAAAATATGAAGAGCCTGAAAAGGTGTGAAAAATATGAAGAGCTTCAAAAGGTGTCAAAAATATGACGAGCATGAAACGATCTGAAAAATAGGAGGAGCATGAAGTGGTGTTGAAAAACATGAAGAGCATAAAAAGGTGTGAAAAATATGAAGAGCTTCAAAACGCGTCAAAATATGAGGAGCATGAAACGGTCTGAAAAATAGGAGGATCATGAAGCCGTGTTGAAAAATATGAAGAGCCTGAAAAGGTGTGAAAAATATGAAGAGCTTCAAAAGGTTTTAAAAATATAAGGAGCATGAAACGGTCTGAAAAATAGTAGGAGCATGAAACGGTGTTAAAAAACATGAAGAGCATGAAAAGGTGTGAAAAATGTGAAGAGTTTCAAAAGGTGTGAAATACAAGAGAAGCAAGAAACAGCCTGAAAAATAGGAGGAGCATGAAGCGGTGTTGAAAAACATGACGAAACAGAAACGGTGTGAAAAATATGAAGAGCTTCAAAGGTGTGATAAATATGAAGAGCTTCAAAAGCTGTCAAAAATGAGATGAGCATGAAACGGTCTGAAAAATAGGAGGAGCATGAAGTGGTGTTGAAAAACATGAAGACCCTGAAAAGGTGTGAAAAATATGAAGATCTTCAAAAGGTGTGAAAAATACGAGGAATATGAAACAGTCTGAAATATAGGAGGAGCATGAAGTGGTGTTGAAAATCATGAAGAGATGAAAAGGTGTGTAAAATATGAAGAGCTTCAAAAGGTGTGAAATACAAGAGGAGCATGAAACGGTCTGAACAATAGGAGGAGCATGAAGTGGTGTTCAAAAACATGAAGAGCCTGAAAAGGTGTGAAAAATATTAAGAGCTTCAAAAGGTGTGAAATACAAGAGGAGCATGAAACAGCCTGAAAAATAGGAGGAGCATGAAGCGGTGTTGAAAAACATGACGAAACAGAAAAGGTGCGAAAAATATGAAGAGGTTCAAAAGGTATGAAAAATATGACGAGATTCAAAGCTGTCAAAATATGAGGAGCATGAAACGGTCTGAAAATAGGAGGAGCATGAAACAGTGTTCAAAACATGAAGAGCCTGAAAAGTGTGAAAATATGAAGAGCGTCAAAATTTGTCAAAAATATGAGGAGCATGAAACGGTCTGAAAAATACGAGGAGCATGAAGCGGTGTTGAAAAACATGAAGGGCCTGGAAAGGTGTGAAATTATGAAGAGCTTCAAAATGTGTCAAATATATGAGGAGCATGAAACGGTCTGAAAAATAGGAGGAGCATGAAGCGGTGTGGAAAAACATGAAGAGCCTGAAAATGTGTTAAAAATATGAAGAGCTTCAAAAGTGTCAAAAATATGAGGAGCATGAAACGGTCTGAAAAATAGGAGGAGCGTGAAACGGTGTTCAAAACCATGAAGAGCCCGAAAAGATGTGAAAAATATGAAGAGCTTCAAAAGGTGTCAACAATATGAGCAGCATGAAACGGTCTGAAAAATAGGAGGAGCATGAAACGGTGTTCATCAACATGAAGAGCCTCAAAAGGTGTGAAAAATATGAAGAGCTTCAAAAGCTGTCAATAATATGAGGAGCATGAAACGGTCTGAAAAACAGGATGATCATGAAGCGGTGTTGAAAAATTTGAAGAGCCTGAAATGTTGTGAAAAATATGAAGAGCTTCAAAAGGTGTGAAAAATATGAAGAGCTTACAGAGGTGTCAAAAATGAGATGAGCATGAAACGGTCTGAAAAATAGGAGGAGCATGAAGTGGTGTTGAAAAACATGAAGTGCCTGAAATGGTGTAAAATATATGAAGAGCTTCAAAAGGTGTGAAAAATATGAAGAGCTTCAAATGGTGAGAAATATATGAGGAGCATGAAACGGTCTGAAAAATATGAGGAGCATGAAGCGGTGTTGAAAAACCTGAAGGGCCTGAAAAGTTGTGAAATATATGAAGAGCATCAAAAGGTGTCAAAAATATGAGGAGCATGAAACGGTCTGAAAAATAGGAGGAACATGAACCCGTGTTGAAAAACATGAAGAGCCTGAAAAGGTGTGAAAAATATGAAGAGCTTCAAAAGGTGTCAAAAAAATGTGGAGCATGAAACGGTTTGAAAAATAGGAGGAGCTTGAAGCGGTGTTCAAAAACATGAAGATCCTGAAAAGGTGTGAAAAATACGAAGAGCTTCAAATGGGGTGAAATACATGAGGAGCATGAAACTGTCTGAAAAATAGGAGGAGCATGAAGCGCTGTTCAAAAACATGAAGAGCTTGAAAAGGTGTAAAAAATATGAAGAGCTACAAAAGGTGTGAAATACATGAGGAGCATGAAACGGTGTATAAAATAGGAGGAGCATGAAGCAGTGTTCAAAAACATGAAGAGTCTGAAAAGGTCTGAAAAATATGAAAAGCTTCAAAAGGTGTGAAATACATGAGGAGCATGAAACGGTCTGAAAACTAGGAGGATCATGAAGCGGTGTGGAAAAATATGAAGAGCCTGAAAACGTGTGAAAAATATGAAGAGCTTCAAAAAGTGTCAAGAATGAGATGAGCATGAAATGGTCTGAAAAATAGGAGGAGCATAAAGCGGTGTAGAAAAATATTAAGAGCCTGAAAAGGTGTGAAAAATATGAAGAGCTTCAAAAGGTGTGAAAAATATGAAGAGCTTCAAAAGGTGTGAAATATATGAGGAGCATGAAACGGTCTGAAAAATAGGAGGAGCATGAAGCGGTGTTCAAAAAAATGAAGAGGCTGAAAAGGTGTGAAAAATATGAAGAGCTTCAAAAAGTATCAAAAATACGAAGAGCTTCAAAAGATGTGAAATACATGAGGAGCATGAAACGCTCTGAAAAACAGGAGGAGCAGGAAGCGATGTTCAAAACATGAAGAGCCTGAAAAGTTGTGAAAAATATGAAGAGCTTCAAAAGGTGTCAAATATATGAGGAGCATGAAACGGTCTGAAAAATAGGAGGAGCATGAAGCGGTGTTCAAAAACATGAAGAGCCTGAAAAGGTGTGAAATATATGAAGAGCTACAAAAGGTGTCAAAAATAAGAGGAGCATGAAACAGTCTGAAAAATAGGAGGAGCATGAAGTGGTGTAGAAAAACATGAAGAGCCTGAAAAAGTGTGAAAAAATGAACAGCTTCAAAAGGTGTGAAAAATATGAAGACATTCAAAGGTGTCAAAATTATGAGGAGCAAGAAACGGTCTCAAAATAGGAGGAGCATGAAGTGGTGTTGAAAAATATGAAGAGCCTGAAAAGGTGTGAAATATATGAAGAGCTTCAAAATGTGTCAAAAATATGAGGAGTATGAAACGGTCTGAAAAATAGGTGGATCATGAAACAGTGTTTAAAAACATGAAGAGCCTGAAAAGGTGTGAAAAAAATGAAGACCTCAAAAGGTGCCAAAAATATGAGGAGCATGAAACGGTCTGAAAAATAGGAGGAGCATGAAGTGGTGTTGAAAAATATGAAGAGCCTGAAAAGGTGTGAAATATATGAAGAGCTTCAAAATGTGTCAAAAATATGAGGAGTATGAAACGGTCTGAAAAATAGGAGCAGCATGAAACGCTGTTCAAAATCATGAAGAGCCTGAAAAGGTGTGAAAAATATAAAGAGCTTCAAATGGTGTGAAATACATGAGGAGATTGAAACGGTCTGAAAATAGTAGGAGCATGAAGTGTTGTTCAAAAACATGAAGAGCCTGAAAAGATGTGTAAAATATGAAGAGCTTGAAAAGGTGTGAAAAATAGGAGGAGCATGAAACGGTGCTCAAAAACATGAAGAGCCTGAAAAGGTGTGAAAAATATGAAGACCTCCAAAAGGTATGAAAAATATGAGGAATATGAAACGATCTTAAAAATAGAAGGAGCATGAAGTGGTGTTGAAAAACATGAAGAGCCTGAAATGGTGTGAAATATATGAGGAGCTTCAAAAGGTGTCAAAAATAAGAAGAGCATGAAACGGTCTGAAAAATAGAACAGCATGAAGTGGTGTTGAAAAACATGAAGAGCCTGAAAAGGTGTGAAAAATATAAAGAGCTTCAAAACGTGTCAAAAATATGAAGAGCATGAAACGGTCGCAAAAATAGGAGGAACTTGAAGTGGTGTTCGAAAACATGAAAAGTCTGAAAAGGTGTCAAATATAAGAAGAGCTTCAAAGGGTGTGAAAAATATGAAGAGCTTCAAAAGGTGTCAAAAATATGAAGAGCATGAAACGGTCTGAAAAGTAGGAGAAGCATGAAGAGGTGTTCAAAAACATGAAGAGCCTGAAAATGTGTGAAAAAAGTGAAGAGCTTCAAAAGGTGTCAAAAAAATGAGGAGCATGAAACGGTCTGAAAAATAGGAGGAGCATGAAACGGTGTTCAAAAACCTGAAGAGCCTGAAAAGGTGTGAAAAATATGAAGAGTTAAAAAAGTGTGAAAATATGAAGAGCTTCAAAACGAGTCAAAAAAATGAGGAGCATGAAACGGTCTGAAAAATAGGAGGAGCATGAAGTGGTGTTGAAAAACATGAAGAGTATGAAAAGGAGTGAAATATATGAAGAGCTTCAAAAGATGTCAAAAATATGAGGAGCATGAAACGGTCTGTAAAATATGAGGAGCATAAAATGGTGTTCAAAAACATGAAGAGCCTGAAAAGGTGTGAAAAATATGAAGAGCTTCAAAAGCTGTCAAATATATGAGGAGCATCAAACGGTCTGAAAAATAGGAGGAGCATGAAGCGGTGTTGAAAAACATGAAGAGTCTGAAAAGGTGTGAAAATTATGAAGAGCTCCAAAAGATTTCAAAAATATGAAGATCATGAAAAGTTCTGAAGAATAGGAGGAGCATGAAGCGGTGTTGAAAAACATGAAGAGCCTGAAATGGTGTGAAAAATATGAAGCGCTACAAAAGGTGTCAAAAATATGAGGAGCATGAAACGGTCTGAAAAATAGGAGGACCATGAAGCGGTGTTGAAGAACATGAAGAGCCTGAAAAGGTGTGAAAAATATGAAGCGCTTCAAAAGAAGTCAAAATTATGAGGAGCATGAAACAGTCTGAAAAATAGGAGGAGCATGAATTGGTTTTGAAAAACATGAAGAGCCTGAAAACATGGGAAATATATGAAGCGCTTCAAAAGGTGTGAAATACATGAGGAGCAGGAAACAGTCTAAAAAATAGGAGGAGCGTGAATCAGTGTTCAAAACCATGAAGAACCGGAAAAGGTGTGAAAAATATGAAGAGCTTCAAAATGTGTGAAAATTATGAGGAGCATGAAACGGTCTGAAAAATAGGAAGAGCATGAAGCGGTTTTGAAAAACATGAATAGCCTGAAATGGTGGGTAAAATATGAAGAGCTTCAAAAGTTGTCAAAAATATGAGGAGCATGAAACGGTCTGAAAAATAGGAGGAGCATTAAACGGTGTTCAAAAACATGAAGAGCCTGAAATGGTGTGAAAAATATGAAGAGCTTCAAAAGGTTGGAAATACATGAGGAGCATGAAACGGTCTGAAAAATAGGAGGAGCATGAAGCGGTTTTGAAAAACATGAACACCCTGAAAAGGTGGGTAAACTATGAAGAGCTTCAAAAGGTTTCAAAAATATGAGGAGCATGAAACGGTCTGAAAAGTAAGAGGAGCATGAAACGGTGTTGAAAAACATGAAGAGCCTGAAAAGGTGTGAAAAATATGAAGAGTTTCAAAAGGTGTGAAAAGTATGAGTAGCATGAAATGGTCTGAAAAATAGGAGGGGCATGAAGCGGGTTTGAAAAAACTGAAGAGCCTGAAAATGATTGAAATATATGAGAAGCTTGAAAAGGTGTCAAAAATATGAAGAGCATCAAAGGGTCTGAAAAATAGGAGGAGCACGAAGTGGTGTTCAAAAATATGAAAGGCCTGAAAAGTTATGAAAAATATGAAGAGCTTCAAAAGGTGTCAAAAATATAAGGAGCATGAAACGGTCTGAAAAATAGGAGGAGCAGGAAACGGTGTTCAAAAATATGAAAGGCCTGAAAAGTTATGAAAAATATGAAGAGCTTCAAAAGGTGTCAAAAATATGAGGAGCATGAAACGGTCTGAAAAATAGGAGGAGCATTAAACGGTGTTCAAAATCATGAAGAGCCTGAAATGGTGGGAAAAATATGAAGAGCTTCAAAAGGTGTCAAAAATATGAGGAGAATGAAACAGTCTTAAAAATAGGAGGAGCATGAAACGGTGTTCAAAAATATGAAAGGCCTGAAAAGTTATCAAAAATATGAAGAGCTTCAAAAGGTGTCAAAAATAGGAGGAGCATGAAACGGTCTGAAAAATAGGAGGAGCATTAAACGGTGTTCAAAAACATGAAGAGCCTGAAATGGTGGGAAAAATATGAAGAGCTTCAAAAGGTGTCAAAAATAGGAGGAGCATGAAACGGTCTGAAAAATAGGAGGAGCATGAAGCGGTGTAAAAAACATGAAGACCCTGAAAAGGTGTGAAAAATATGAAGAGCTTCAAAAGGTTACAAATATATGAGGATCATGAAACGGTCAGAAAAATAGGAGAAGCATGAAGCGGTGTTCAAAAACATGAAGAGCGTGAAAACGTGTCAAAAATATGAAGAGCTTCAAAAGGTGTCAAAAATATGAGGAGCATGAAACGGTCTGAAAAATAGGAGGAGCATGAAACGGTGTCAAAAATATGAAGAGCCTGAAAAGGTGTGAAAAATATGAAGAGCTTCAAAAGGTGTCAAAAATATGACGAGCATGAAACGATCTGAAAAATAGGAGGAGCATGAAGTGGTGTTGAAAAACATGAAGAGCATAAAAAGGTGTGAAAAATATGAAGAGCTTCAAAACGCGTCAAAATATGAGGAGCATGAAACGGTCTGAAAAATAGGAGGATCATGAAGCCGTGTTGAAAAACATGGGGAGCCTGAAAAGATGTGAAAAATATGAAGAGCTTCAAAAGGTCTCAAAAATATGAGGAGCATGAAACGGTCTGAAAAATAGGAGGAGCATTAAACGGTGTTCAAAAACATGAAGAGCCTGAAATGGTGGGAAAAATATGAAGAGCTTCAAAAGGTGTCAAAAATAGGAGGAGCATGAAATGGTCTGAAAAATAGGAGGAGCATGAAGCGGTGTAAAAAACATGAAGACCCTGAAAAGGTGTGAAAAATATGAAGATCTTCAAAAGGTTACAAATATATGAGGATCATGAAACGGTCAGAAAAATAGGAGAAGCATGAAGCGGTGTTCAAAAACATGAAGAGCGTGAAAACGTGTCAAAAATATGAAGAGCTTCAAAAGGAGTCAAAAATATGAGGAGCATGAAACGGTCTGAAAAATAGGAGGAGCATGAAACGGTGTTCAAAAATATGACGAGCCTGAAAAGGTGTGAAAAATATGAAGAGCTTCAAAAGGTGTCAAAAATATGAGGAGCATGAAACTCTCTGAAAAATAGGAGGAGCATGAAGTGGTGTTGAAAAACATGAAGAGCATAAAAAGGTGTGAAAAATATGAAGAGCTTCAAAACGCGTCAAAATATGAGGAGCATGAAACGGTCTGAAAAATAGGAGGATCATGAAGCCGTGTTGAAAAACATGGGGAGCCTGAAAAGATGTGAAAAATATGAAGAGCTTCAAAGGGTCTCAAAAATATGAGGAGCATGAAATGGTCTGAAAAATAGGAGAAGCATGAAACGGTGTTCAAAAACATGAAGAGCCTGAAAAGCTGTGAAAAATATGAAGAGCTTCTAAACGGGTGAAATACATGAGGAGCATGAAACGGTGTGAAAAATAGGAGGAGCATGAAGCAGTGTTCAAAAACATGAAGAACCGGAAAAGATGTGAAAAATATGAAGAGCTTCATAAGGTGTGAAAATTATGAAGAGCATGAAACGGTTTGAAAAATAGGAGGAGCATGAAAGAGTGTTCAAAAACATGAAGAGCCTCAAAAAGTGTGAAAAATATGAAGAGCTTCAACAGGTTGGAAATACATGAGGAGCATGAAACGGTCTGGAAAATAGGACGAGCATGAAGCGGTGTTGAAAAACATGAAGAGCCAGAAAACGTGTGAAAAATATTAAGAGCTTAAAAGCTGTGAGAAATATGAAGAGCTTCAAAAGTTGCCAAAAATAGGAGGAGCATGAGACGGTCTGGAAAATAGGAGGACCATGAAACGATCTGAAAAATAGGAGGAGCATGAAGCGGTGTTCAAAAACATGAAGAGCCTGAAAAGGTGTCAAAAATATGAAGAGCTTCAAAAGGTTGGAAATACATGAGGAGCATGAAACGGTCTGAAAAATAGGAGGAGCATGCAGCGGTGTTGAAAAGCATGAAGAGACTGAAAAGGTGGGTAAAATATGAAGAGCTTCAAAAGGTGTAAAAATATGAGGAGCATGAAACGGTCTGAAAAATAGGAGGAGCATTAAACGGTGTTCAAAAACATGAAGAGCCTGAAATGGTGTGAAAAATATGAGGAGCTTCAAAATGTTGGAAATACATGAGGAGCATGAAACGGTCTGAAATATAGGAGGATCAAGAAGCGGTGTTGAAAAACATGAACAGCTGAAAAGGTGGGTAAAATATGAAGAGCTTTAAAAGCTGTCAAAAATATGAAGAGCATGAAACGGTCTGAAAAATAGAGGGGCATTAAACGGTGTTCAAAAACATGAAGAGCTTGAAATGGTGTGAAAAATATGAAGAGCTTCAAAAGGTGTCAAAAATATGAGGAGCATGAAACGTTCTGAAAAATAGGAGGAGCATGAAAAGGTCTAAAAAATGGGAGGAGCATGAAGCGGTGTTGAAAAACATGAAGAGCCTGAAAACGTGTGAAAAACATGAAGAGCTTAAAAGTTGTGAGAAATATGAAGAGCTTCAAAAGCTGTCAAAAATGAGACGAGCATGAAACGGTCTGGAAAGTAGGACGAGCATGAAGCGGTGTGGAAGAACATGAACAGCCAGAAAATGTGTGAAAAATATGAAGAGCTTCAAAAAGTGTCAAAAATATGAGGAGCATGAAACGGTCTGAAAAATAGAAGGAGCATGAAGTGGTGTGAAAATCATGAAGAGCCTAAGAGGTGTGAAAAATGTGAAAGCTTCAAAACGTGTCAAAAATATGAGGAGCATGAAACGGTCTGAAAAACAGGAGGATCATAAAGCCGTGTTGAAAAACATCGGGAGCCGGAAAAGGTGTGAAAAATATGAACAGCTTCAAAAGGTGTCAAAAATATGAGGAGCATGAAACGGTCTGAAAAATAGGAGGAGCATGAAACGGTGTTCAAAAACATGAAGAGCCTGAAAAGGTGTGAAAATTATGAAAAGCTTCAAAAGGTGTGAAATAAAAGAGGAGCATGAAACGGTCTGAAAAATATGAGGAGCATGAAGCAGTGTTCAAAAACATGAAGAACCGGAAAAGGTGTGAAAAATATGAAGAACTTCAAAAGGTGTGAAAATAATGAGGAGCATGAAATGGTCTGGAAAATAGGAGGAGCATGAAACGTTGTTCAAAAACATGAAGACCCTGAAAAGCTGTGAAAAATATGAAGAGCTTCTAAAGGTGTCAAAATATGAGGAGCATGAAACTGTCTGATATATCTGGAGCATGAAAATGTGTTAAAAAACATGAAGAGCTTCAAAAGGTGTGAAACATATGAGGAGCATGAAACGGTCTGAAAAATAGGAGGAGCATGAAACAGTGTTAAAAAACATGAAGAGCTTCAAAAGGTGTGAAACATATGAAGAGCTTCAAAAGGTTTCAAAAATATGAGGAGCATGAAACGGTCTGAAAAATAGGAGGAGCGTTAAGCGGTGTTGAAAAACATGAAGTGCCTGAAAAGCTGTGAAATTAAGACAAGCTTCAAAAGATGTGAAAAATATGAGGAGCATGAAACGGTCTGAAAAATAGTAGGAACATGAAGCGGTGTTGAAATACATGAAGAGCCTGAAGAGGTGAGAAAAACATGAAGAGCTTCAAAAGGTGTCAAAATATGAGGAGCATGAAACGGTCTGAAAAATAGGAGGAGCATGAAACGATCTGAAAAATGGGAGGAGCATGAAGCTGTGTTGAAAAACATGAAGAGCCTGAAAACGTGTAAAAAATATTAAGAGCTTAAAAGCTGTAAGAAATATGAAGAGCTTCAAAAGTTGCCAAAAATAGGAGTAGCATGAGACGGTCTGGAAAACAGGAGGAGCATGAAACGATCTGAAAAATAGGAGGAGAATGAAGCGGTGTTGAAGAACATGAAGAGCCTGAAAAGGTGTGAAAAATATGAAGAGCTTCAAAAGGTGTCAAAAATAGGAGGAGCATGAAACGGTCTGAAAAATAGGAGGATCATGAAGCCGTGTTGAAAAACATGGGGAGCCTGAAAAGTTGTGAAAAATATGAAGAGCTTCAAAAGGTCTCAAAAATATGAGGAGCATGAAACGGTCTGAAAAATAGGAGGAGCATTAAACGGTGTTCAAAAACATGAAGTGCCTGAAAAGCTGTGAAATTATGTCAAGCTTCAAACGGTGTGAAAAATATGAGGAGCAGGAAACGGTCTGAAAAATAGTAGGAGCATGAAGCAGTGTTAAAGAACATGAAGAGCCTGAAAAGGTGTGAAATATATGAAGAGCTTCAAAAGGTGTCAAAAATATGAGGGGCATGAAACGGTCTGAAAAATAGGAGGAGCATGAAACGGTGTTAAAAAACATGAAGAGCTTCAAAAAATGTGAAACATATAAAGAGCTTCAAAAGGTGTCAAAAATATGAGGAGCAGGAAACGGTCTGAAAAATAGGAGGAGCATGAAGTGGTGTAGAAAAATATGAAGACCCTGAAAAGGTGTGAAAAATATGAAGAGCTTCAAAAGGTGTCAAAATATGAGGAGCATGAAACTGTCTGAAATATAGGAGAAGCATGAAAAGGTGTTAAAAAACATGAATAGCTTCAAAAGGTGTGAAACATATGAGGAGCGGGAAACGATCAGAAAAATAGGAGGAGCATGAAACGGTGTTAAAAAACATGAAGAGTTTCAAAAGGTGTGAAACATATGAAGAGCTTCAAAAGGTGCCAAAATTATGAACAGCATGAAACAGTCTTAAAATTAGGAGGAGAATGAAGCGGTGTAGAAAAACATGAAGAGCCAGAAAAGGTGTCAAATATATGAAGAGCTTCAAAAGGTGTCAAAAATATGAAGTGCATGAAACGGTCTGAAAAATAGGAGGAGCATGAAATGGTGTTGAAAAACATGAAGTCCTGGAAAGGTGTGAAAATTATGAAGAGCTTCAAAAGGTGTCAAAAATATGAGGACCATGAAACGGTCTGAAAATTAGGAGGAGCATGAAACGGTGTTCAAAAACATGAAGAGCCTGAAAACGTGTGAAAAATATGAAGAGCTTCAAAAGGTGTCAAAATATGAGGAGCAGTAAACGGTTTGAAAAATAGGAGGAGCATGAAGCAGTGTTGAAAAACATGAAGAGCATGGAAAGGTGTGAATAATATAAAGAGCGTCAAAAGGTGTAAAAAATATGAGGAGCAAGAAACGGTCTGAAAAATAGGAGGAGCCTGAAAAGGTGTTGAAAATCATGAAGATCCTGAAAAGGTGTGAAGAATAAGAAGAGCTGCAAAAGGCCTCAAAATTATGAGGAGCATGAAACGGTCTGAAAATTAGAAGAAGCATGAAACGTTGTTGAAAAACATGAAGAGCATGGAAAGGTGTGAAAAACATGAAGAGCTTAAAAAGGTGTCAAAAGTATGAGGAGCATGAAACGGTCAAAAAAATAGGAGGAGCATGAGACGTTGATGATAAACATGAAGAGCATGAAAAGGTGTGAAAAATATGAAGAGCTTAAAAAGGTGTCAAAAATATGAGGAACAAGAAAAGGTGTTGAAAAACATGAAGAGCCTGAAAAGGTGTGAAAAATATGAAGAGCTTCAAAAGGTGTCAAAAATATGAGGACCATAAAACGATCTGAAAAATATGAGGAGCCTGAAACTGTCTGAAAAATAGGAGGAGCATGAAACGTTGTTGAAAAACATGAAGAGCATGGAAAGGTGTGAAAAACATGAAGAGCTTAAAAAGGTGTCAAAATATGAGGAACATGAAAAGGTCTGAAATATAGCAGGAGCATGAAAAGGTGTTAAAAAACATGAAGAGCCTGAAAACGTGTGAAACATATGAGGAGCATGAAACGGTCTGAAAAATAGGAGGAGCATGAAGCGGTGTTGAAAAACAGGAAGAGCCTGAAGGTGTGAAATATATGAAGAGCTTCAAAAGGTGTCAAAAAATGAGGAGCATGAAACGGTCTGAAAAACAGGAGGAGCATTAAGCGGTGTTGAAAAAAATGAAGAGCCTGAAAAGCTGTGAAAAATATGAAGAGCTTCAAAAGGTGTCAAATATATGAGGAGCATGAAACGGTCTTAAAAAGTAGGAGAAGCATGAAGTGTTGTTGAAAAATATGAAGAGCCTGAAAAGGTGTGAAAAATATGAAGAGCTTCAAAAGGTGTCAAAAATATGAGGAGCAATAAACGGTGTTGAAAAACATGAAGAGCCTGAAAAGGTGTGAAAAATATAAAGAGCTTCAAAAGGATTCAAAAATATGAGGACCATTAAAAGATCTGAAAAATATGAGGAGCCTGAAACGGTCTGAAAAATAGGAGGAGCATGAAACGGTGTTCAAAAAATGAAGAGCCTGAAACGGTCTGAAAAATATGATGAGCTTCAAAGGTGTCAAAAATATGAGGAGTATGAAACGGTCTGAAGAATAGGATTAGCATGAAACGGTGTTGAAAACATGAAGAGCCTGAAAATGAGTGGAAAATATGAAGAGCTTCAAAAGGTGTCAAAAATATGAGGACCATGAAACGGTCTGAAAAATAGGAGGAGCAGGAAGTGATGTTGAAAAACATGAAGAGCCTCAAAAGGTGTGAAGAATATGAAGAGCTTCAAAAGGTGTCAAAAATATGAGAGCATGAAAAGGTCTGAAATGTAGGAGGAGCATGAAGTGGTGTTGAAAAACATGAAGAGCCTGAGAGGTGTGAAAAATATGAAGAACTTCAAAGGTGTCAAAAATATGAGGAGCATGAACGGTATGAAAGATAGGAGGATCATGAAGCCGTGTTGAAAAATATGAAGAGCCTGAAAACGTGTGAAAATTATGAAGAGCTTCAAAAGGTGTGAAATATATGAAGAGCTTCAAAAGGTGTCAAAAATGAGATGAGCATGAAATGGTCTGAAAGATAGGAGGGGCATGAAGCGGTGTTGAAAAACATGAAGAGCCTGAAAAGGTGTGAAAAATATGAAGAGCTTCAAATGGTGTGAAATACATGAGGAGCTTGAAACGGTCTGAAAAACAGGAGGAGCATGAAATCTTGTTGAAAAACATGAAGAGCCTGAAAACGTGTGAAAATTATGAAGAGCTTCAAAAAGTGTGAAATATATGAAGAGCTTCAAAAGGTGTCAAAAATGAGATGACCATGAAATGGTCTGAAAGATAGGAGGGGCATGAAGCGGTGTTGAAAAACATGAAGAGCCTGAAAAGGTGTGAGAAATATGAAGATCTTCAAAAGGTCTGAAAAATATGAGGAGCATGAAACGGTCTGAAAAATAGGAGGGCATGAAACGGTGTTCGAAAACATGAAGAGCATGAAAATTTGTGAAAAATATGAAGACCTTCAAAACGTGTCAAATTGAAATGAGCATGAAACGGCCTGAAAAAAAGGAGGTGCATGAAGCGGTGTTGAAAAACATGAAGAGCCTGAGAACGTGTGAAAAATATGAAGAGCTTCTAAAAGTGTGAAAAATATGAAGAGCTTCAAAAGGTGTCAAAAATGAGATGAGCATGAAACGGCCTGAAAAATAGGAGGAGCATGAAGTGGTGTTGAAAAACATGATGAGCCTGAAAAAGTGTGAAATATATGAAGAGCTTCAAAAGTTGTCAAAAATATGAGGAGCATGAAACGGTCTGAAAAATAGGAGGAGCATGAAGGGGTGTTGAAAAACATGAAGAGCCTGAAAAGGTGTGAAAAATATGAAGACCTTCAAAAGGTGTGAAGTACATGAGGAGCATTAAACGCTCTGAAAAATAGGAGAAGCATGAAGTTTTTTTCAAAAACATGAAGATCCTGAAAAGGTGTGAAATATATGAAGATTTTCAAAAGGTGTGAAAAATATGAGAGGCATGAAACGGTCTGAAAAATAGGAGGTGCATGAAGCGGTGTTGAAAACATGAAGAGCCTGAAAACGTGTGAAAAATATGAACAGCTTCAAAAGGTGTGAAAATATGAAGAGCTTCAAAAGGTGTGAAAAATATGAAGAGCTTCAAACGATGTCAAAAATGAGATGAGCATGAAATGGCCTAAAAAATAGGAGGAGCATGAAGTGTTGGTGAAAAACATGAAGAGCCTGAAAAAGTGTGAAGTATATGAAGAGATTCAAAAGGTGTCAAAAATATGAGGAGCATGAAACGGTCTGAAAAATAGAAGGAGAATGAAGCGGTGTTGAAAAACATGAATACCCTGAAAAGGTGTGCAAAATATGAAGAGCTTCAAAAGGTGTGAAAAATATGAGGAGCATGAGACGGTCTGAAAAATAGGAGTAGCATGAAGCGGTGTTGAAAAACATGAAGATCCTGAAAAGCTGTGAAAAATATGAAGAGCTTGAAAAGGTGTGAAAAATATGAGGAGCATGAAACCGTTTGAAAAATAGGAGGAGCATGAAGCGGTGTTCAATAATATGAAGAGCCTGTAAATGTGTGAAAAATATGAAGAACTTAAAAATTTTCAAAAATATGAGGAGCATGAAAAGGTCTGAAAAATAGGAGGAGCATGAAACGGTGTTGAAAAACATGGAGAGCCTGAAAAGGTGAGTAAAATATGAAGAGCTCCAAAAGTTGTCAAATTTAAGAGGAGCATGAAACCTTCTCAAAAATAGAAGGAGCGTGAAGCAAGATGTGAAAAACATGAAGAGTTTCAAAAGGTGTGAAAAATATGAGGAGCATGAAAAGGTCTGAAAAATAGGAGGAGCATGAAACGGTGTTCAAAAATATGAAGAGCCAGGAATGGTGTGAAAAATATGAGAGCCCCAAAACGTGTCAAAAATATGAGGAGCATGAAACGGTCTGAAACATACGAGGAGCATGAAGTGGTGTTCAAAAACATAAAGAGCCTGAAAAGGTGTGAAATATATGAAGAGCTTCAAAAGGTGTCAAAAATATGAGGAGCATGAAACGGCCTCAAATATAGGAGGAGCATGAATCGCTGATGAAAAACATGAAGAGCCTGAAAAGCTGTGAAATTATGTCAAGCTTCAAAAGGTGTGAAAAATATGAGGAGCAGGAAACGGTCTGAAAAATAGTAGGAGCATCAAGCAGTGTTAAAGAACATGAAGAGCCTGAAAAGGTGTGAAATATATGAAGAGCTTCAAAAGGTGTCAAAAATATGAGAGGCATGAAACGGTCTGAAAAATAGGAGGAGCATGAAACGGTCTGAAAAATAGGAGGAGCATGAAGTGGTGTAGAAAAATATGAAGACCCTGAAAAGGTGTGAAAAACATGAAGAGCTTCAAAAGGTGTCACAATATGAGGAGCATGAAACTGTCTGAAATATAGGAGGAGAATGAAAAGGTGTTAAAAAACATGAATAGCTTCAAAAGGTGTGAAACATATGAGGAGCGGGAAACGATCAGAAAAATAGGAGGAGCATGAAACGGTGTTAAAAAACATGAAGAGTTTCAAAAGGTGTGAAACATATGAAGAGTTTCAAAAGGTGCCAAAATTATGAAGAGCATGAAACAGTCTTAAAATTAGGAGGAGAATGAAGCGGTGTAGAAAAACATGAAGAGCCAGAAAAGGTGTCAAATATATGAAGAGCTTCAAAAGGTGTCAAAAATATGAAGTGCATGAAACGGTCTGAAAATAGGAGGAGCATGAAATGGTGTTGAAAAACATGAAGTCCTGGAAAGGTGTGAAAATTATGAAGAGCTTCAAAAGGTGTCAAAAATATGAGGACCATGAAACGGTCTGAAAATTAGGAGGAGCATGAAACGGTGTTCAAAAACATGAAGAGCCTGAAAACGTGTGAAAAATATGAAGAGCTTCAAAAGGTGTCAAAATATGAGGAGCAGTAAACGGTTTGAAAAATAGGAGGAGCATGAAGCAGTGTTGAAAAACATGAAGAGCATGGAAAGGTGTGAATAATATAAAGAGCGTCAAAAGGTGTAAAAAATATGAGGAGCACGAAACGGTCTGAAAAATAGGAGGAGCCTGAAAAGGTGTTGAAAATCATGAAGATCCTGAAAAGGTGTGAAGAATAAGAAGAGCTGCAAAAGGCCTCAAAATTATGAGGAGCATGAAACGGTCTGAAAATTAGAAGAAGCATGAAACGTTGTTGAAAAACATGAAGAGCATGGAAAGGTGTGAAAAACATGAAGAGCTTAAAAAGGTGTCAAATGTATGAGGAGCATGAAACGGTCAAAAAAATAGGAGGAGCATGAGACGTTGATGATAAACATGAAGAGCATGAAAAGGTGTGAAAAATATGAAGAGCTTAAAAAGGTGTCAAAAATATGAGGAACAAGAAAAGGTGTTGAAAAACATGAAGAGCCTGAAAAGGTGTGAAAAATATGAAGAGCTTCAAAAGGTGTCAAAAATATGAGGACCATAAAACGATCTGAAAAATATGAGGAGCCTGAAACTGTCTGAAAAATAGGAGGAGCATGAAACGTTGTTGAAAAACATGAAGAGCATGGAAAGGTGTGAAAAACATGAAGAGCTTAAAAAGGTGTCAAAATATGAGGAACATGAAAAGGTCTGAAATATAGCAGGAGCATGAAAAGGTGTTAAAAAACATGAAGAGCCTGAAAACGTGTGAAACATATGAGGAGCATGAAACGGTCTGAAAAATAGGAGGAGCATGAAGCGGTGTTGAAAAACATGAAGAGCCTGAAGGTGTGAAATATATGAAGAGCTTCAAAAGGTGTCAAAAAATGAGGAGCATGAAACGGTCTGAAAAACAGGAGGAGCATTAAGCGGTGTTGAAAAAAATGAAGAGCCTGAAAAGCTGTGAAAAATATGAAGAGCTTCAAAAGGTGTCAAATATATGAGGAGCATGAAACGGTCTTAAAAAGTAGGAGAAGCATGAAGTGTTGTTGAAAAATATGAAGAGCCTGAAAAGGTGTGAAAAATATGAAGAGCTTCAAAAGGTGTCAAAAATATGAGGAGCAATAAACGGTGTTGAAAAACATGAAGAGCCTGAAAAGGTGTGAAAAATATAAAGAGCTTCAAAAGGATTCAAAAATATGAGGACCATTAAAAGATCTGAAAAATATGAGGAGCCTGAAACGGTCTGAAAAATAGGAGGAGCATGAAACGGTGTTCAAAAAATGAAGAGCCTGAAACGGTCTGAAAAATATGATGAGCTTCAAAGGTGTCAAAAATATGAGGAGTATGAAACGGTCTGAAGAATAGGATTAGCATGAAACGGTGTTGAAAACATGAAGAGCCTGAAAATGAGTGGAAAATATGAAGAGCTTCAAAAGGTGTCAAAAATATGAGGACCATGAAACGGTCTGAAAAATAGGAGGAGCAGGAAGCGATGTTGAAAAACATGAAGAGCCTCAAAAGGTGTGAAGAATATGAAGAGCTTCAAAAGGTGTCAAAAATATGAGGAGCATGAAAAGGTCTGAAATGTAGGAGGAGCATGAAGTGGTGTTGAAAAACATGAAGAGCCTGAGAGGTGTGAAAAATATGAAGAACTTCAAAGGTGTCAAAAATATGAGGAGCATGAACGGTATGAAAGATAGGAAGATCATGAAGCCGTGTTGAAAAATATGAAGAGCCTGAAAACGTGTGAAAATTATGAAGAGCTTCAAAAGGTGTGAAATATATGAAGAGCTTCAAAAGGTGTCAAAAATGAGATGAGCATGAAATGGTCTGAAAGATAGGAGGGGCATGAAGCGGTGTTGAAAAACATGAAGAGCCTGAAAAGGTGTGAAAAATATGAAGAGCTTCAAATGGTGTGAAATACATGAGGAGCTTGAAACGGTCTGAAAAACAGGAGGAGCATGAAATCTTGTTGAAAAACATGAAGAGCCTGAAAACGTGTGAAAATTATGAAGAGCTTCAAAAAGTGTGAAATATATGAAGAGCTTCAAAAGGTGTCAAAAATGAGATGACCATGAAATGGTCTGAAAGATAGGAGGGGCATGAAGCGGTGTTGAAAAACATGAAGAGCCTGAAAAGGTGTGAGAAATATGAAGATCTTCAAAAGGTCTGAAAAATATGAGGAGCATGAAACGGTCTGAAAAATAGGAGGGCATGAAACGGTGTTCGAAAACATGAAGAGCATGAAAATTTGTGAAAAATATGAAGACCTTCAAAACGTGTCAAATTGAAATGAGCATGAAACGGCCTGAAAAAAAGGAGGTGCATGAAGCGGTGTTGAAAAACATGAAGAGCCTGAGAACGTGTGAAAAATATGAAGAGCTTCTAAAAGTGTGAAAAATATGAAGAGCTTCAAAAGGTGTCAAAAATGAGATGAGCATGAAACGGCCTGAAAAATAGGAGGAGCATGAAGTGGTGTTGAAAAACATGATGAGCCTGAAAAAGTGTGAAATATATGAAGAGCTTCAAAAGTTGTCAAAAATATGAGGAGCATGAAACGGTCTGAAAAATAGGAGGAGCATGAAGGGGTGTTGAAAAACATGAAGAGCCTGAAAAGGTGTGAAAAATATGAAGACCTTCAAAAGGTGTGAAGTACATGAGGAGCATTAAACGCTCTGAAAAATAGGAGAAGCATGAAGTTTTTTTCAAAAACATGAAGATCCTGAAAAGGTGTGAAATATATGAAGATTTTCAAAAGGTGTGAAAAATATGAGAGGCATGAAACGGTCTGAAAAATAGGAGGTGCATGAAGCGGTGTTGAAAACATGAAGAGCCTGAAAACGTGTGAAAAATATGAACAGCTTCAAAAGGTGTGAAAATATGAAGAGCTTCAAAAGGTGTGAAAAATATGAAGAGCTTCAAACGATGTCAAAAATGAGATGAGCATGAAATGGCCTAAAAAATAGGAGGAGCATGAAGTGTTGGTGAAAAACATGAAGAGCCTGAAAAAGTGTGAAGTATATGAAGAGATTCAAAAGGTGTCAAAAATATGAGGAGCATGAAACGGTCTGAAAAATAGAAGGAGAATGAAGCGGTGTTGAAAAACATGAATACCCTGAAAAGGTGTGCAAAATATGAAGAGCTTCAAAAGGTGTGAAAAATATGAGGAGCATGAGACGGTCTGAAAAATAGGAGTAGCATGAAGCGGTGTTGAAAAACATGAAGATCCTGAAAAGCTGTGAAAAATATGAAGAGCTTGAAAAGGTGTGAAAAATATGAGGAGCATGAAACCGTTTGAAAAATAGGAGGAGCATGAAGCGGTGTTCAATAATATGAAGAGCCTGTAAATGTGTGAAAAATATGAAGAACTTAAAAATTTTCAAAAATATGAGGAGCATGAAAAGGTCTGAAAAATAGGAGGAGCATGAAACGGTGTTGAAAAACATGGAGAGCCTGAAAAGGTGAGTAAAATATGAAGAGCTCCAAAAGTTGTCAAATTTAAGAGGAGCATGAAACCTTCTCAAAAATAGAAGGAGCGTGAAGCAAGATGTGAAAAACATGAAGAGTTTCAAAAGGTGTGAAAAATATGAGGAGCATGAAAAGGTCTGAAAAATAGGAGGAGCATGAAACGGTGTTCAAAAATATGAAGAGCCAGGAATGGTGTGAAAAATATGAGAGCCCCAAAACGTGTCAAAAATATGAGGAGCATGAAACGGTCTGAAACATACGAGGAGCATGAAGTGGTGTTCAAAAACATAAAGAGCCTGAAAAGGTGTGAAATATATGAAGAGCTTCAAAAGGTGTCAAAAATATGAGGAGCATGAAACGGCCTCAAATATAGGAGGAGCATGAATCGCTGATGAAAAACATGAAGAGCCTGAAAAGCTGTGAAATTATGTCAAGCTTCAAAAGGTGTGAAAAATATGAGGAGCAGGAAACGGTCTGAAAAATAGTAGGAGCATCAAGCAGTGTTAAAGAACATGAAGAGCCTGAAAAGGTGTGAAATATATGAAGAGCTTCAAAAGGTGTCAAAAATATGAGAGGCATGAAACGGTCTGAAAAATAGGAGGAGCATGAAACGGTGTTAAAAAACATGAAGAGCTTCAAAAGATGTGAAACATATAAAGAGCTTCAAAAGGTGTCAAAAATATGAGGAGCAGGAAACGGTCTGAAAAATAGGAGGAGCATGAAGTGGTGTAGAAAAATATGAAGACCCTGAAAAGGTGTGAAAAACATGAAGAGCTTCAAAAGGTGTCACAATATGAGGAGCATGAAACTGTCTGAAATATAGGAGGAGAATGAAAAGGTGTTAAAAAACATGAATAGCTTCAAAAGGTGTGAAACATATGAGGAGCGGGAAACGATCAGAAAAATAGGAGGAGCATGAAACGGTGTTAAAAAACATGAAGAGTTTCAAAAGGTGTGAAACATATGAAGAGTTTCAAAAGGTGCCAAAATTATGAAGAGCATGAAACAGTCTTAAAATTAGGAGGAGAATGAAGCGGTGTAGAAAAACATGAAGAGCCAGAAAAGGTGTCAAATATATGAAGAGCTTCAAAAGGTGTCAAAAATATGAAGTGCATGAAACGGTCTGAAAATAGGAGGAGCATGAAATGGTGTTGAAAAACATGAAGTCCTGGAAAGGTGTGAAAATTATGAAGAGCTTCAAAAGGTGTCAAAAATATGAGGACCATGAAACGGTCTGAAAATTAGGAGGAGCATGAAACGGTGTTCAAAAACATGAAGAGCCTGAAAACGTGTGAAAAATATGAAGAGCTTCAAAAGGTGTCAAAATATGAGGAGCAGTAAACGGTTTGAAAAATAGGAGGAGCATGAAGCAGTGTTGAAAAACATGAAGAGCATGGAAAGGTGTGAATAATATAAAGAGCGTCAAAAGGTGTAAAAAATATGAGGAGCACGAAACGGTCTGAAAAATAGGAGGAGCCTGAAAAGGTGTTGAAAATCATGAAGATCCTGAAAAGGTGTGAAGAATAAGAAGAGCCGCAAAAGGCCTCAAAATTATGAGGAGCATGAAACGGTCTGAAAATTAGAAGAAGCATGAAACGTTGTTGAAAAACATGAAGAGCATGGAAAGGTGTGAAAAACATGAAGAGCTTAAAAAGGTGTCAAATGTATGAGGAGCATGAAACGGTCAAAAAAATAGGAGGAGCATGAGACGTTGATGATAAACATGAAGAGCATGAAAAGGTGTGAAAAATATGAAGAGCTTAAAAAGGTGTCAAAAATATGAGGAACAAGAAAAGGTGTTGAAAAACATGAAGAGCCTGAAAAGGTGTGAAAAATATGAAGAGCTTCAAAAGGTGTCAAAAATATGAGGACCATAAAACGATCTGAAAAATATGAGGAGCCTGAAACTGTCTGAAAAATAGGAGGAGCATGAAACGTTGTTGAAAAACATGAAGAGCATGGAAAGGTGTGAAAAACATGAAGAGCTTAAAAAGGTGTCAAAATATGAGGAACATGAAAAGGTCTGAAATATAGCAGGAGCATGAAAAGGTGTTAAAAAACATGAAGAGCCTGAAAACGTGTGAAACATATGAGGAGCATGAAACGGTCTGAAAAATAGGAGGAGCATGAAGCGGTGTTGAAAAACATGAAGAGCCTGAAGGTGTGAAATATATGAAGAGCTTCAAAAGGTGTCAAAAAATGAGGAGCATGAAACGGTCTGAAAAACAGGAGGAGCATTAAGCGGTGTTGAAAAAAATGAAGAGCCTGAAAAGCTGTGAAAAATATGAAGAGCTTCAAAAGGTGTCAAATATATGAGGAGCATGAAACGGTCTTAAAAAGTAGGAGAAGCATGAAGTGTTGTTGAAAAATATGAAGAGCCTGAAAAGGTGTGAAAAATATGAAGAGCTTCAAAAGGTGTCAAAAATATGAGGAGCAATAAACGGTGTTGAAAAACATGAAGAGCCTGAAAAGGTGTGAAAAATATAAAGAGCTTCAAAAGGATTCAAAAATATGAGGACCATTAAAAGATCTGAAAAATATGAGGAGCCTGAAACGGTCTGAAAAATAGGAGGAGCATGAAACGGTGTTCAAAAAATGAAGAGCCTGAAACGGTCTGAAAAATATGATGAGCTTCAAAGGTGTCAAAAATATGAGGAGTATGAAACGGTCTGAAGAATAGGATTAGCATGAAACGGTGTTGAAAACATGAAGAGCCTGAAAATGAGTGGAAAATATGAAGAGCTTCAAAAGGTGTCAAAAATATGAGGACCATGAAACGGTCTGAAAAATAGGAGGAGCAGGAAGCGATGTTGAAAAACATGAAGAGCCTCAAAAGGTGTGAAGAATATGAAGAGCTTCAAAAGGTGTCAAAAATATGAGGAGCATGAAAAGGTCTGAAATGTAGGAGGAGCATGAAGTGGTGTTGAAAAACATGAAGAGCCTGAGAGGTGTGAAAAATATGAAGAACTTCAAAGGTGTCAAAAATATGAGGAGCATGAACGGTATGAAAGATAGGAAGATCATGAAGCCGTGTTGAAAAATATGAAGAGCCTGAAAACGTGTGAAAATTATGAAGAGCTTCAAAAGGTGTGAAATATATGAAGAGCTTCAAAAGGTGTCAAAAATGAGATGAGCATGAAATGGTCTGAAAGATAGGAGGGGCATGAAGCGGTGTTGAAAAACATGAAGAGCCTGAAAAGGTGTGAAAAATATGAAGAGCTTCAAATGGTGTGAAATACATGAGGAGCTTGAAACGGTCTGAAAAACAGGAGGAGCATGAAATCTTGTTGAAAAACATGAAGAGCCTGAAAACGTGTGAAAATTATGAAGAGCTTCAAAAAGTGTGAAATATATGAAGAGCTTCAAAAGGTGTCAAAAATGAGATGACCATGAAATGGTCTGAAAGATAGGAGGGGCATGAAGCGGTGTTGAAAAACATGAAGAGCCTGAAAAGGTGTGAGAAATATGAAGATCTTCAAAAGGTCTGAAAAATATGAGGAGCATGAAACGGTCTGAAAAATAGGAGGGCATGAAACGGTGTTCGAAAACATGAAGAGCATGAAAATTTGTGAAAAATATGAAGACCTTCAAAACGTGTCAAATTGAAATGAGCATGAAACGGCCTGAAAAAAAGGAGGTGCATGAAGCGGTGTTGAAAAACATGAAGAGCCTGAGAACGTGTGAAAAATATGAAGAGCTTCTAAAAGTGTGAAAAATATGAAGAGCTTCAAAAGGTGTCAAAAATGAGATGAGCATGAAACGGCCTGAAAAATAGGAGGAGCATGAAGTGGTGTTGAAAAACATGATGAGCCTGAAAAAGTGTGAAATATATGAAGAGCTTCAAAAGTTGTCAAAAATATGAGGAGCATGAAACGGTCTGAAAAATAGGAGGAGCATGAAGGGGTGTTGAAAAACATGAAGAGCCTGAAAAGGTGTGAAAAATATGAAGACCTTCAAAAGGTGTGAAGTACATGAGGAGCATTAAACGCTCTGAAAAATAGGAGAAGCATGAAGTTTTTTTCAAAAACATGAAGATCCTGAAAAGGTGTGAAATATATGAAGATTTTCAAAAGGTGTGAAAAATATGAGGGGCATGAAACGGTCTGAAAAATAGGAGGTGCATGAAGCGGTGTTGAAAACATGAAGAGCCTGAAAACGTGTGAAAAATATGAACAGCTTCAAAAGGTGTGAAAATATGAAGAGCTTCAAAAGGTGTGAAAAATATGAAGAGCTTCAAACGATGTCAAAAATGAGATGAGCATGAAAGGGCCTAAAAAATAGGAGGAGCATGAAGTGTTGGTGAAAAACATGAAGAGCCTGAAAAAGTGTGAAGTATATGAAGAGATTCAAAAGGTGTCAAAAATATGAGGAGCATGAAACGGTCTGAAAAATAGAAGGAGAATGAAGCGGTGTTGAAAAACATGAATAGCCTGAAAAGGTGTGCAAAATATGAAGAGCTTCAAAAGGTGTGAAAAATATGAGGAGCATGAGACGGTCTGAAAAATAGGAGTAGCATGAAGCGGTGTTGAAAAACATGAAGATCCTGAAAAGATGTGAAAAATATGAAGAGCTTGAAAAAGTGTGAAAAATATGAGGAGCATGAAACCGTTTGAAAAATAGGAGGAGCATGAAGCGGTGTTCAATAATATGAAGAGCCTGTAAATGTGTGAAAAATATGAAGAACTTCAAAATTTTCAAAAATATGAGGAGCATGAAAAGGTCTGAAAAATAGGAGGAGCATGAAACGGTGTTGAAAAACATGGAGAGCCTGAAAAGGTGAGTAAAATATGAAGAGCTCCAAAAGTTGTCAAATTTAAGAGGAGCATGAAACCTTCTCAAAAATAGAAGGAGCGTGAAGCAAGATGTGAAAAACATGAAGAGTTTCAAAAGGTGTGAAAAATATGAGGAGCATGAAAAGGTCTGAAAAATAGGAGGAGCATGAAACGGTGTTCAAAAATATGAAGAGCCTGGAATGGTGTGAAAAATATGAGAGCCCCAAAACGTGTCAAAAATATGAGGAGCATGAAACGGTCTGAAACACGAGGAGCATGAAGTGGTGTTCAAAAACATAAAGAGCCTGAAAAGGTGTGAAATATATGAAGAGCTTCAAAAGGTGTCAAAAATATGAGGAGCATGAAACGGCCTCAAATATAGGAGGAGCATGAATCGCTGATGAAAAACATGAAGAGCCTGAAAAGCTGTGAAATTATGTCAAGCTTCAAAAGGTGTGAAAAATATGAGGAGCAGGAAACGGTCTGAAAAATAGTAGGAGCATGAAGCAGTGTTAAAGAACATGAAGAGCCTGAAAAGGTGTGAAAAATATGAAGAGCTTCAAAAGGTGTCAAAATATGAGGAGCAGTAAACGGTTTGAAAAATAGGAGGAGCATGAAGCAGTGTTGAAAAACATGAAGAGCATGGAAAGGTGTGAATAATATAAAGAGCGTCAAAAGGTGTAAAAAATATGAGGAGCAAGAAACGGTCTGAAAAATAGGAGGAGCCTGAAAAGGTGTTGAAAATCATGAAGATCCTGAAAAGGTGTGAAGAATAAGAAGAGCTGCAAAAGGCCTCAAAATTATGAGGAGCATGAAACGGTCTGAAAATTAGAAGAAGCATGAAACGTTGTTGAAAAACATGAAGAGCATGGAAAGGTGTGAAAAACATGAAGAGCTTAAAAAGGTGTCAAAAGTATGAGGAGCATGAAACGGTCAAAAAAATAGGAGGAGCATGAGACGTTGATGATAAACATGAAGAGCATGAAAAGGTGTGAAAAATATGAAGAGCTTCAAAAGGTGTCAAAAATATGAGTAGCATGAAATGGGCTGAAAAATAGAAGGAGCATGAATCGGTGGTAAAAATCATGAAGAGCCTGAAAAGGTGTGAAAAATATGAAGAGCTTCAAAAGGTATAAAATACATGAGGAGCATGATACGGTCTGAAAATAGGAGGAGCATGAAACGGTGTTGAAATACATGAAGAGCCTGAAAAGTTGTGAAAAATATGAAGAGCTTCAGAACGTGTCAAAAATTTGAGGAGCATGAATCGGTCGGATAAATAGGAGGAGCATGAAGTGGAGTTGAAAAACATGAAGAGCCTGAAAACGTGTGAAAAATATGAAGAGCTTCAAAAGGTGTGAAAAATATGAACAGCTTCAAAAGGTGTAAAAAATGAGATGAGCATGAAGCGGTCTGAAAAATAGGAGGAGCATGAAGTGGTGTTGAAGAACATGAAGTGCCTGAAAAGGTGTGAAATATATAATGAGCTTCAAAAGGTGTGAAAAATATGAGGAGCATGAAACAGTCTGCAGAATAGGAGGAGCATGAAGCGGTGTTGAAAATCGTGAAGAGCCTGAAAAGCTGTGAAAAATATGAAGAGCTTCAAAAGGTGTGAAAAATATGAGGAAAATTAAACGGTCTGAAAAATAGGAGGAGCATCAAGCAGTGTTCAAAAACATGAAGAGCCTGACAAGTTGTAAAAATATGAAAAGCTTAAAAGGTGTGAAAAATATGAACAGCTTCAAAAGGTGTGAAATACATGAGGAGCATGAAACGGTCTAAAAAATAGGAGGAGCATGAACTGATGTTCAAAAACATGAAGAGCCTGAAAAGGTGTGAAAAATATGACGAGCTTCAAAAGGTGTCAAACATATTAGGAGCATGAAACGGTCTGAAAAATAGGAGGATCAAGAAGCGGTGTTGAAAAACATGAAGAGCCTGAAAAGGTGTGAAAAATATGACGAACTTCAAAAGGTGTCAAACATATTAGGAGCATGAAACGGTCTGAATAATAGGAGGAGCATGAAACGGTGTTCAAAAACATGAAGAGCCTGAAAAGGTGTGAAAAATATGAAGAGCTTCAAAAGGTGTGAAAAATATGAGGAGCATGAAACGGTCTGAAAAATAGGAGGAGCATGAAACGGTGTTCAAAAACATGAAGGGCCTTAAAACGTGTGAAATATATGAAGAGCTTCAAAAGGTGTCAAAAATATGAGGAGCATGAAACGGTCTGAAAAATATGAAGATCATGAAGCGGTTGTGAAAAACATGAAAAGCCTGAAAAGGTGTGAAAAATGTGAAGAGCATCAAAAGGTGTGAAAAATATGAAGAGCTTCAAAAGGTGTCAAATATATGAGGAGCATGAAACGGTCTGAAAAAAAGGAGGAGCATGAAACGTTGTTCAAAAGATGAAGAGCCTGAATAGGTGTGAAAAGTATGAAGAGCCTCAAAACGTGTCAAAAATATGAGGAGCATGAAACTGTCTGAAAAATAGGAGGAGCATGAAGCGGTGTTGAAAAACATGAAGAGCCTTAAAGGGTGTGAAAAATATGAAGAGATTCAAAATGTGTCAAAAATATAAGGAGCATGAGATGCTCTGAAAATAGGAGGAGAATGAACGGTGTTCAAAAAATGAAGAGCCTGAAAAGGTGTGAAAAATATGAGGAGCTTCAAAAGGTGTGAAATACATGAGAAGCATGAAACGGTTTGAAAAATAGAAGGAGCATGAAGCTGTGTCGAAAAACATGAAGAGACTGAAAAGGTGTGAAAAATATGAAGAGCTTCAAAAGGTGTGAAAAATATGAAGAGCTTCAGAAGGTGTCAAAAATGAGATGAGCATGAAACGGTTTGAAAAATAGGAGGAGCATGAAGTGGTGTTGAAAAACATGAAGAGCCTGAAAAGTTGTGAAATATATGAAGAGCTTCAAAAGGTGTCAGAAATTAGAGGAGCATGTAACGGTCTGAAAAATAGGAGAGCATGAAGCGGTGGTGAGAAACATGAAGAGCCTGAAAAGGTATTGAAAAATATGAAGAGCTTCAAAATGTGTCAAAAATATGAGGAGCCTGAAACGGTCTGAAAAATAGGAGGAACATAAAACGGTGTTCAAAAACATGAAGAACCTGAAAAGGTGTGAAATATATGAAGAGCCTCAAAATGTGTCAAAAATATGAGGAGCATGAAACGGTCTGAAAAATAGGAGGAACATGAAGTGGTGTTGAAAAACATTTAGAGACTGAAAACGTGTGAAAAATAA
Organism: Dama dama; assembly: GCF_033118175.1. Lineage (NCBI taxonomy): Eukaryota > Metazoa > Chordata > Mammalia > Artiodactyla > Cervidae > Dama > Dama dama. The sequence goes on from NW_026870875.1 coordinate 2,815,160, forward strand.
GAAGAGTTTCAAAAGGTGTGAAAAATATGAAGAGATTCAAAGGTGTCAAAAATATGAGGAGCATGAAACGGTCTGAAAAATAGGAGGAGCATGAAACGGTGTTCAGAAATATGAAGAGCCTTAAAAGGTGTGAAAAATATGAAGAGCTTCCATAGGTGTGAAAAATATGAGGAGCATGAAACGGTCTGAAAAATAGGAGGAGCATGAAGCCGTGTTCAAAAACATATAGAACCTGAAAAGAGGTAAAAAATATGAAGAGCTTCAAAAGGTGTCAAATATATGAGGAACATGAAACGGTCTCAACAATAGGAGGAGCATGAAGTGGTATTGAAATTCATGAAGAGCCTCAAAAGGTGTGTAAATATGAAGAGCTTGAAAAGGTGTGAAATACATGAGGAGCATGAGACGGTCTGAAAAATAGGAGGAGCATGAAGCGATGTGGAAAACATGAAGAGCTTGAAAAGGTGTGAAATACATGAAGAGCTTCAAAAGGTGTGAAAAATATGATGAGCTTCAAAAGCTGTCAAAAATGAGATGAACATGAAACGGTCTGAAAAATAGGAGGAGCATGAAGTGGTGTTGACAAACATAAAGGGCCTGAAAAAGTGTGAAATATATGAAGAGCTTCTAAAGGTGTGAAAAATATGAGGAGCTTCAAAAGGTGTCAAATATATGAGGAGCATGAAATGGTCAGAAAAATAGGAGGAGCATGAAACGGTGTTCAAAACATGAAGGGCCAGAAATGGTGTGAAAATTATGAAGAGATTCAAAAGGTGTGAAAAATATGAGGAGCATGAAACGGTCTGAAAAAGAAGAGGAGCATGAAGAGGTGTTGAAAAACATGAAGAGCCTTAAAAGGTGTGAAAAATATGAAGAGCGTCAAAAGGTGTCAAAAATATGAGGAGCATGAAACGATCTGAAAAATATGAGGATCTTGAAGCGGTGTTCAAAAACATGAGAAGCCTGAAAAGGTGTGAAAAATATGAAGAGCTTCAACGGTGTCAAAAACATGAGGAGCATGAAACGGTCTGAAAAATAGGAGGAGCATGAAACTGTGTTCAAAAACATGAAGAGCCTGAAAAGTTGTGAAAAATATGAAGAGCTTCAAAACATGTCAAAAATATGAGGAGCATGAAACTGTCTGAAATATAGGAGGAGCATGAAGTGGTGTTCAAAATCATGGACACCCTGAAATGGTCTGAAAAATACGAGGAGCAATAAACGGTCTGAAAAATAGGAGGAGAATAGAGCGGTGTTGAAAAATATGAAGAGCATGAAAAAGTGTGAAAAATATGAAGAGCTTCAAAAGGTGTGAAACATATGAAAAGCTTCAAAAGATGTCGAAAATGAGATGATAATGAAGCGGTCTGAAAAATTGAAGGAGCATGAAGTGGTGTTGAAAAACATTTAGAGACTGAAAACGTGTGAAAAATAAGAAGAGTTTCAAAAGGTGTGAAAAATATGAAGAGATTCAAAGGTGTGAAAAATATGAACAGCTTCAAAAGGTGTCAAAAATGAGATGAGCATGAAGCGGTCTGAAAAATAGGAGGAGCATGAAGTGGTGTTGAAAAACGTGAAGAGCCTGAAAAGTTGTGAAAAATCTGAAGAGCTTCAAAAGGTGTCAAAAATATGAGGAGCATGAAGCTGTCTGAGATATAGGAGGAGCATGAAGCGGTGTTGAAAAACATGAAGACCCTGAAAATTTGTGAAAAATATGAAGAGGTTCTAAAGGTGTCGAAAATATGAGGAGCATGAAACAGTCTTTAAAATAGGATGAGAAGGAGACGGTTTTGAAAAAGATGAAGAGCATGAAAAGGTGTGAAAATCATGAAGAGCTTCAAAAGGTGTAAAAATTATGAGAGGCATGAAACGACTGAAAAATAGGAGGAGCATGATGCGGTGGTCAAAAGCATGAAGAGCCTGAAAAGGTGTGAAAAATATAAAGAGCTTCAAAGGTGTCAAAAATGTTAGGAGCATGAAACAGTATGAAACATAGGATGAGCATGAAACTATTTTGAAAAAGATGAAGAGCATGAAAAGGTGTGAAAAATATGAAGAGCTTCAAAAGATGTTAAAAATATGAAGAGCATGAAACTTTCTGAAAAATTGGAGGAGCATGAAGCGGTGTTGAAAAACATGAAGAGCCTGAAAAGGTGTGAAATGTATGAAGAGTTCAAAAGTTGTCAAAAATATGAGGAGCATGAAACGGTCTGAAAAAGAGGAGAAGCATGAAGCGGTGTTGAAAAACATGAAAAGCCTGAAAAGGTGTGAAAAATATGAAGAGCTTCAAAAGGTGTCAAATATATGAGGAGCATGAAACAGTGTGAAAAATAGGATGAGCATGAAACGGTTTTAAAAAGACGAAGAGCCTAAAAGTTGTGACATATATGAAGAGCTTCAAAAGGTGTGAAATACATGAGGAGGTCGAAACGGTCTGAAAATAGTAGGAGCATGAAGCGGCATTGAAAAACATGAAGAGCCTGAAAACGTGTGAAAAATATGAAGAGCTTCAAAAGGTGTGAAATATATGAAGAGCTACAAAAGGTGTCAAAAATATGAGGAGCATGAACCGGTCTGAAATATAGGAGGAGCATGAAGTGGTGTTGAAAAACATGAAGAGCCTGAAAAGGTGTGAAAAATATGAAGAGCTTCAAAAGGTGTCAAAAATATGAGGAGCATGAACCGGTCTGAAAAATAGGAGGAGCATGATACGGTGTTCAAAAATATGAAGAGCCTGAAAAGGTGTGAAAAACATGAAGATCTTCAAAAGGGGTCAAAAATATGAGGAGCATGAAACGATCTGAAAAATAGGAGGAGCATGAAGTGGTGTTCAAAAACATGAAGAGCCTGAAAAGGTGTGAAAAGCATGAAGAGCCTCAAAACGTGTCAAAAATATGAGGAGCATGAAACGGTCTGAAAAATAGGAGGAGCATGAAACGTCTGAAAAATAGGAGGAGCAAGAAGCGGTGTTGAAAAACATGAAGAGCCTGAAAAGGTGTGAAAAATATGAAAAGCTTCAAAAAAGTGAAAAATATGAAGAGCTTCAAAAAGTGTGAAAAATATGAGGAGTATGAAACGGTCTGAAAAATAGAAGGAGCATGAGGCGGTGGTGAAAAACATGAAGAGTCTGAAAATGTGTGAAAAATATGAAGAGCTTCAAAAATGTAAAAAATATGAAGAGCTTTAAAAGGTGTGAAAAATATGAGGAGCATGACACGGTCTGAAAAATAGGAGGAGAATGAAGTGGTGTTCAAAAAATGAAGAGCCTGAAAAGGTTTGATATATATGAAGAGTTTCAAAAGGTGTTAAAAATATGAGGAGCATGAAACGGTCTGAAAAATACGAGCAGCATGATGTCGTCTTGAAAAACATGAAGAACCTGAAAAGGTGTGAAAAATATGAAAAGCTTCACAAGGTGTCAAAAATATGAGGAGCATGATACGGTCTGAAAAATAGGAGTAGCATGAAGTGGTGTTGAAAACATGAATAGCCTGGAAAGGTGTGAAATATATGAAGAGTTTCAAAAGGTGTGAAAAATATGAAGAGCTTCAAAAGGTGTCAAAAATATGAGGAGCATGAAACGGTCTGAAAAATAGGATCAGCATGAAGCGGAGTGGAAAAATATGAAGAGCTTGAAAAGGTGTGAAAAATATGAAGAGCTTCAAAAGGTGTGAAATAAATGAGGAGCATGAAACGGTCTGAAAAATAGGAGGAGCATGAAGCGGTGTTGAAAAACATGAAGAGCCTGAAAAGGTGTGAAAAATATCAAGAGCCTAAAAAGTGTCAAAAATATGAGGAGAATGAAACGGTCTGATAAAATGAGGAGAATGAAGTGGTGTTGAAAAACATGAAAAGCCTGAAAACATGTGAAAAATATGAAGAGCTTCAAAAATGTGCAAAATATGAAGAGCTTCAAAAGGTGTGAAAAATATGAGGAGCATGAAACGGACTGAAAAATAGCAGGAGCATGAAGCGTTTTTGAAAAACATTAAGAGCCTGAAAATGTGTGAGAAATATGAAGAGCATCAAAAGGTGTCAAAAATACGAGGAGCATGAAACGGTATGAAAAATAGGAGGAGCATGAAACGGTGATCAAAAACATGAAGTGCCTGAAAACGTGTGAAAAATATGAAGAGCTTCAAAAGGTCTGAAATATATGAAGAATTTCAAAAGGTGTCAAAAATGAGATGAGCATGTAACGGTCTGAAAAATAAGAGCAGCATAACATGGTGTTGAAAAAAATGAAGAGCCTGAAAAGGTGTGAAAAATATGAAGAGCTTCAAAATGTGTCAAAAATATGAGGAGCTTGAAACGGTCTGAAAAATAGGAGGAGCATGAAGTGGTGTTGAAAAACATGAAGATCCTGAAAATTTTGAAAAATATGAAGAGCTTCAAAAGGTGTCAAAAATATGAGGAGCATGAAATGGTCTTAAAAATAAGAGGATCATGAAGCGGTGTTGAAAAACCTGAAGAACCTGAAAAGGTGTGAAAAATGTGAAGAGCTTCAAAGGTGTCAAAAATATGAGGAGCATGAAACGTTCTTAAAAATAGGAGGATCATGAAGCGGTGTTGAAAAACATGAAGAACCTGAAAAGGTGTGAAAATTGTGAAGAGCTTCAAAAGGTGTCAAAAATATGAGGAGCATGAAACGGGCTGAAAAATAGGAGAAGCATGAAACGGTGATCAAAAACATGAAGAGCCTGAAAAGTTGTGAAAAATATGAAGAGCTTCAAAAGGTGTCAAAAATATGAGGAGCATGAAACCGTCTTAAAAATAGGAGGATCATGAAGTGGTGTTGAAAAACATGAAGAACCTGAAAAGGTGTGAAAAATATGAAGAGCTTCAAAAGGTGTCAAAAATGAGATGAGCATGAAACGGGCTGAAAAATAGGAGGAGCATGAAGCAGTGTTGCAAAACATGAAGAGCCTGAAAAGTTGTGAAAAATATGAAGAGCTTCAAAAGGTGTGAAAAATATGAGGAGCATGACACGGTCTGAAAAAAAGGAGGAACATGAAGCGGTGTTGAAAAACATGAAGAGCCTGAAAAGGTGTGACAAATATGAAGAGCTTCAAAAATATGAAAAATATGAGGAGCTTCAAAAGGTTTGAAAAATATGAGGAACATGAAACGGTCTGAAAAAGAGGAGGATCATGAAGCGGTGTTGAAAAACATGAAGAGCCTGAAAACGTGTGAAAAATAAGAAGAGCTTCAAAAGGTGTGAAAAATATGAATAGCTTCAAAAGGTGTCAAAAAAGAGATGAGCATGAAACGGTCTGATCAATAGGAGGAGCTTGAAGCTGTGCTCAAAAACATGAAGAGCCTGAGAAGGCGTGAAAAATATGAAGAGCTTCAAAAGGTGTGAAAAATATGAGGAGCATGAAACGGTCTGAAAAATAGGAGGAGCATGAAGTGGTATTCAATAATATGAAGAGCCTGAAAAGGTGTGAAAAATATGACGAGCTTCCAAAGTTGTCAAAAATATGAGGAGCATGAAACGGGCTGAAAAATAGGAGCATGAAGCGGTGTTCAATAATATGAAGAGCCTGAAAAGGTGTGAAAAATATGAAGAGCTCCAAAAGTTGTCAAAAATATGAGGAGCATGAAAAGGTCTGAAAAATAGGAGGAGCATGAAACGGTCTGAAAAATTGGAGGAGCATGAAGCGGTGTTGAAAAACATGAGGAGCCTGAAAAGGTGTGACATATATAAAGAGCTTCAAAAGGTGTGAAAAATATGAAGAGATTCAAAACGTGTCAAAAATGAGATGAGCATGAAAGGGTCTGAAAAATAGGAGGAGCAAGAAGCGTTTTTGAAAAACATGAAGAGACTGAAAAGGTGTGAAAAATATGAAAAGCTTCAAAAGATATCAAAAATATGAGGAGCATGAAACTCTCTGAAAAATAGGAGGAGCATAAAGCGGTGTTCAAAAACATGAAGAGCCTGAAATGGTGTGAAAAATATGAAGAGCTTCAAAAGGTGTCAAAAATATGAGGAGCATGAAACGGTCTCAAAAATAGGAGAAGCATGAAACGGTCTGAAAAATAGCAGGAGCATGAAACGGTCTGAAAAATTGGAGGAGCATGAAACGGTCTGAAAAATTGGAGGAGCATGAAGCGGTGTTCAAAAATACGGAGAGCCTGAAAAGTTAAGAAAAACATGAAGAGCTTCAAAAAGTGTAAAAAATATGAGGAGCATGAAACGGTCTGAAAAATAAGAGCAGCATGAAATGGTGTTCAGAAACATGTAGAGCCTGAAAAGGTGTGAAAAATATGAAGAGCTTCAAAAGGTGTCAAAAATAAGAGGAGCATGAAACGGTCTGAAAAATAGGAGTCGCAAGAAGCGGTGTTCAAAAAGATGAAGAGCCTGAAAACGTGTGAAAAATATGAAGAGCTTCAAAAGCTGTGAAAAATATGAAGAGATTCAAAACGTGTCAAAAATGAGATGAGCATGAAAGGGTCTGAAAAATAGGAGGAGCAAGAAGCGTTTTTGAAAAACATGAAGAGACTGAAAGGGTGTGAAAAATATGAAAAGCTTCAAAAGATATCAAAAATATGAGGAGCATGAAACGGTCTGAAATATAGCAGGAGCATGAAGCGGTGTTCAAAAACATGAAGAGCCTGAAAAGGTGAGAAAAATATGAAGAGCTTCAAAAGGTGTCAAAAATATGAGGAGCCTGAAACGGTCTGAAAAATAGGAGGAGCATGAAGCGGTGTTCAAAAACATGAAAAGCCTGAAAAGGTGTGAAAAATATGAAGAGCTTCAAAAGGTGTGAAAAATATGAGGAACATGAAACGGTCTGCAAACCTGGAGGAGCTTGAAGTGGTGTTGAAAAACATGAAGAGCCCGAAAAGGTGTGAAAAATCTGAAAAGCTTCAAAAGTTGTCAAAAATGTGACGAGCATGAAACGGTCTGAAAAATAGGAGGAGCATGAAGTGGTGTTCAAAAAATGAAGAGCCTGAAAAGGAGTGATATATATGAAGAGTTTCAAAAGGTGTCAAAAATATGAGGAGCATGAAACGGTCTGAAAAATACGAGCAGGATGATGTGGTCTTGAAAAACATGAAGAACCTGAAAGGTGTGAAGAATATGAAAAGCTTCACAAGGTGTCAAAAATATGAGGAGCATGATACGGTTTGAAAAAGAGGAGTAGCATGAAGTGGTATTGAAAACCTGAATAGCCTGGAAAGGTGTGAAATATATGAAGAGCTTCAAAAGGTGTGAAAAATATGAAAAGCTTCAAAAGGTGTGAAATACATGACGAGCATGAAACTCTCTGAAAAATAGGAGGAGCATGAAGTGGTGTTGGAAAAGGTGAATAGCCTGTAAAGGTGTGAATATATGAAGAGCTTCAAAAGGTGTCAAAACTATGAGGAGCATGAAAAGGGCTGAAAAATAGGAGGAGCATGAAACGGTGTTCAAAACATGAAGAGCTGAAAAGGTGTGAAAAATATGAAGAGCTTCAAAAGGTGTCAAAAATATGAGGAGCACGAAACTCTCTGAAAAATAGGAGGAGCATGAAGCGGTGTTGAAAAACATGAAGAGCCTGAAAAGGTGTGAAAAATATGAAGAGCCTAAAAACGTGTCAAAAATATGAGGAGAATGAAACGGTCTGAAAAAATGAGGAGCATGAAGTGGTGTTGAAAAACATGAAAAGCCTGAAAACATGTGAAAAATATGAAGAGCTTCAAAAATGTGCAAAATATGAAGAGCTTCAAAAGGTGTGAAAAATATGAGGAGCATGAAACGGACTGAAAAATAGCAGGAGCATGAAGCGTTTTTGAAAAACATTAAGAGCCTGAAAATGTGTGAGAAATATGAAGAGCATCAAAAGGTGTCAAAAATACGAGGAGCATGAAACGGTATGAAAAATAGGAGGAGCATGAAACGGTGATCAAAAACATGAAGTGCCTGAAAACGTGTGAAAAATATGAAGAGCTTCAAAAGGTCTGAAATATATGAAGAATTTCAAAAGGTGTCAAAAATGAGATGAGCATGTAACGGTCTGAAAAATAAGAGCAGCATAACATGGTGTTGAAAAAAATGAAGAGCCTGAAAAGGTGTGAAAAATATGAAGAGCTTCAAAATGTGTCAAAAATATGAGGAGCTTGAAACGGTCTGAAAAATAGGAGGAGCATGAAGTGGTGTTGAAAAACATGAAGATCCTGAAAATTTTGAAAAATATGAAGAGCTTCAAAAGGTGTCAAAAATATGAGGAGCATGAAATGGTCTTAAAAATAAGAGGATCATGAAGCGGTGTTGAAAAACATGAAGAACCTGAAAAGGTGTGAAAAATGTGAAGAGCTTCAAAGGTGTCAAAAATATGAGGAGCATGAAACGTTCTTAAAAATAGGAGGATCATGAAGCGGTGTTGAAAAACATGAAGAACCTGAAAAGGTGTGAAAATTGTGAAGAGCTTCAAAAGGTGTCAAAAATATGAGGAGCATGAAACGGGCTGAAAAATAGGAGAAGGATGAAATGGTGATCAAAAACATGAAGAGCCTGAAAAGTTGTGAAAAATATGAAGAGCTTCAAAAGGTGTCAAAAATATGAGGAGCATGAAACCGTCTTAAAAATAGGAGGATCATGAAGTGGTGTTGAAAAACATGAAGAACCTGAAAAGGTGTGAAAAATATGAAGAGCTTCAAAAGGTGTCAAAAATGAGATGAGCATGAAACGGGCTGAAAAATAGGAGGAGCATGAAGCAGTGTTGCAAAACATGAAGAGCCTGAAAAGTTGTGAAAAATATGAAGAGCTTCAAAAGGTGTGAAAAATATGAGGAGCATGACACGGTCTGAAAAAAAGGAGGAACATGAAGCGGTGTTGAAAAACATGAAGAGCCTGAAAAGGTGTGACAAATATGAAGAGCTTCAAAAATATGAAAAATATGAGGAGCTTCAAAAGGTTTGAAAAATATGAGGAACATGAAACGGTCTGAAAAAGAGGAGGATCATGAAGCGGTGTTGAAAAACATGAAGAGCCTGAAAACGTGTGAAAAATAAGAAGAGCTTCAAAAGGTGTGAAAAATATGAATAGCTTCAAAAGGTGTCAAAAAAGAGATGAGCATGAAACGGTCTGATCAATAGGAGGAGCTTGAAGCTGTGCTCAAAAACATGAAGAGCCTGAGAAGGCGTGAAAAATATGAAGAGCTTCAAAAGGTGTGAAAAATATGAGGAGCATGAAACGGTCTGAAAAATAGGAGGAGCATGAAGTGGTATTCAATAATATGAAGAGCCTGAAAAGGTGTGAAAAATATGACGAGCTTCCAAAGTTGTCAAAAATATGAGGAGCATGAAACGGGCTGAAAAATAGGAGCATGAAGCGGTGTTCAATAATATGAAGAGCCTGAAAAGGTGTGAAAAATATGAAGAGCTTCAAAAGGTGTCAATAATAAGAGGTGCATGAAAAGGTCTCAAAAATAGGAGGAGCGTGAAGCAAGATGTGAAAAATATGAAGAGCTTCAAAAGGTGTCAAAAATATGAGGAGCATGAAACGGTCTCAAAAATAGGAGGAGCATGAAGCGGTGTTGAAAAACATGAAGAGCCTGAAAAGTTGTGAAAAATATGAAGAGCTTCAAAAGGTGTCAATAATAAGAGGTGCATGAAACAGTCTGAAAAATAGGAGGAGCATGAAACGGTCTGAAAAATTGGAGGAGCATGAAGCGGTGTTGAAAAACATGAGGAGCCTGAAAAGGTGTGACATATATAAAGAGCTTCAAAAGGTGTGAAAAATATGAAGAGATTCAAAACGTGTCAAAAATGAGATGAGCATGAAAGGGTCTGAAAAATAGGAGGAGCAAGAAGCGTTTTTGAAAAACATGAAGAGACTGAAAAGGTGTGAAAAATATGAAAAGCTTCAAAAGATATCAAAAATATGAGGAGCATGAAACTCTCTGAAAAATAGGAGGAGCATAAAGCGGTGTTCAAAAACATGAAGAGCCTGAAATGGTGTGAAAAATATGAAGAGCTTCAAAAGGTGTCAAAAATATGAGGAGCATGAAACGGTCTCAAAAATAGGAGAAGCATGAAACGGTCTGAAAAATTGGAGGAGCATGAAGCGGTGTTCAAAAATACGGAGAGCCTGAAAAGTTAAGAAAAACATGAAGGGCTTCAAAAAGTGTAAAAAATATGAGGAGCATGAAACGGTCTGAAAAATAGGAGCAGCATGAAATGGTGTTCAGAAACATGTAGAGCCTGAAAAGGTGTGAAAAATATGAAGAGCTTCAAAAGGTGTCAAAAATAAGAGGAGCATGAAACGGTCTGAAAAATAGGAGTCGCAAGAAGCGGTGTTCAAAAACATGAAGAGCCTGAAAACGTGTGAAAAATATGAAGAGCTTCAAAAGCTGTGAAAAATATGAAGAGATTCAAAACGTGTCAAAAATGAGATGAGCATGAAAGGGTCTGAAAAATAGGAGGAGCAAGAAGCGTTTTTGAAAAACATGAAGAGACTGAAAAGGTGTGAAAAATATGAAAAGCTTCAAAAGATATCAAAAATATGAGGAGCATGAAACGGTCTGAAATATAGCAGGAGCATGAAGCGGTGTTCAAAAACATGAAGAGCCTGAAAAGGTGAGAAAAATATGAAGAGCTTCAAAAGGTGTCAAATATATGAGGAGCCTGAAACGGTCTGAAAAATAGGAGGAGCATGAAGCGGTGTTCAAAAACATGAAAAGCCTGAAAAGGTGTGAAAAATATGAAGAGCTTCAAAAGGTGTGAAAAATATGAGGAACATGAAACGGTCTGCAAACCTGGAGGAGCTTGAAGTGGTGTTGAAAAACATGAAGAGCCCGAAAAGGTGTGAAAAATCTGAAAAGCTTCAAAAGTTGTCAAAAATGTGACGAGCATGAAACGGTCTGAAAAATAGGAGGAGCATGAAGTGGTGTTCAAAAAATGAAGAGCCTGAAAAGGAGTGATATATATGAAGAGTTTCAAAAGGTGTCAAAAATATGAGGAGCATGAAACGGTCTGAAAAATACGAGCAGGATGATGTGGTCTTGAAAAACATGAAGAACCTGAAAGGTGTGAAGAATATGAAAAGCTTCACAAGGTGTCAAAAATAGGAGGAGCATGATACGGTTTGAAAAAGAGGAGTAGCATGAAGTGGTATTGAAAACCTGAATAGCCTGGAAAGGTGTGAAATATATGAAGAGCTTCAAAAGGTGTGAAAAATATGAAAAGCTTCAAAAGGTGTGAAATACATGACGAGCATGAAACTCTCTGAAAAATAGGAGGAGCATGAAGTGGTGTTGGAAAAGGTGAATAGCCTGTAAAGGTGTGAATATATGAAGAGCTTCAAAAGGTGTCAAAACTATGAGGAGCATGAAAAGGGCTGAAAAATAGGAGGAGCATGAAACGGTGTTCAAAACATGAAGAGCTGAAAAGGTGTGAAAAATATGAAGAGATTCAAAAGGTGTCAAAAATATGAGGAGCATGAAACTCTCTGAAAAATAGGAGGAGCATGAAGCGGTGTTGAAAAACATGAAGAGCCTGAAAAGGTGTGAAAAATATGAAGAGCCTAAAAACGTGTCAAAAATATGAGGAGAATGAAACGGTCTGAAAAAATGAGGAGCATGAAGTGGTGTTGAAAAACATGAAAAGCCTGAAAACATGTGAAAAATATGAAGAGCTTCAAAAATGTGCAAAATATGAAGAGCTTCAAAAGGTGTGAAAAATATGAGGAGCATGAAACGGACTGAAAAATAGCAGGAGCATGAAGCGTTTTTGAAAAACATTAAGAGCCTGAAAATGTGTGAGAAATATGAAGAGCATCAAAAGGTGTCAAAAATACGAGGAGCATGAAACGGCCTGAAAAATAGGAGGAGCATGAAACGGTGATCAAAAACATGAAGTGCCTGAAAACGTGTGAAAAATATGAAGAGCTTCAAAAGGTGTGAAATATATGAAGAATTTCAAAAGGTGTCAAAAATGAGATGAGCATGTAACGGTCTGAAAAATAAGAGCAGCATAACATGGTGTTGAAAAAAATGAAGAGCCTGAAAAGGTGTGAAAAATATGAAGAGCTTGAAAATGTGTCAAAAATATGAGGAGCTTGAAACGGTCTGAAAAATAGGAGGAGCATGAAGTGGTGTTGAAAAACATGAAGATCATGAAAATTTTGAAAAATATGAAGAGCTTCAAAAGGTGTCAAAAATATGAGGAGCATGAAACGGTCTTAAAAATAGGAGGATCATGAAGCGGTGTTGAAAAACATGAAGAACCTGAAAAGGTGTGAAAAATGTGAAGAGCTTCAAAAGGTGTCAAAAATATGAGGAGCATGAAACGGGCTGAAAAATAGGAGAAGCATGAAACGGTGATCAAAAACATAAAGAGCCTGAAAAGTTGTGAAAAATATGAAGAGCTTCAAAAAGTGTGAAAATTATGAAGAGCTTCAAAAGGTGTCAAAAATGAGATGAGCATGAAACGGGCTGAAAAATAGGAGGAGCATGAAGCAGTGTTGCAAAACATGAAGAGCCTGAAAAGTTGTGAAAAATATGAAGAGCTTCAAAAGGTGTGAAAAATATGAGGAGCATGACACGGTCTGAAAAATAGGAGGAACATGAAGCGGTGTTGAAAAACATGAAGAGCCTGAAAAGGTGTGACAAATATGAAGAGCTTCAAAAATATGAAAAACATGAGGAGCTTCAAAAGGTGTGAAAAATATGAGGAACATGAAACGGTCTGAAAAAGAGGAGGATCATGAAGCAGTGTTGAAAATCATGAAGAGCCTGAAAACGTGTGAAAAATATGAACAGCTTCAAAAGGTGTCAAAAATATGAGGAGCATGAAACGGTCTGAACAATAGGAGGAGCTTGAAGCTGTGCTCAAAAACATGAAGAGCCTGAGAAGGCGTGAAAAATATGAAGAGCTTCAAAAGGTGTGAAAAATATGAGGAGCATGAAACGGTCTGAAAAATAGGAGGAGCATGAAGTGGTGTTCAATAATATGAAGAGCCTGAAAAGGTGTGAAAAATATGAAGAGCTCCAAAAGTTGTCAAAAATATGAGGAGCATGAAAAGGTCTCAAAAATAGGAGGAGCGTTAAGCAAGATGTGAAAAATATGAAGAGCTTCAAAAGGTGTCAAAAATATGAGGAGCATGAAACGGTCTCAAAAATAGGAGAAGCATGAAACGGTCTGAAAAATAGCAGGAGCATGAAACGGTCTGAAAAATTGGAGGAGCATGAAACGGTCTGAAAAATTGGAGGAGCATGAAGCGGTGTTCAAAAATACGGAGAGCCTAAGAAAAATATGAAGAGCTTCAAAAGGTGTCAAAAATATGAGGAGCATGAAACGTTCTGAAAAATAGGAGCAGCATGAAATGGTGTTCAGAAACATGTAGAGCCTGAAAAGGTGTGAAAAATATGAAGAAATTCAAAAGGTGTCAAAAATATGAGGAGCATAAAACGGACTGAAAAATAGGAGCAGCATGAAGCTGTGCTCAAATACATGAAGAGCCTGAAAAAGTGTGAAAAATATGAAGAGCTTCAAAAGGTGTCAATAATAAGAGGTGCATGAAACAGTCTGAAAAATAGCAAGAGCATGAAGCGGTGTTGAAAAACATGAAGAACCTGAAAAGTTGTGAGAAATATGAAGAGCTTCAACAGGTGTCAAAAATATGAGGAGCATGAAACGCTCTGAAAAAGAGGAGGAGCATGAAGCGGTGATGAAAAACATGAAGAGCCTGAAAAGTAGTGAAAAATATGAAGAGCTTCTAAAGGTGTCAAAAATATGAGGAGCAATGTAACGGTCTGAAAAATAGTAGGAGCATGAAGTGATGTTGAAAAACATGAATAGCCTGAAAATGTGTGAAATATATGAAGAGATTAAAAATGTGACAAATATATGAGGAGCATGAAACAGTCTGAAACATACGAGGAGCATGAAGCGGTGTTCAAAAATATGAAGAGCCTGAAAATGTGTGAAAAATATGAAGAGCTTCAAAAGGTGTCAAAAATACGAGGAGCATGAATCGGTCTGAAAAATAGGAGGAGCATGAAGTGGTGTTCAAAAACATGAAGAGCCTGAAAAGGTGTGAAAAATATGAAGAGCTTCAAAAGGTGTCAAAAATATGATGAGCATGAAACGGTCTGAAAAATAGGAGGAGCATGAAGCGGTATTGAAAAACATGAAGAGCCTGAAATCTTGTGAAAAATATGAAGAGCTTCAAAAGATGTGAAAATTATGAAGAGCTTCAAAAGTTGTCAAAAATGAGATGAGCATGAAACGGTCTGAAAGATAGGAGGAGCATGAAGCGGTATTGAAAAACATGAAGAACCTGAAAAGGTAGGAAAAATATAAAAAGCTTCAAAACCTGTCAAAAATATGAGGAGCATGAAACGGTCTGAAAAATAGCAGAAGCATGAAGCGGAGTTGAAAAACATGAAGAGTCTGAAAACGTGTGAAAGTATGAAGAGCTTCAAAAATATGAAAAATATGAAGAGCTTCAAAAGGTGTGAAAAATATGAAGAGCTTCAGAAGGTGTCAAAAACATTAGGAGAATGAAACAGTCTGCAAAATAAGAGGAGCATTAAACGGTGTTCAAAAATATGAGGAGCAAGAAACGGTCTGAAAAATAGGAGGAGCATTAAACGGTGTTCAAAAACATGAAGAGCATGGAAAGGTGTGAAAAATATGAAGAGCTTCAAAAGGTGTCAAAAATATGAGGAGCATGAAACGGTCTGAAAAATAGGAGGAGCATGAAGTGGTGTTGAAAAAAATGAAGAGCCTGAAAAAGGTGTGAAAATTATGAGGAGAATGAAACGGTCTGAAAAATAGGAGGAGCATGAAACGGTCTGAAAAATAGGAGGAGCATGAAGTGGTGTTGAAAAATATGAAGAGCTTCTAAAATTGTCAAAAGTATCAGGAGCATGAAACGGTCTGAAAAATAGGAGGAGCATGAAGTCGTGTTGAAAAACATGAAGAGCCTGAAAAGGTGTGAAAAATATGAAGAGCTTCAAAAGGTGTCAAAAATATGGGAGCATGAAACGGTCTGAAAAATAGGAGGACCATGAAGCGGTGTTGAAAAACATGGGGAGCCTGAAAAGGTGTGAAAAATATGAAGAGCTTCAAAAGATGTCAAAAATATGAGAAGCATGTAACGGTCTGAAAAATAGGAGCAGCATGAAACGGTGTTCAAAAACATGAAGAGCCTGAAAACGTGTGAAAAATATGAAGAGCCTCAAAAGGTGTGAAAAATATGAAGAGCTTCAAATAATGTGAAATACATTAGTAGCATGAAATGGTCTGAAAAATAGGAGGAGCATGAAGCGGTGTTGAAAAACATGAAAACCTGAAAAGTTGTGAAAAATATGAACAGCTTCAAAAGGTGTCAAATATATGAGGAGCAAGAAACGGTCTGAAAAATAGGAGGAGCATGAAGCGGGGTTCAAAAAAATGAAGAGCCTGTAAAGGTGTTAAAAATATGAAGAGCTTCAAAAGGTGTGAAAAATATGAGGAGCATGAAACGGTGTGAAAAATAGGAGGAGGATTGTAGCGGTGTTCAAAAACATTAAGAGCATGAAAAGGTGTGAAAAATATGAACAGCTTCAAAAAGTGTGAAACACATGAGGCGCATGAAACTGTCTGAAGAATAGGAGGAGCATGAAGCAGTGTTGAAACACATGAAGAGCATGAACAGCTGTGAAAAAGATGAAGAGCTTCAAAAGGTGTCAAAAATATGAGGAGCATGAAACGGTCTGAAAAATAAGAGGAGCAGGAAGCGGTGTTCAAAAACATGGAGAGCCTGAAAAGGTATGAAAAATATGAAGAGCTTCAAAAGGTGTCTAAAATATGAGAAGCATGAAACGGTCTGATAAGTAAGAGTAGCATGAAACGGTGTTTAGAAACATGAAGAGCCTGGAAAGGTGTGAAAAATATGAAGAGCCTCAAAACGTGTCAAAATTATGAGGAGCATGAAACGGTCTGAAAAACAGGAGGATCATGAAGCAGTGTTGATAAACATGAAGAGCCTGAAAACGTGTGAAAAATAAGAAGAGCTTCAAAAGGTGTGAAAAATATGAATAGCTTCAAAAGGTGTCAAAAAAGAGATGAGCATGAAACGGTCTGAACAATAGGAGGAGCTTGAAGCTGTGCTCAAAAACATGAAGAGCCTGAGAAGGTGTGAATAATATGAAGAGCTTCAAAAGATGTCAAAAATATGAGGAGCATTAAACAGTCTGAAAAATAGGAGGAGCATGAAGAGATGTTGAAAAACATGAAGAGCGTGAAAACGTGTGATAAATATGCAGAGCTTCAAATGACGTGAAAATTAGGAGGAGCATGAAGCATTGTTCAAAAACATGAAGAGCCTGAAAAAGTGTGAAAAATATGAAGAGCTTCAAAATGTGTCAAAAATATGAGGAGCATGAAAACGTCTGGAAAATAGGAGGAGCATGAAGCAGTGTTGAAAAACATGAAGAGCCTGAAAAGGTGTGAACAATATGAAGAGCTTCAAAAGATGTCAAAAATATGAGGAGCATGAAACAGTCTGAAAAAAAGGAGGAGCATGAAGCGGTGTTCAAAAACATGAAGAGACTGAAAAGTTGTGAAAAATATGAAGAGCTTCAAAAGGTGTCAAAAATATGAGAAGCATGAAACGGTCTGAAAAATAGGAGGAGCATGAAATGGTATTCAAAACCATAAAGATCCTGAAAAGGTCTGAAATATATGAAGAGCCTCAAAACGTGTCAAAAATATGAGGAGCATGAAACGGTCTGAAAAATAGGAGGAGAATGAAGAGGTGTTGAAAAACATGAAGAGCATGAAAACGTGTGAAAAATATGAAGGGCTTCAAAAGGTGTGAAACACATGAGGTGCATGAAAAGATCTGAAAAATAGGAGAAGCATGAAGCGGTGTTCAAAAACATGAAGAGCCTGAAAAGGTGTGAAAAATATGAAGACCTTCAAAATGTGTGAAAATTATGAGGAGCATGAAACGGTCAGAAAAATAGGAGGAGCATGAAGCAGTGTTCAAAAACATGAAGAGCCTGAAAAGGTGAGAAATATATGAAAAGCTTCAAAGTTTTCAAAAATATGAGGAGCATGAAACGGTGTGAAAAATAGGAGGAGTATGTAACGGTGTTTAAAAACATGAAGAGCCTGGAAAGGTGTGAAAAATATGAAGAGCTTCAAAAGGAGTGAAATAAATGAGGAACATGAAACGGTCTAAAAAACAGGAGGAACATGAAAAGGTCTTCAAAATCATGAAGAGCCTGAAAAGGTGTGAAAAAATATGAAGAGCTTCAAAAGGTGTGAAAAATATGAGGAGCATGAAACGGTCTGAAAAATAGGAGGAGCATGAATCGGTGTTCAAAAACATGAAGAGCCTGAAAAGGTGTGAAAAATATGAGGAGCTTCAAAAGGTGTCAAATATATGAGGAGAATGAAACTATCTGAAAAATAGGAGCAGCTTGAAGCGGTGTTGAAAAACATGAAAAGCCTGAAAAGGTGTGAAAAATATGAAGAGCTTGAAAAGGTGTCAAAAATATGAGGAGCATGAAACAGTCTGAAAAATAGGAGGAACATGAAGCGATGTTGAAAAACATGAAGAGCGTGAAAATGTGTGATAAATATGCAGAGCTTCAAAAGGTGTGAAAAATAGAAGGAGCATGAAGCATTGTTCAAAAACATGAAAAGCCTGAAAATGTGTGAAAAATATGAAGAGCTTCAAACTGTGTCAAAAATATGAGGAGCATGAAACGGTCTAAAAAATAGGAGGAGCATGAAGCTGTGTTGAAAAACATGAAGAGCCTGAAAAGGTGTGAAAAATATGAAGAGCTTCAAAAGATGTCAAAAATATGAGGAGCATGAAACAGTCTGAAAAATAGCAGGAGCATGAAGCGGTGTTCAAAAACATGAAGAGACTGAAAACGTGTGAAAAAAATGAAGAGCCTCAAAAGGTGTGAAAAATATGAAGAGCTTCAAAAGGTGTCAAAAATGAGATGAGCATGAAACGGTCAGAAAAATAGTAGGAGCATGAAGTGGTGTTGAAAAACATGAAGAGCCTGAACAGGTTGAAATATATGAAGAGCTTCAAAAGGTGTCAAAAAAATGAGGAGCATGAAACGGTCTGAAAAATAGGAGGAGCATGAAGCGGTGTTCAAAAACATGAAGAGTCTTAAAAGTTGTGAAAAATATGAAGAACTTCAAAAGGATTGAAATGTATGAGGACCATGTAACGGTCTGAAAAATACGAGGAGCAGGAAGCGGTGTTCAAAAACATGAAGAGCCTGAAATGGTGTGAAAAATATGAAGAAGTTCAAAAGGATTGAAATGCATGAGGACCATGTAACGGTCTGAAAAATAGGAAGAGCATGAAGCGGTGTTGAAAAACATGAAGAGCCTGAAAAGGTGTGAAATATATCAAGAGCTTCAAAAGGTGTCAAAAATATGAGGAGCATGAAACGGTCTCAAAAATATGAGGAGCATGAATCGGTGTTGAAAATCATGAAGAGCTTCAAAAGGTGACAAAAATATGAAGAGCTTCGAATGGTGTCAAAAATATTATGAGCATGAAACGGTCTAAAAAATAGGAGGAGCATGAAGCGGTGTTGAAAAACATGATGAGCTTGAAAAGGTGTCAAAAATAGTAGGAGCTTCAAAAGGTGTCAAAAATATGAGGAGCATGAAACGGTCTGAAAAATAGGAGGAGCATGAAGCCGTGTTCTAAAACATGAACAGCATGAAAAGGTGTGAAAAATATGAAGAGCTTCAAAACGTGTCAAAATATGAGGAGCATGAAAAGGCCTGAGAAATAGGAGGAGCATGAAACGGTCTGAAAAATAGGAGGAGCAAGAATCCGTGTTGAAAACATGAAGAGCATGAAATGGTGTGAAAAATATGAAGAGCTTCAAAAGGTATCAAAAATATGAGGAGCATGAAACGTTCTGAAAAATAGGAGGAGCATAAAGAGGTGTTGAAAAACATGAAGAGCCTGAAAAGGTTTGAAATATACGAAGAGCTTCAAAACTTGTCAAATATGAGGAGCATGAAACGGTCTGAAAATTCGGAGGAGCATGAAGCGGTGTTGAAAAACATGAAGTGCCTGAAAAGGTGTGAAATGTATGAAGAGCTAAAAACGTGTCAAATATGAGGAGCATAAAACGGTCTGAAAAATAGGAGGAGCATGAAGCCGTGTTCAAAAACATGAAGAGCCTGAAAAGGTGTGAAAAATATGAAGAGCTTCAAAAGCTGTCAAAAATATGAGGAGTATGAAAGGTTCTGAAAACTAGGAGGAGCATGAAGCGGTGCTGAAAAACATGAAGAGCCTGAAAACGTGTGAAAAATATGAAAAGCTACAAAAGGTGTCAAAAATATGAGGAGCACAAAACGGTCTAAAAAATAGGAGGAGCATGAAATGCTGTTGAAAAACATGAAGAGCCTGAAAAGGTGTGAAAAAAATGAAGATATTCAAAAGGTGTCAAAAATATGAGGAGCATGAAACGGTCTGAAAAATAGGAGGAGCATGAAATGCTGTTGAAAAACATGAAGAGCTGAAAAGGACTGAAAAATAGGAAGAGCTTCAAAAGGTGTGAAATATATGAGGAGCATGAAACGGTCTGAAAAATAGGAGGAGCATGAAACGGTGTTCAAAAACACGAAGAGCCTGAAAAGGTGTGAAAAATATAAAGAGCTTCAAAATGTGACAAAAATATGAGGAGCATGAAACGGTCTGAAAAAGAGGAGGAGCATGAATCAGTGTTCAAAAACATGAAGAGCTTGAAAAGGTGTGAAATATATGAAGAGCTTCAAAACGTGTCAAATATGAGGATAATGAAACGATCTGAAAAATAGGAGGAGCATGCAGTGGTGTTCAAAAACATGAAGGGCCTTAAAAGGTGTGAAAAAAATGAAGATATTCAAAAGGTGTCAAAAATACGAGGAGCCTGAAAAGGTCTGAAAAATAGGAAGAGCTTCAAAAGGTGTGAAATATATGAGGAGCATGAAACGGTCTGAAAAATAGGAGGAGCATGAAGCTGTGTTCAAAAACATGAGAACCAGAAAGGGTGTGAAAAATATAAACAGCTTTAAAGGTGTGAAAATTATGAGGAGCATGAAACCGTCTGAAAAACAGGAGGAGCATGACACGGTGTTGAAAAACATGAAGAGCCTTAAAATGTAAGAAAAATATGAAGAGCTTTAAAGGTGTGAAAAATATGAGGAGCATGAGACCGTGTGAAAAATAGGAGGAGCATGACACGGTGTTGAAAAATACGAAGAGCATGAAAAGGTGTGAAAAATATGAAGAGATTCAAAAGCTGTCAAAAATATGAGGAGCCTGAAACGTTCTGAAAAATAGGAGAAGCATGAAGTGGTTTGACAAAGATGAAGAGCCTGAAAATGTGTGAAAAATATGAAGAGCTTCAAAAGGAGTCAAAAATATGAGGAGCATGAAAAGTTCTGAAAAATAGGAGGAGCATGAAGTGGTGTTCAAAAACATGAAGAGCATGGAAAGGTGTGAAAAATATGAAGAGCTTCAAAAGGTGTCAAAAATATGCGGAGCATGAAACGGTCTGAAAAATAGGAGGAGCATGAAGTGGTGTTGAAAAAAATGAAGAGCGTGAAAAAGGTGTGAAAATTATGAGGAGAATGAAACGGTCTGAAAAATAGGAGGAGCATGAAACGGTCTGAAAAATAGGAGGAGCATGAAGTGGAGTTCAAAAACATGAAGAGCCTGAAAAGGTGTGAAATATATGAAGGGCTTCAAAAGGTGTCAAAAATGTGTGGAGCACGAAACGGTCTGAAAAATAGGAGAAGCATGAAGTGGTGTTGAAAAATATGAAGAGCTTCTAAAATTGTCAAAAATATCAGGAGCATGAAACGGTCTGAAAAATAGGAGGAGCATGAAGTGGTGTTGAACAACATGAAGATGCTGAAAAGGTGTGAAAAATATGAAGACATTCAAAAGGTGTCAAAAATATGGGAGCATGAAACGGTCTGAAAAATAGGAGGACCATGAAGCGGTGTTGAAAAACATGAAGAGCCTGAAAAGTTGTGAAAAATATGAAGAGCTTCAAAAGGTGTCAGAAATATGGGAAGCATGAAACGATCTGAAAAATAGGAGCAGCATGAAACGGTGGTCAAAAACATGAAGAGCCTGAAAAAGTGTGAAAAATATGAAGAGCCTCAAAAGGTGTGAAAAATATGAAGAGCTTCAAATAATTGAAATACATGAGGAGCATGAAATGGTCTGAAAAATAGGAGGAGCATGAAGCGGTGTTGAAAAACATGAAAACCTGAAAAGATGTGAAAAATATGAACAGCTTCAAAAGGTGTTAAAAATATGAGGAGCATGATACGGTTTGAAAAATAGGAGGAGCATGAAGCGGTGTTGAAAATCATGAAGAGCCTGAAAACGTGTTAAAAATATGAAGAGCTTCAAAAGGTGTGAAAAATATGAAGAGCTTCAAAAGGTGTCAAATATTAGATGAGCATGAAACGATCTGAAAAATAGGAGGAGCATGAATCGGTGTTGAAAAACATGAAGAGCCTGAAAAAGTGTGAAAAATATGAAGAGTTTCTATAGGTGTCAAAAATATGAGGAGCATGAAACGGTCTGAAATCTAGGAGGAGCATGAAGTGGTGTTGAGAAACATGAAGAGTCTGAAAAGGTGTGAAAAATATGAAGAGCTTCAAAAGGAGTCAAAAATATGAGGAGCATGAAACGGTCTGAAAAAATAGGAGGAGCATGAAGCGGTGTTCAAAAACATGAAGAGCCTAAAAAGGTGTGAAAAATATGAAGAGCTTCAAAAGGTGTCAAAAATATGAAGAGCATGAAACGGTCTGAAAAATAGGAGGAGTATGAAGCGGTGATCAAAAGTATGAAGAGCCTGAAAAGTTGTGAAAAATATGAAGAGCTTCAAAAGGTGTGAAATACATGGGGAGCATGAAACGGGCTGAAAAAAAGGAGAAACATCAAGTGGTGTGGAAAAACATGAAGAGCCTGAAAAGGTGTGAAAAATATGAAGAGCTTCAAAAGGTGTGAAATACATGAGGAGAATGAAATTCTCTGAAAAATAGAAGGAGAATGAAGTGGTGTTCAAAAACATGAAGAGCCAGAAAAGGTGTGAAAAATATGAAGAGCTTCAAAATGTGTCAAAAATACGAGGAGCTTGAAACAGTCTGAAAAATAGGAGGAGCATGAAGCGGTGTTCAAAAATATGAAGATCCTGAAAAGGTGTGCAAAATATGAATAGCTTCAAAAGTTGTCAAAAATATGAGGAGCATGAAACGGAATGAAAAATAGGAGGAGCATGAAGTGGTGTTGAAAAGCATGAAGAGCCTGAAAAGGTGTGAAAAATATGAAGAGCTTCAAAAGGTGTCAAAAATATGAGGAGCATGAAACGGTGTGACAAATAGGTGGAGCAAGAAGGAGTGTTGAAAAACATGAAGAGCCTGAAAATGTGTGAAAAATATAAAGAGCTTCAAAAGATGTGAAAAATATGAAGAGCTTCAAAAGGTGTCAAAAATGAGATGATCAAGAAACGATTCGAAAAATAGGAAGAGCATGAAGCGGTGATCAAAAACATGAAGAACCTGAAAAGTTGTGAGAAATATGAAGAGCTTCAACAGGTGTCAAATATATGAGGAGCATGCAACGCTCTGAAAAAGAGGAGGAGCATGAAGCGGTGTTGAAAAACATGAAGAGCCTGAAAAGTAGTGAAAAATATGAAGAGCTTCTAAAGGTGTCAAAAATATGAGGAGCATGTAACGGTCTTAAAAATACGAGGAGCATGAAGTGATGTTGAAAAACATGAATAGCCTGAAAATGTGTGAAATATATGAAGAGATTAAAAATGTGACAAATATATGAGGAGCATGAAACGGTCTGAAAAATAGGAGGAGCATGAAGCGGTGTTGAAAAACATGAAGAGCCTGAAAAGGTGTGAAAAATATGAAGAGCTTCAAAAGGTGTCAGAAATATGAGGAGCATGTAACAGTCTGAAAAATAGGAGGAGCATGAAGCGGTGTTGAAAAACATGAAGAGCCTGAAAAGGTGTGAAAAATATGAATAGCTTCAAAAGGTGTCAAAATTACAAGGAGCATGAAACGGTCTGAAAAATAGGAGGAGCATGAAGCGGTGTTGAAAAACATGAAGAGCCTGAAAAGGTGTGAAAAATATGAAGAGCTTCAAATAGTGTCAGAAATATGAGGAGCATGTAACAGTCTGAAAAATAGGAGGAGCATGAAGTGGTGTTGAAAAACATGAAGAGCCTGAAAAGGTGTGAAAAATATGAATAGCTTCAAAAGGTGTCAAAATTACAAGGAGCATGAAACGGTCTGAAAAATAGGAGGAGCATGAAGTGGTGTTGAAAAAAATGAAGAGCCTGAAAAAGGTGTGAAAATTATGAGGAGAATGAAACGGTCTGAAAAATAGGAGGAGCATGAAACGGTCTGAAAAATAGGAGGAGCATGAAGTGGTGTTCAAAAACATGAAGAGCCTGAAAAGGTGTGAAATATATGAAGGGCTTCAAAAGGTGTCAAAAATATGTGGAGCACGAAACGGTCTGAAAAATAGGAGGAGCATGAAGTGGTGTTGAAAAATATGAAGAGCTTCTAAAATTGTCAAAAATATCAGGAGCATTAAAAGGTCTGAAAAATAGGAGGAGCATGAAGTGGTGTTGAAAAACATGAAGAGCCTGAAAAGGTGTGAAAAATATGAAGAGCGTCAAAAGGTGTCAAAAATATGGGAGCATGAAACGGTCTGAAAAATAGGAGGACCATGAAGCGGTGTTGAAAAACATGAAGAGCCTGAAAAGGTGTGAAAAATATGAAGAGCTTCAAAAGGTGTCAAAAATATGAGAAGCATGAAACGATCTGAAAAATAGGAGCAGCATGAAACGGTGTTCAAAAATATGAAGAGCCTGAAAAAGTGTGAAAAATATGAAGAGCCTCAAAAGGTGTGAAAAATATGAAGAGCTTCAAATAATGTGAAATACATGAGGAGCATGAAATGGTCTGAAAAATAGGAGGAGCATGAAGCGGTGTTGAAAAATATGAAAACCTGAAAAGATGTGAAAAATATGTACAGCTTCAAAAGGTGTCAAATATATGAGGAGCAAAAACGGTCTGAAAAATAGGAGGAGCATGAAGCTGTGCTCAAAAACATGAAGAGGCTGAAAAGGTGTGAAAAATATGAAGAGCTTCAAAAGGTGTGAAAAATATGAGGAGCATGAAACGGTCTGAAAAATAGGAGCTGCATGAAGCTATGCTCAAATACATGAAGAGCCTGAAAAGGTGTGAAAAATATGAAGAGCTTGAAAATGTGTCAAAAATATGAGGAGCATGAAACGGTCTAAAAAATAGGAGGAGCATGAAGCGGTGTTGAAAATCATGAAGAGCCTGAAAAGGTGTGAAAAATATGAAGAGCTTCAAAAGGTGTAAAAAATATGAGGAGCATGATACGTTCTCAAAAATAGGAGGAGCATGAATCAGTGATAAAAAACATGAAGAGCTTCAAAAGTTGTGAAAAATATGAAGAGTTTCAAAACGTGTCAAAAATATGAGGAGCATGAAACGGTCTGAAAAATAGGAGGAGCATGAAATGCTGTTGAAAAACATGAAGAGCTGAAAAGGACTGAAAAATAGGAAGAGCTTCAAAAGGTGTGAAATATATGAGGAGCATGAAACGGTCTGAAAAATAGGAGGAGCATGAAACGGTGTTCAAAAACACGAAGAGCCTGAAAAGGTGTGAAAAATATAAAGAGCTTCAAAATGTGACAAAAATATGAGGAGCATGAAACGGTCTGAAAAAGAGGAGGAGCATGAATCAGTGTTCAAAAACATGAAGAGCTTGAAAAGGTGTGAAATATATGAAGAGCTTCAAAACGTGTCAAATATGAGGATAATGAAACGATCTGAAAAATAGGAGGAGCATGCAGTGGTGTTCAAAAACATGAAGGGCCTTAAAAGGTGTGAAAAAAATGAAGATATTCAAAAGGTGTCAAAAATACGAGGAGCCTGAAAAGGTCTGAAAAATAGGAAGAGCTTCAAAAGGTGTGAAATATATGAGGAGCATGAAACGGTCTGAAAAATAGGAGGAGCATGAAGCTGTGTTCAAAAACATGAGAACCAGAAAGGGTGTGAAAAATATAAAGAGCTTTAAAGGTGTGAAAATTATGAGGAGCATGAAACCGTCTGAAAAACAGGAGGAGCATGACACGGTGTTGAAAAACATGAAGAGCCTTAAAATGTGAGAAAAATATGAAGAGCTTTAAAGGTGTGAAAAATATGAGGAGCATGAGACCGTGTGAAAAATAGGAGGAGCATGACACGGTGTTGAAAAATACGAAGAGCATGAAAAGGTGTGAAAAATATGAAGAGATTCAAAAGCTGTCAAAAATATGAGGAGCCTGAAACGTTCTGAAAAATAGGAGAAGCATGAAGTGGTTTGACAAAGATGAAGAGCCTGAAAATGTGTGAAAAATATGAAGAGCTTCAAAAGGAGTCAAAAATATGAGGAGCATGAAAAGTTCTGAAAAATAGGAGGAGCATGAAGTGGTGTTCAAAAACATGAAGAGCATGGAAAGGTGTGAAAAATATGAAGAGCTTCAAAAGGTGTCAAAAATATGCGGAGCATGAAACGGTCTGAAAAATAGGAGGAGCATGAAGTGGTGTTGAAAAAAATGAAGAGCGTGAAAAAGGTGTGAAAATTATGAGGAGAATGAAACGGTCTGAAAAATAGGAGGAGCATGAAACGGTCTGAAAAATAGGAGGAGCATGAAGTGGAGTTCAAAAACATGAAGAGCCTGAAAAGGTGTGAAATATATGAAGGGCTTCAAAAGGTGTCAAAAATGTGTGGAGCACGAAACGGTCTGAAAAATAGGAGAAGCATGAAGTGGTGTTGAAAAATATGAAGAGCTTCTAAAATTGTCAAAAATATCAGGAGCATGAAACGGTCTGAAAAATAGGAGGAGCATGAAGTGGTGTTGAACAACATGAAGATGCTGAAAAGGTGTGAAAAATATGAAGACATTCAAAAGGTGTCAAAAATATGGGAGCATGAAACGGTCTGAAAAATAGGAGGACCATGAAGCGGTGTTGAAAAACATGAAGAGCCTGAAAAGTTGTGAAAAATATGAAGAGCTTCAAAAGGTGTCAGAAATATGGGAAGCATGAAACGATCTGAAAAATAGGAGCAGCATGAAACGGTGGTCAAAAACATGAAGAGCCTGAAAAAGTGTGAAAAATATGAAGAGCCTCAAAAGGTGTGAAAAATATGAAGAGCTTCAAATAATTGAAATACATGAGGAGCATGAAATGGTCTGAAAAATAGGAGGAGCATGAAGCGGTGTTGAAAAACATGAAAACCTGAAAAGATGTGAAAAATATGAACAGCTTCAAAAGGTGTTAAAAATATGAGGAGCATGATACGGTTTGAAAAATAGGAGGAGCATGAAGCGGTGTTGAAAATCATGAAGAGCCTGAAAACGTGTTAAAAATATGAAGAGCTTCAAAAGGTGTGAAAAATATGAAGAGCTTCAAAAGGTGTCAAATATTAGATGAGCATGAAACGATCTGAAAAATAGGAGGAGCATGAATCGGTGTTGAAAAACATGAAGAGCCTGAAAAAGTGTGAAAAATATGAAGAGTTTCTATAGGTGTCAAAAATATGAGGAGCATGAAACGGTCTGAAATCTAGGAGGAGCATGAAGTGGTGTTGAGAAACATGAAGAGTCTGAAAAGGTGTGAAAAATATGAAGAGCTTCAAAAGGAGTCAAAAATATGAGGAGCATGAAACGGTCTGAAAAAATAGGAGGAGCATGAAGCGGTGTTCAAAAACATGAAGAGCCTAAAAAGGTGTGAAAAATATGAAGAGCTTCAAAAGGTGTCAAAAATATGAAGAGCATGAAACGGTCTGAAAAATAGGAGGAGTATGAAGCGGTGATCAAAAGTATGAAGAGCCTGAAAAGTTGTGAAAAATATGAAGAGCTTCAAAAGGTGTGAAATACATGGGGAGCATGAAACGGGCTGAAAAAAAGGAGAAACATCAAGTGGTGTGGAAAAACATGAAGAGCCTGAAAAGGTGTGAAAAATATGAAGAGCTTCAAAAGGTGTGAAATACATGAGGAGAATGAAATTCTCTGAAAAATAGAAGGAGAATGAAGTGGTGTTCAAAAACATGAAGAGCCAGAAAAGGTGTGAAAAATATGAAGAGCTTCAAAATGTGTCAAAAATACGAGGAGCTTGAAACAGTCTGAAAAACAGGAGGAGCATGAAGCGGTGTTCAAAAATATGAAGATCCTGAAAAGGTGTGCAAAATATGAATAGCTTCAAAAGTTGTCAAAAATATGAGGAGCATGAAACGGAATGAAAAATAGGAGGAGCATGAAGTGGTGTTGAAAAGCATGAAGAGCCTGAAAAGGTGTGAAAAATATGAAGAGCTTCAAAAGGTGTCAAAAATATGAGGAGCATGAAACGGTGTGACAAATAGGTGGAGCAAGAAGGAGTGTTGAAAAACATGAAGAGCCTGAAAATGTGTGAAAAATATAAAGAGCTTCAAAAGATGTGAAAAATATGAAGAGCTTCAAAAGGTGTCAAAAATGAGATGATCAAGAAACGATTCGAAAAATAGGAAGAGCATGAAGCGGTGATCAAAAACATGAAGAACCTGAAAAGTTGTGAGAAATATGAAGAGCTTCAACAGGTGTCAAATATATGAGGAGCATGCAACGCTCTGAAAAAGAGGAGGAGCATGAAGCGGTGTTGAAAAACATGAAGAGCCTGAAAAGTAGTGAAAAATATGAAGAGCTTCTAAAGGTGTCAAAAATATGAGGAGCATGTAACGGTCTTAAAAATACGAGGAGCATGAAGTGATGTTGAAAAACATGAATAGCCTGAAAATGTGTGAAATATATGAAGAGATTAAAAATGTGACAAATATATGAGGAGCATGAAACGGTCTGAAAAATAGGAGGAGCATGAAGCGGTGTTGAAAAACATGAAGAGCCTGAAAAGGTGTGAAAAATATGAAGAGCTTCAAAAGGTGTCAGAAATATGAGGAGCATGTAACAGTCTGAAAAATAGGAGGAGCATGAAGCGGTGTTGAAAAACATGAAGAGCCTGAAAAGGTGTGAAAAATATGAAGAGCTTCAAAAGGTGTCAAAAATATGAGAAGCATGAAACGATCTGAAAAATAGGAGCAGCATGAAACGGTGTTCAAAAATATGAAGAGCCTGAAAAAGTGTGAAAAATATGAAGAGCCTCAAAAGGTGTGAAAAATATGAAGAGCTTCAAATAATGTGAAATACATGAGGAGCATGAAATGGTCTGAAAAATAGGAGGAGCATGAAGCGGTGTTGAAAAATATGAAAACCTGAAAAGATGTGAAAAATATGTACAGCTTCAAAAGGTGTCAAATATATGAGGAGCAAAAACGGTCTGAAAAATAGGAGGAGCATGAAGCTGTGCTCAAAAACATGAAGAGGCTGAAAAGGTGTGAAAAATATGAAGAGCTTCAAAAGGTGTGAAAAATATGAGGAGCATGAAACGGTCTGAAAAATAGGAGCTGCATGAAGCTATGCTCAAATACATGAAGAGCCTGAAAAGGTGTGAAAAATATGAAGAGCTTGAAAATGTGTCAAAAATATGAGGAGCATGAAACGGTCTAAAAAATAGGAGGAGCATGAAGCGGTGTTGAAAATCATGAAGAGCCTGAAAAGGTGTGAAAAATATGAAGAGCTTCAAAAGGTGTAAAAAATATGAGGAGCATGATACGTTCTCAAAAATAGGAGGAGCATGAATCAGTGATAAAAAACATGAAGAGCTTCAAAAGTTGTGAAAAATATGAAGAGTTTCAAAACGTGTCAAAAATATGAGGAGCATGAAACGGTCTGAAAAATAGGAGGAGCATGAAGCGGTGTTGAAAAACATGAAGAGCTTCAGAAGGTGTGAAAAATATGAACAGCTTCAAAAGGTATCAAAAATGAGACGAGCATGAAACGGTCTGAAAAATATGAGGAGAATGAAGCGGTGTTGAAAATCATGAAGAGCCTGAAAAGGTGTGAAAAATGTGAAGAGCTTCAAAAGGTGTCAAAAATATGAGGAGAATGAAACGGTCTGCAAAATAGGAGGAGCATGAAATGGTGTTCAAAAACATGAAGACCATGAAAAGGTGTGAAAAATATGAAAAGCTTCAAAAGGTGTCAAATATATATGGAGCATGAAAAGGTCTGAAAATTAGGAGGAGCATGAAGCGGTGTTCAAAAATATGAAGAGCCTGAAAAGGTGTGAAATATATGAAGAGCTTTAAAAGGTGTCAAAAATATGAGGAGCATGATACGGTATGAAAAATAGGAGGAGCATGAAGCGGTGTTGAAAAACATGAAGAGCCTGAAAACGTGTTAAATATATGAAGAGCTTCAAAAGGTGTGAAAAATATGAAGAGCTTCAAAAGGTGTCAAATATTAGAAGAGCATGAAACGATCTGAAAATTAGGAGGAGCAAGAATCGGTGTTGAAAAACATGAAGAGCCTGAAAAAGTGTGAAAAATATGAAGAGTTTTTATAGGTGTCAAAAATATGAGGAGCAAGAAACGGTCTGAAAAATAGGAGGAGCATGAAGCGGTGTTGAAAAACATGAAGAGCCTGAAAAGGTGTGAAAAATATGAAGAGCTTCAAAAGGTGTCAAAAATATGAGGAGCATGTAACAGTCTGAAAAATAGGAGGAGCATGAAGCGGTGTTGAAAAACATGAAGAGCCTGAAAAGGTGTGAAAAATATGAATAGCTTCAAAAGGTGTCAAAATTACAAGGAGCATGAAACGGTCTGAAAAATAGGAGGACCATGAAGCGGTGTTCAAAAACATGAAGAGCCTTAAAAGGTGTGAAAAATATGAAGAGCTTAAAAAAGGTGTCAAAAATATTGGAGCATGAAACGGTCTGAAAAATAGGAGGAGCATGAAGTGGTGTTGAAAAACATGAAGAGCCTGAAAAGGTGTGAAAAATATGAAGAGCTTCAAAAGGTGTCAGAAATATGAGAAGCATGAAACGATCTGAAAAATAGGAGCACATGAAACGGTGTTCAAAAACATGAAGAGCCTGAAAAGGTGTGAAATATATGAAGAGCTTTAAAAGGTGTCAAAAATATGAGGAGCATGATACGGTATGAAAAATCGGAGGAGCATGAAGCGGTGTTGAAAAACATGAAGAGCCTGAAAACGTGTTAAATATATGAAGAGCTTCAAAATGTGTGAAAAATATGAAGAGCTTCAAAACGTGTCAAATATTAGAAGAGCATGAAACGATCTGAAAATTAGGAGGAGCAAGAATCGGTGTTGAAAAACATGAAGAGCCTGAAAAGGTGTGAAAAATATGAAGAGCTTCAAAAGGTGTCAGAAATATGAGAAGCATGAAATGATCTGAAAAATAGGAGCACATGAAACGGTGTTCAAAAACATGAAGGGCCTGAAAAAGTGTGAAAAATATGAAGAGCTTCAAAAGGTGTGAAAAATATGAAGAGCTTCAAATAATGTGAAATACATGAGGAGCATGAAATGGTCTGAAAAATAGGAGGAGCATGAAGCGGTGTTGAAAAACATGAAAACCTGAAAAGATGTGAAAAATATGAACCGCTTCAAAAGGTGTCAAATATATGAGGAGCAAGAAACGGTGTGAAAAATAGGAGGAGCATGAAGCTGTGCTCAAAAACATGAAGAGCCTGAAAAGGTGTGAAAAATATGAAGAGCGTCAAAAGGTGTGAAAAATATTAGGAGCATGAAACGGTCTGAAAAATAGGAGCTGCATGAAGCTGTGCTCAAATACATGAAGAGCCTGAAAAGGTGTGAAATATATGAAGAGCTTGAAAATGTGTCAAAAATATGTGGAGCATGAAACGTTCTGAAAAATAGGAGGAGCATGAAGTGGTGTTGAAAAATATGAAGAGCTTCTAAAATTGTCAAAAATATCAGGAGCATGAAACGGTCTGAAAAATAGGAGGAGCATGAAGTGGTGTTGAAAAACATGAAAAGCCTGAAAAGGTGTGAAAAATATGAAGAGCGTCAAAAGGTGTCAAAAATATGGGAGCATGAAACGGTCTGAAAAATAGGAGGACCATGAAGCGGTGTTGAAAAACATGAAGAGCCTGAAAAGGTGTGAAAAATATGAAGAGCTTCAAAAGGTGTCAAAAATATGAGAAGCATGAAACGATCTGAAAAATAGGAGCAGCATGAAACGGTGTTCAAAAACATGAAGAGCCTGAAAAAGTGTGAAAAATATGAAGAGCCTCAAAAGGTGTGAAAAATATGAAGAGCTTCAAATAATGTGAAATACATGAGGAGCATGAAATGGTCTGAAAAATAGGAGGAGCATGAAGCGGTGTTGAAAAATATGAAAACCTGAAAAGATGTGAAAAATATGAACAGCTTCAAAAGGTGTCAAATATATGAGGAGCAAAAACGGTCTGAAAAATAGGAGGAGCATGAAGTGGTGTTGAAAAATATGAAGAGCTTCTAAAATTGTCAAAAATATCAGGAGCATGAAACGGTCTGAAAAATAGGAGGAGCATGAAGTGGTGTTGAAAAACATGAAGAGCCTGAAAAGGTGTGAAAAATATGAAGAGCGTCAAAAGGTGTCAAAAATATGGGAGCATGAAACGGTCTGAAAAATAGGAGGACCATGAAGCGGTGTTGAAAAACATGAAGAGCCTGAAAAGGTGTGAAAAATATGAAGAGCTTCAAAAGGTGTCAAAAATATGAGAAGCATGAAACGATCTGAAAAATAGGAGCAGCATGAAACGGTGTTCAAAAACATGAAGAGCCTGAAAAAGTGTGAAAAATATGAAGAGCCTCAAAAGGTGTTAAAAATATGAAGAGCTTCAAATAATGTGAAATACATGAGGAGCATGAAATGGTCTGAAAAATAGGAGGAGCATGAAGCGGTGTTGAAAAATATGAAAACCTGAAAAGATGTGAAAAATATGAACAGCTTCAAAAGGTGTCAAATATATGAGGAGCAAAAACGGTCTGAAAAATAGGAGGAGCATGAAGCTGTGCTCAAAAACATGAAGAGGTTGAAAAGGTGTGAAAAATATGAAGAGCTTCAAAAGGTGTGAAAAATATGAGGAGCATGAAACGGTCTGAAAAATAGGAGCTGCATGAAGCTATGCTCAAATACATGAAGAGCCTGAAAAGCTGTGAGAAATATGAAGAGCTTGAAAATGTGTCAAAAATATGAGGAGCATGAAACGGTCTAAAAAATAGGAGGAGCATGAAGCGGTGTTGAAAGTCATGAAGAGCCTGAAAAGGTGTGAAAAATATGAAGAGCTTCAAAAGGTGTAAAAAATATGAGGAGCATGATACGTTCTCGAAAATAGGAGGAGCATGAATCAGTGATCAAAAACATGAAGAGCTTCAAAAGGTGTGAAAAATATGAAGAGTTTCAAAACGTGTCAAAAATATGAGGAGCATGAAACGGTCTGAAAAATAGGAGGAGCATGAAGCGGTGTTGAAAAACATGAAGAGCTTCAAAAGGTGTGAAAAATATGAACAGCTTCAAAAGGTGTAAAAAATATGAGGAGCATGATACGTTCTCGAAAATAGGAGGAGCATGAATCAGTGATCAAAAATATGAAGAGCTTCAAAAGGTGTGAAATATATGAAGAGCTTCAACAGGTTTCAAAAATATGAGGAGCATGAAACGGTCTGAAAAATAGGAGGAGCATGAAGCGGTGTTCAAAACATGAAGAGCCTGAAAAAGTGTGAAAAATATGAAGAGCTTCAAAAAGTGTCAAAAATATGAGGAGCATAAAACGGTCTAAAAAATAGGAGGAGCATGAAGTGGTCGTCAAAAACAGGAAGAGCCCGAAAAGGTGTGAAAAATATGAAGAGCTTCAAAATGTGTCAAAAATATGAGGAGCATGAAACTGTCTGAAAAATAGGAGGAGCATGAAGCGGTGTTGAAAAACATGAAGAGCCTGAAAAGGTGTGAAATATATGAAGACCTTCAAAAGATTTCAGAAATGAGAGGAGCATGAAACGGTCTGAAAAATAGGAGAAGCATGAAGCGGTGTTGAAAAACATGAAGAGCCTGAAAAGTTGTGAAAAATATGAATAGTTTCAAAAGATGTGAAAAATATGAAGAACTTCAAAAGCTGTCAAAAATGAGATGAGCATGAAACGGTCTGAGAAATAGGAGAAGCATGAAGTGGTGTTGAAAAACATGAAGAGCCTGAAAAGGTGTGAAAAATATGAAGAGCTTCAAAAGGTGAGAAAAATATGAAGAGCTTCAAAAGGTGTCAAAAATTAGATTAGCCTGAAAGGGTCTGAAAAATAGGAGGAGCATGAAGTGATGTTGAAAATCACGAAGAGCCTGAGAAGGTGTGAAATATATGAAGAGCTTCAAAAGGTGTGAAAAATATGAAGAGCTTCAAAAGTTGTGAAAAATATGAGGAGCATGAAACGGTCTGAAAAACAGGAGGAGCATGAAATGGGGTTCAAAAACATGAAGAGCCTGAAAAGGTGTGAAAAATATGAAGAGCTTCAAAAGGTGTCAAAAATATGAGGAGTATGAAACGGTCTGAAAAATATGAGGAGCCTGAAACGATATTCAAAAACATGAAGAGCCTGAAGAGGTGTGAAATATATGAAGAGCTTCAAAAGGTGTGAAATACATGAGGAGCATGGAACGGTCTGAAATATAGGAGAAGCATGAAACTGTGTTCAAAAACATGAAGAACCTGAAAAGGTGTGAAAAATATGAAGAGCTTCAAAAGCTGTGAAAAATATGAAGAGCTTCAAAAGGTGAAAAAATGAGATCAGCATGAAATGGTCTGAAAAATATGAGAAGCATGAAGCGTTGTTGGAAATCATGAAGAGATTGAAAAGGTGTGAAATATATGAAGAGCTTCAAAAGGTGTCAAAAATATGAGGACCATGAAACGGTCTGAAAAATAGGAGGAGCATGAAGCGGTGTTCAAAAACATGAAGAGCCTGAAAAGGTGTGAGAAATATGAAGAGCTTCAAAAGGTGTCAAAATTATGAGGAGCATTAAACGGTCTGAAAAATAGGAGGAGCATGAGGTGGTGTTCAAAAATATGAAGAGCCTGAAAAGGTGTGAAAAATATGAATAGTTTCAAAAGATGTGAAAAATATGAAGAGCTTGAAAAGGTGTCAAACATATGAGAAGCATGAAACGGTCTGAAAAATAGGAGTAGCATGAAACGGTGTTGAAAAACATGAAGAGCCTGAAATGGTATGAAAATGTGAAGAGCTTCAAAATGTGTCAAAAATATGAGGAGCCGGAAAAGTTCTGAAAAATAGTAGGAGCATGAAACGGTGTTGAAAAACATGAAGAGCCTGAAAAGATGTGAAAAATATGAAGAGCTTCAAAAGGTGTCAAAAATATGAGGAGCATAAAACGGTCTAAAAAATAGGAGGAGCATGAAGTGGTCGTCAAAAACAGGAAGAGCCCGAAAAGGTGTGAAAAATATGAAGAGCTTCAAAATGTGTCAAAAATATGAGGAGCATGAAACTGTCTGAAAAATAGGAGGAGCATGAAGCGGTGTTGAAAAACATGAAGAGCCTGAAAAGGTGTGAAATATATGAAGAGCTTCAAAAGATTTCAGAAATGAGAGAAGCATGAAACGGTCTGAAAAATAGGAGAAGCATGAAGCGGTGTTGAAAAACATGAAGAGCCTGAAAAGGTGTGAAAAATATGAATAGTTTCAAAAGATGTGAAAAATATGAAGAACTCCAAAAGCTGTCAAAAATGAGATGAGCATGAAACGGTCTGAAATATAGGAGGAGCATGAAGTTGTTTTGAAAAACATGAAGAGCCTGAAAAGTGTGAAGAATATGAAGAGCTTCAAAAGGTGTCAAAAATATGAGGAGCATGAAACGGTCTGAAAAATAAGAGGAGCATGTAGCGGTGTTGAAAAACATGAAGAGTCTGAAAACGTATGAAAAATATGAAGAGCTTCAAAAGATGTGAAAAATATGAAGAGCTTCAAAAGGTGTCAAAAATATGAGGAGCCTGAAACGGTCTGAAAAACAGGAGGAGCATGAAGCGGTGTTGAAAAACATGGTGAGACTGAAAAGCTGTGAAAAATATGAAGAGCTTCAAAAGGTGTAAACAATGAGAAGTGCATGAAACGGACTGAAAAATAGGAGGAGCAAGAAGTGGTTGTGAAAAACATGAAGAGCCTGAAAAGGTGAGCAAAATATGAAGAGGTTCAAAAGCTGTGAAATACATGAGGAGCATTAAACGGTGTGAAAAATAGGAGGAGCATGCAGCGGTGTTGAAAAATATGAAGAGCCTGAAAAGTTGTGAAAAATAGGAAGAGCTTCAAAAGGTGTGAAAAATATGAGGAAAAAAAACGGTCGGAACAATAGGAGGAGCATGAAGCGGTGATCAAAAACATGAAGGGCGTGAAAAGGTGTGAAAAATATGAAGAGCTTCAAAAGGTGTGAAATACATGAGGAGCATGAAACGGTCTGAAAAACAGGAAGAGCATGAACGGTGTTCAAAAACGTGAAGAGCCTGAAAAGGTGTGAAAAATAAGAAGATTTTCAAAAGCTGTCAAAAATATGAGGAGCCTGAAACGGTCTGAAATATAGGAGGAGCATGAAACGGCGTTGAAAAACATGAAGAGCCTGAAAAGGTGTGAAAAATATGAAGAGCTTCAAAAGGTGTGAAATACTTGAGGAGCATGAAACGGTCTGAAAAATAGGAGGATCATGAAGCGTTGTTGAAAAACATGAACAGCCTGAAAAGGTGTGAAATATATGAAGAGATTCAAAAGGTTTAAAATATATGAGGAGCATGAAACGGTCTGAAAAATAGACTCAGCATAAAACGGTGTTCAAAAACATGAAGAGCCTGAAAAGGTGTGAAAATTAGGAAGAGCTTAAAAATGTGTGAAATATATGAGGAGCATGAAACGGTCTGAAAATTAGGAGGAGCATGAAGCTGTGTTCAAAAAAAATGAGATTCTGAAAAGGTGTGAAAAACATGAAGAGCTTCAAAAGGTTTGAAAAATAGGAGGAGCATGAAGCGGTGTTCAAAAACATGAAGAGCCTGAAAAAAGTGTGAAAAATATGAAGAGCTTATAAAATTGTCAAAATTATGAGGAGCATGAAACGGTCTGAAAAATACGAGCAGCATGAAACGGTCTGAAAAATAGGAGGAGCATGAAGCGGTGTTCAAAAACATGAAGAGCCTGAAAAAGTGTGAAAAATATGAAGAGCTTCAAAAGGTGTCAAAAAAGAGATGAGCATGAAACGGTATGACAAATAGAGGAGCATGAAGCGGTGTTGAAAAACATGAAGAGCCTGAAAAGGTGTGAAAAATATGAAGAGCTTCAAAATGTGTGAAATACATGAGGAGTAAGAAACGGTCTGAAAAATAGGAGGAGTAAGAACCGTTATTGAAATACATGAAGAGCCTGAAAACGTGTGAAGAATATGAAGAGCTCAAAAGTTTTGAAAAAAATGAAGAGCTTCAGAAGGTGTCAAAAATGAGATGAGCATGAAACCGTCGGAAAAATAGGAGGAGCATGAAGTGGTGTTGAAAAACATGAAGAGCCTGAAAAGGTGTGAAAAATATGAAGAGCTTCAAAACGTGTCAAAAATATGAGAAGCATGCAACGTTCTGAAAAATAGGAGGAGTAAGAACCGTTATTGAAATACATTAAGAGCCTGAAAACGTGTGAAGAATATGAAGAGCTCAAAAGTTTTGAAAAAAATGAAGAGCTTCAGAAGGTGTCAAAAATGAGATGAGCATGAAACCGTCGGAAAAATAGGAGGAGCATGAAGTGGTGTTCAAAAACATGAGAAGCCAGAAAAGGTGTGAAAAATATGAAGAGCTTCAAAAGGTGTCAAAAATATGAGGAGCATGAAACTTTCTGAAAAATAGGAGAATCATGCAGTGGTGTTGAAAAACATGAAGAGCCTGAAATGGTGTGAAAAATATGAAAAGCTTGAAAAGGTGTCAAAAATATGAGGAGCATGAAACGGTCGGAAAAATAGGAGGAGCATGAAGCGGTGTTCAAAAACATGAAGAGCCTGAAAAGGTGTGAAAAATATGAAGAGCTTCAAAAGGTGTCAAAAATATGAGGAGTATGAAACAATCTGAAAATTAGGAGGAGCATGAAGCGGTGTTCAAAAACATGAAGAGAATGAAAATGTGTGAAAAATATGAAGAGCTTCAAACTGTGTCAAAAATATGAGGAGCATGAAACGGTCTGAAAAATAGGAGGAGCATGAAGCGGTGTTGAAAAACATGAAGAGCCTGAAAACTTGTCAAAAATATGAAGAGCTTCAAAGGTGTGAAAAATATGAAGCACTTCAAAAGGTGTCAAAAATGAGAAGAGCATGAAACGGTCTGGAAAATAGGAGGAGCATGAAGTGGTGTATAAAACTATGAAGAGACTGAAAAGGTGTGAAAAATATGAAGAGCCTCAAAACGTGTCAAAAATATGAGGAGCATGAAAAGGTCTGAAAAATAGGAGGAGCATGAAGTGATGTTGAAAAAAATGAAGAGCCTGAAAAGGAGTGAAAAATATGAAGAGCTTCAAAAGGTGTGAAAAATATGAGGAGCATGAAACGGTCTGAAAAATAGGAGGAGCATGATACAGTGTTGAAAAACATGAAGAGCCTGAAACGGTGTGAAAAATATGATGAGCTTCAAAGGTGTCAAAAATATGAGGAGCATGAAATGTTCTAAAAAATAGGATTAGCATAAACCTGTGTTGAATACATGAAGAGCCTGAAAATGTGTGAAAAACATGAAGAGCTTCAAAAGGTGTCAAAAATATGAGGAGCCTGAAACGGTCTGACAAATAGGAGAAGCATGAAATGGTGTTGACAAACATGAACACCCTGAAAAGGTGTGAAAAATATGAAGAGCTTCAAAAGGTTTCAAAATTATGAGTAACATGAAACGGGTAAAAAAAGTAGGAGGAGCATGAGACAGTGTTGAAAAACATGAAGAGACTGAAGAGTTGTGAAATATATGAAGAGCTTCAAAAGGTGTCAAAAATATGAGTAGTATGAAACGGTCTGAAAAAGAAGAGGAGCTTGAAGGGGCGTTCAAAAACATGAAGAGCCTGAAAAGGTGTGAAAAATATGAACAGCTTCAAAAGGTGTCAAAAATATGAGAAGTATGTAACCTTCTGAAAAATAGGAGGACCATGAAGCGATTTTGAAAAACAAGAAAAACCTGAAAACGTGTGACAAATATGAAGAGCATCAAAATGTGTGAAATAAATGAGGAGCATGAAACGGTCTGAAAAAACGGAGGAGCATGAAGCTGTGTTCAAAAACTTTAAGACTCTGAAAAGGTGTGAAATATATGAAGAGCTTCAAAAGCTGTCAAAAATATGAGGAGCATGAAACGGTCTGAAAAATTGGAGGAGCAAGAAGTGGTGTTAAAAAAAATGAAGAGCCTGAAAAGGTGTGAAAAATTCGAAGAGCTTCAAAAGGTGTGAAATACATGAGGAACAGGAAACGGTCTGAAAAATTGGAGGAGCATGAAACGGTGTTCAAAAACATGAAGAGCCTGAAAAGGTGTGAAAAATATGAAGAGCTTCAAAAGGTGTCAAAAATATGAGGAGCTTGGAACTGTCTGAAAAATATGAGGAGCATGAAGTGGTGTTGAAAAACATGAAGAGCTTGAAAAGCTGTGAAAAATATGAAGAGCTTCAAAAGGTGTCAAAAATATGAGGAGCATGAAACGGTCTGAAAAATAGGAGGTGCATGAAGTGGTGTTGAAAAACATGAAGAGCCTGAAAAGGTGTGAAAAATATGAAGAGCTTCAAAAGGTGTCAAAAATATGAGGAGCATGAAACGGTCTGAAAAATAGGAGGAGCAAAAAACGGTGATCAAAAACATGAAGAGCCTGAAAATGTGTGAAAAATATGAAGAGCTTCAAAAGGTGTCAAATATAGGAGGAGCATGAAACGGTCTGAAAAATAGGAGGAGCATGAAGCGGTGTTCAAAAACATGAAGAGACTGAAAAGGTGTGAAAAATATGAAGAGCTTCAAAAGGTGTCAAAAATGAGTTGAGCATGAAACGGTCTGAAAAATAAAGGAGCATGAAATGGTGATCAAAACGTGAAGAGCCTGAAAAGGTGTGAAAAAGATGAAGAGCTTCAAAAGGTGTGAAATACATGAGGAGCATGAAACGGGCTGAAAAATAGGAGAAGCATGTAGTGGTGTGGAAAAACATGAAGAGCCTGAAAAGGTGTGAAAAATATGAAGAGCTTCAAAAGGTGAGAAATACATGAGGAGCATGAAACTCTCTGAAAAATAGAAGGAGCATGAAGCGGTGTTCAAAAATATGAAGAGACTGAAAAGGTGTGAAAATACGAAGAGCTTCAAAAGGTGTGAAAAATATGAAGAGCTTCAAAAGGTGTCAAAAATTAGATGAGTATGAAAGGGTCTGAAAATTTGGAGGAGAAAGAAGTAGTGTTGAAAAAAATGAAGAGCCTGAAAAGGTGTGAAAAATATGAAAAGCTTCAAAAGTTGTCAAAAATATGAGGGGCATGTAACAGTCTGAAAAATAGGAGGAGCATGAAGCGGTGTTGAAAAACATGAAGAGCCTGAAAAGGTGTGGAAAATATGAAGAGCTTCAAAAGGTGTCAAAATTACAAGGAGCATGAAACGGTCTGAAAAATATGAGGAGCATGAAGCGGTGTTCAAATATATGAAGAGCCTGAAAAAGTGTGAAAAATATGAAGAGCTTCAAAACGCGTCAAAAATATGAGGTGCATGAAACGGTCTGAAAAATAAAGGAGCATGAAATGGTGATCAAAACGTGAAGAGCCTGAAAAGGTGTGAAAAATATGACGAGCTTCAAAAGGTGTGAAATACATGAGGAGCATGAAACGGGCTGAAAAATAGGAGAAACATTAAGTGGTGTTGAAAAACATGAAGAGCCTGAAAAGGTGTGAAAAATATGAAGAGCTTCAAAAGGTGAGAAATACATGAGGAGCATGAAACTCTCTGAAAAATAGAAGGAGCATGAAGCGGTGGTCAAAAATATGAAGAGCCTGAAAAGGTGTGAAAATACGAAGAGCTTCAAAAGGTGTGAAAAATATGAAGAGCTTCAAAAGGTGTCAAAAATATGAGGAGCATGTAATAGTCTGAAAAATAGGAGGAGCATGAAGCGGTGTTGAAAAACATGAAGAGCCTGAAAAGGTGTGAAAAATATGAAGAGCTTCAAAAAGTGAGAAATACATGAGGAGCATGAAACTCTCTGAAAAATTGAAGGAGCATGAAGTGGTGGTCAAAAATATGAAGAGCCTGAAAAGGTGTGAAAATACAAAGAGCTTCAAAAGATGTGAAAAATATGAAGAGCTTCAAAAGGTGTCAAAAATTAGATGAGTATGACACGGTCTGAAAATTTGGAGGAGCATGAAGTAGTGTTGAAAAAAATGAAGAGCCTGAAAAGGAGTGAAAAATATGAAGAGCTTCAAAAGGTGTCAAAAATATGAGGAGCATGTAATAGTCTGAAAAATAGGAGGAGCATGAAACGGTGTTGAAAAACATGAAGAGCCTGAAAAGGTGTGAAATATATGAAGAGCTTCATAAGGTGTCAAAAATATGAGGAGAATGAAACGGTCTGAAAAATAGGAGGATCATGAAGCTGTGTTGAAAAACATGAAGAGTCTGAAAAGGTGTGAAAGATATGAAGAGTTTCTAAAGATGTCAAAAATATGAGGAGAATGAAACGGTCTGAAAAATAGGAAGAGCATGAAGTGGTGTTGAAAAACATGAAGAGGCTGAAAGGGTGTGAAAATTATGAAGAGCTTCAAAAGGTGTCAAAAATATGAGGAGCATGAAACGGTCTGAAAAATAGGAGGAGCAAGAAATGGTGATGAAAAACATGACTAGCCTGAAAAGGTGTGAAAAATATGACGAGCTTCAAAAGGTGTGAAAAACATGAGGAGCATGAAACGGGCTGAAAAATAGGAGAAGCATGAAGTGGTGTTGAAAAACATGAAGAGCTTGAAAAAGTGTGAAATATATGAAGAGCTTCAGAAGGGGTGAAAAATATGAAGAGCTTCAACAGGTGTCAAAAATTAGATGAGCATGAAACGGTCTGAAAAATTGGAGAGGGAAGAAGTAGTGTTGAAAAAAATGAAGAGCCTGAAAAGGTGTGCAAAATATGAAGAGCTTCAAAAGGTGTGAAATATATGAAGAGCTTCAAAAGGTGTCAAAAATGAGATGAGCATGAAACGGTCTGAAAAATAGGAGGAGCATGAAACGGTGATCAAAAACATGAAGAGCCGGAAAAGGTTTGAAAAATATGAAGAGCTTCAAAAGGTGTGAAATACATGAGGAGCAAGAAACTCTCTGAAAAATAGAAATAGCATTAAGCAGTGTTGAAAAACATGAAGAGCCTGAAAACGTGTGAAAATATGAAGAGCTTCAAAAATAAGAAAAATATGAAGAGCTTCAAAAGGTGTGAAAAATTTGAAGAGCTTCAAAAGGTGTCAAAATGAGATGAGCATGAAACGGTCTGAAAAATAGGAGGAGCATGAAGCGGTGTTGAAAATCATAAAGAGCCTGAAAAGTTGTGAAAAATATGAAGAGCTTCAAAAGATGTCAAAAATATGAGGAGAATGAAACGGTCTGCAAAATAGGAGAAGCATGAAATGGTGTTCAAAAACATGAAGAGCCTGAAAAGGTGTGAAAAACATGAAGAGCCTGAAAAGGTGTGAAATATATGAAGAGATTCAAAAGGTGTGAAATACATGTGGAGCATGAAACGGGCTGAAAAATAGGAGTAGCATGAAGGGGTGTGGAAAAACGTGAAGAGCCTGAATAGGTTTGAAAAATATGAAGAGCTTCAAAAGGGGTGAAATACATGAGGAGCATGAAACTCTCTGAAAAATAGAAATAGCATGAAGCGGTGTTGAAAAAAATGAAGAGCCTGAAAAGGTGTGAAAAATATGAAGAGCTTCAAAAGATGTGAAAAATTTGAAGAGCTTCAAAAGGTGTCAAAATGAGATGAGCATGAAACGGTCTGAAAAATAGGAGGAGCATGAAGCGGTGTTGAAAATCATAAAGAGCCTGAAAAGTTGTGCAAAATATGAAGAGCTTCAAAAGATGTGAAAAATTTGAAGAGCTTCAAAAGGTGTCAAAATGAGATGAGCATGAAACGGTCTGAAAAATAGGAGGAGCATGAAGTGGTGTTGAAAAAAATGAAAAGCCTGAAAAGGTGTGAAATATATGAAGAGCTTCAAAAGATGTCAAAAATATGAGGAGAATGAAACGGTCTGCAAAATAGGAGAAGCATGAAATGGTGTTCAAAAACATGAAGAGCCTGAAAAGGTGTGAAAAACATGAAGAGCCTGAAAAGGTGTGAAAAATATGAAGAGCTTCAAAAGGTGTCAAAAATATGAGGAGCATGAAACGGTCTGAAAAATAGGAGGAGCATGAAGCGGTGTTGAAAAACATGAAGAGCCTGAAAAGGTGTGGAAAATATGAAGAGCTACAAAAGGTGTCAAAATTATGAGGAGCATGAAACGTTCTGAAAAATATGAGGAGCATGAAGCGGTGTTGAAAAACTTGAAGAGCCTGAAAACGTGTGAAAAATATGAAGAGAATCAAAAGGTGTGAAAAATATGAAGAGCTTCAAAAGGTTTAAAAAATGAGATGAGCATGAAACGGTCTGAAAAATAGGAGGAGCATGAAGTGGTGTTGAAAAAAATGAAGAGCCTGAAAAGGTGTGAAACATATGAAGAGCTTCAAAAGGTGTAAAAATTATGAGGAGCATGAAACGGCCTGAAAAATTGGAGGAGCATGAAGCGGTGTTCAAAAATATGAAGAGCCTGAAAAGGTGTGAAAAATATGATGACCTTCAAAAGGTGTCAAATATATGAGGAGCACGAAACGGTCTGAAAAATAGGAGGAGCATGAAACGGTGATCAAAAACATGAAGAGCCGGAAAAGGTGTGAAAAATATGAAGAGCTTCAAAAGGTGTGAAATACATGAGGAGTT
Organism: Dama dama; assembly: GCF_033118175.1. Classification (NCBI taxonomy): domain Eukaryota; kingdom Metazoa; phylum Chordata; class Mammalia; order Artiodactyla; family Cervidae; genus Dama; species Dama dama. The sequence goes on from NW_026870875.1 coordinate 2,858,087, forward strand.
TGAAACGGGCTGAAAATAGGAGAAGCATGAAGTGGTGTGGAAAAATATGAAGAGCCTGAAAAGGTGTGGAAAATATGAAGAGCTTCAAAAGGTGTGAAATACATGAGGAGCATGACACTCCTTGAAAAATAGAAGGAGCATGAAGCGGTGTTCAAAAACATGAGGAGCCTGAAAAGGTCTGAAAAATATGAAGAGCTTCAAACGGTGTGAAAAATATGAGGAGCATGAAACTGTCTGAAAAATAGGAGGAGCATGAAGCGGTGTTCAAAAACATGAAGAGCCTGAAAAGGTCTGAAAAATATGAAGAGCTTGAAAAGGTGTGAAATATATAAAGAGCTTCAAGAGGTGTCAAAAATATGAAGAGCATGAAATGGTCTGAAAAATAGGAGGATCATGAAGCGGTGTTCAAAAACATGAAGAGCCTGAAAACGTGTGAAAAATATGAAGAGCTTCAAAAGGTGTGAAATACATGAGGATCATGAAACGGTCTGAAAAATAGGAGGAGCATGAAACGGTGTTCAAAAACAGGAAGAGCCTGAAAATTTGTGAAAAATATGAAGAGCTTCAAAAGGTGTCAAAAATATGAGCAGCATGAAACGGTCTGAAAAATAGGAAGAGCATGAAGCGGTGTTCAAAAACATGAAAAGCCTGAAAAGGTGTGAAAAATATGAAGAGCCTCAAAACGTGTCAAAAATGAGATGAGCATGAAACTGTCTGAAAAATAGGAGTAGCATGAAGTGGTGTTGAAAAAAAAGAAGAGACTGTAAAGGTGTGAAATATATGAAGACCTTCTAACAGTGTCAAAAATATGAGGAGAATGAAAGCGTCTGAAAAATAGGAGGAGCATGAAGCTGTGTTGAAAAACATGAAGAGCCTGAAAAGGTTTGAAAAATATGAAGAGCTTCTAAAGGTGTGAAAAATATGAGGAGCATGAAACGGTCTGAAAAATGGGAGGAGCATGAAGTGGTGTTGAAAAACATGAAGAGCCTGAAGGTGTGAAAAATATGAAGAGCTTCAAAAGGTGTCAAAAATATGAGGAGCAAGAAACGGTCTGAAAAATAGGTGGAGCATGAAGCAGTGTTCAAAAACATGAAGAGCCTGAAAAGGTGTGAAAAATATACAGAGCTTGAAAAGGTGTGAAATACATGAGGAGCAAGAAACGGGCTGAAAAATAGGAGAAGCTTGAAGTGCTGTGGAAAAACATGAAGAGCCTGAAAAGGTGTGAAAATTATGAAGAGCTTCAAAAGGTGTCAAAAATATGAGGAACATGAAACGGTCTGAAAAACAGAAGGAGCATGAAGCGGTGTTTAAAAACATGAAGAGTCAGAAAAATTTGTGAAAAATATGAAAAGCTTCTAAAGGTGTCAAAAATGAGATGAGCATGAAAAGTTCTTAAAAATAGGAGGATCATAAAACGGTGTTGAAAAACATAAAGAGCCTGAAAAGTTGTGAAAAAAATGAAGAGCTTCAAAAGGTGTCAAAAATGAGATGAGCATGAAAAGGTCTGGAAAATAAGAGGAGCATGAAGCGGTGTTCAAAAACATAAAGAGCCTGAAAAGTTGTGAAAAATATGAAGAGCTTCAAAAGGTGTCAAAAATGAGATGAGCAGGAAATGGTCTGGAAAATAAGAGGAGCATGAAGCGGTGTTCAAAAACATGAAGAGCCTGAAAAGGTGTGAAAAACATGAAGAGCCTGAAAAGGTGTGAAATATATGAAGAGCTTCAAAAGGTGTCAAAACTGTGAGGAGCATGAAACGGTCTGAAAAATAGGAGGAGATTGAAGCGGTGTTGAAAAACACGAAGAGTCTGAAAATGTGTAAAAAATATGAAGAGCTTCAAAAGGTGTCAAAATATGAGGAGCATGAAACGGTCTGAAAAATAGGAGGAGCATGAAACGGTTTGAAAAATAGTAGGAGCATGAAGCGGTGTTGAAAAACATGAAGAGCATGAAAAAGTGTGAAATACATGAAGAGGTTCAAAAGGTGTCAAAAATGTGAGGAGCATGAAACGGTCCGAAAAAAAGGAGTAGCATGAAGCAGTGTTCAAAAACATGAAGATCATTAAAAGGTGTGAAATACAAGAAGAGGTTCAAAAGGTGTCAAAAATATGAGGAGTATGAAACGGTCTGAAATCTAGGAAGAGCATGAAGTGGTATTGAAAAACATGAAGAGCCTGAAAAGGTGTGAAAAATATGAAGAGCTCCAAAAGGTGTCAAAAATAAGAGGAGTATGAAACGGTCTGAAATCTAGGAGGAGCATGAAGTGGTATTGAAAAACACGAAGAGCCTGAAAAGGTGTGAAAAATATGAAGAGCTTCAAAAGGTGTCAAAAATATAAGGAACATGAAACGGTCTGAAAAATAGGAGGAGCATGAAGTGGTGTTGAAAATCATGAAGAACATGAAAAGGTGCGTAAAATATGAAGAGCCGCAAAATGTGTGAAATACATGAGGAGCATGAAACGGTCTGAAAAATAGGAGGAGCATGAAGCGGTGTTCAAAAATATGAAGAGCCTGAAAATTTGGGAAAACTATGAAGCGCTTCAGAAGGTGTCAAAAATGAGATGAGCATGAAACGGTCTGAAAAATAGGAGGAGCATGAAGTGGTGTTGAAAAACATTAAGAGCCTGAAAATGTGTGAAATATATGAAGAGCATCAAAAGATTTCAGAAATGAGAGGAGCATGAAACGGTCTGAAGAATAGGAGGAGCATGAAGCGGTGTTGAAAAACATGAAGAGCCTGAAAAGGTGTGAAAAATATGAATAGTTTCAAAAGATGTGAAAAATATGAAGAACTTCAAAAGCTGCCAAAAATGAGATGAGCATGAAACGGTCTGAGAAATAGGAGAAGCATGAAGTGGTGTTGAAAAACATGAAGAGCCTGAAAAGGTGTGAAAAATATGAAGAGCTTCAGAAGGTGTCAAAAATATGAGGAGCATGAATCGGTCTGAAAAATAGGAGGAGCATGAAACGGTGTTCAAAAACATGAAGAGCCTGAAAAGCTGTGAAAAATATGAAGAGCTTCAAAAGGTATCAAAAATATGAGGAGCAGTAAACGGTCTGAAATATAGGAGGATCATTAAGCGGTGTTGAAAAACATGAAGAGCCTGAAAGGGTATCAAAAATATGAAGAGCTTCAAAATGTGTCAAAAATATGAGGAGCATGAAACCATCTGAAAAATAGGAAGAGCATGAAACGGTATTCAAAAACATGAAGAGGCTGAAAAGGTGTGAAAGCTATGAAGAGCTTCAAAATGTGTGAAATACATGAGGAGCATGAAACCATCTGAAAAATAGGAGGAGCATGAAGTGGTGTTGAAAATCATGAAGAGCCTGAAAAGGTGTGTAAAATATGAAGCGCTTCAAAAGGTGTGAAATACAAGAGGAGCATGAAACGGTCTGAAAAATAGGAGGAGCATGAAGCGGTGTTCAAAAACATGAAGAGCCTGAAAAGGTCTGAAAAATATGAAGAGCTTGAAAAGGTGTGAAATATATGAAGAGCTTCAAAAGGTGTCAAAAATGAGATGAGCATGAAAAGGTGTGAAAAATAGGAGGAGCATGAAGTGGTGTTCAAAAACATGAAGAGCATGGAAAAGTGTGAAATACATGAAGAGGTTCAAAAGGTGTCAAAAATGTGAGGAGCATGAAACGGTCTGAAAAATAGGAGGAGATTGAAGCGGTGTTGAAAAACACGAAGAGTCTGAAAATGTGTAAAAAATATGAAGAGCTTCAAAAGGTGTCAAAATATGAGGAGCATGAAACGGTCTGAAAAATAGGAGGAGCATGAAACGGTCTGAAAAATAGTAGGAGCATGAAGCGGTGTTGAAAAACATGAAGAGCATGAAAAAGTGTGAAATACATGAAGAGGTTCAAAAGGTGTCAAAAATGTGAGGAGCATGAAACGGTCCGAAAAAAAGGAGGAGCATGAAGCAGTGTTCAAAAACATGAAGAGCATTAAAAGGTGTGAAATACATGAAGAGGTTCAAAAGGTGTCAAAAATATGAGGAGTATGAAACGGTCTGAAATCTAGGAGGAGCATGAAGTGGTATTGAAAAACATGAAGAGCCTGAAAAGGTGTGAAAAATATGAAGAGCTTCAAAAGGTGTCAAAAATAAGAGGAGTATGAAACGGTCTGAAATCTAGGAGGAGCATGAAGTGGTATTGAAAAACACGAAGAGCCTGAAAAGGTGTGAAAAATATGAAGAGCTTCAAAAGGTGTCAAAAATGTGAGGAGCATGAAACAGTCTGAAAAATAGGAGGAGCATGAATCGGTGTTGAAAAACATGAAGAGCTTGAAAAGGGGTGAAATATATGAAGAGCTTCAAAAAGTGTCAAAAATAGGAGGAGTATGAAACGGTCTGAAATCTAGGAGGAGCATGAAGTGGTATTGAAAAACATGAAGATCATGAAAAGGTGTGAAAAATATGAAGAGCTGCAAAAGGTGTCAAAAATGTGAGGAGCATGAAACGGTCTGAAAAATAGGAGGAGCATGAATCGGTGTTGAAATCATGAAGAGTATGTAAAGTTGTGAAAAATATTGAAGAGCTTCAAAAGGTGTCAAAAATATGAGGAGCTTGAAACGGTCTGAAAAATAGGAGGAGCATGAAGCGGTGTTCAAAAATATGAAGAGCATGAAAAGTTGTGAAAAATATGAGGAGCTTCAAAAGGTTTCAAAAATACGAGGAGCATGAAACGGCCGAAAATAGGAGGAGCATGAAGCGTTGTTGAAAAACATGAAGTGTCTGAAAAGGTGTGAAATATGAAGAGCTTCAAAATGTGTCAAAAATATGAGGAGCATGAAACGGTCTGAAAAATAGGAGGATCATGAAGCGGTGTTCAAAACATGAACAGACTGAAAAGGTGTAAAAAATATGAAGAGCTACAAAAGGTGTGAAAAATATGAGGAGCATGAAACGGTCTGAGAAAAAAGAGGAGCATGAAGCGGTGTCCAAAAACATGAAGAGCCTGAAAAGGTGTGAAAAATATAAAGAGCTTCAACAGGTGTGAAATACATGAGGAGCATGAAACGGTGTTCAAAAACATGAAGAGCCTGGAAAGGTGTGAAAAATATGAAGAGCTTCAAAAGGTGTGTAATATATGAGGAGCAGGAAATGGTCTAAAAAATAGGAGGAGCATGAAGCGGTGTTGAAAAACATGAAGAGCCTGTAAAGGAGTGAAATAAATGAAGAGCTTCAAAAGGTGTCAAAAATATGAGGAGCATGAAATGGTCTGAAAAGTAGGAGGAGCATGAAGTGGTTGTGAAAAACTTCAAGAGCCAGAAAAGGTGTGCAAAATATAAAGAGTTTCAAAAGTTGTGAAAAATATGAAGAGTTTGAAAAGGTGTCAAAAATATGAGGAGCATGAAACGGTCTGAAAATAGGAGGAGCATGAAACTGTGTTCAAAAACATGAAGAGCCAGAAAAGGTGTGAGAAATATGAAGAGCTTCAAAAGGTGTCAAAAATATGAGGAGCATGAAACGGTCTGTAAAATAGGAGGAGCATAAAGCAGTGTTGAAAAACATGAACAGCCTGAAAAGGTGTGAAAAATATGAAGAGCTTCAAAAGGTGTGAAATACATGAGGAGTGTGAAACGGTCTGAAAAATAGGAGGAGCATGAAGCGGTGTTGAAAAACATGAAGAGCCTGAAAACGTGTGAAAAATATGAAGAGCTTCAAAAATGTGAAAAATATGAAGAGCTTCAAAAGGTGTGTAAAATGCGAAGAGCTTCAAAAGTGTCAAAAATGAGATGAACATGAAACGGTCTGAAACATAGGAGGAGCATGAAGCGGTGTTGAAAATCATGAAGAGCCTGAAAAGGAGTGAAAAATATGAAGATTTTCAAAAGGTGTCAAAAATATGAGGAGCATGAAACACTCTGAGAAATAGGAAAATCATGAAGCGGTGTTGAAAAACATGAAGCCAGAAAAGGTGTGGAAAATATGAAGAGCTTCAAAAGGTGTCAAAAATATGAGGAGCATGAAACGGTTGGAAAAATAGAGGAGCATGAAACGGTGTTCAAAAACATGAAGAGCATGAAAAGGTGTGAAAAATAAGAAGAGCTTCAAAAGGTGGGAAATACATGAGGAGCATGATAAGGTCTGAAAAATTTGAGGAGCATGAAGTTGTGTTGAAAAACATAAAAAGCCTGAAAAGTTGTGAAAAATATGAAGAGCTTCAAAAGGTGTGAAAAATATGAGGAGCATGAAACGGTCTGAAAAATAGGAGGAGCCTGAAGCGGTGTTTAAAAACATGAAGAGCCTGAAAAGGTGTGCAAAATATGAAGAGCTTCAAAAGGTGTCAAAAATATGAGGAGCATGAAACGGTCTGAAAAAGAGGAGGAGCATGAAGCGGTGTTGAAAAACATGAAGAGCCTGAAAACGTGTGAAAAATATGAAGAACTTCAAAAGGTGTGAAAAATGTGAAGAGCTTCAAAAGGTGTCAAAAATGAGATGAGCATGAAACGGTCTGAAAAATAGGAGGAGCATGAAGTGGTGTTGAAAAAAATGAAAAGCCTGAGAAAGTGTGAAAAATATGAAGAGTTTCAAAAGATGTGCATAATATGAAGAGCTTCAAAAGGTGTCAAAAATAAGATGAGCATGAAACGGTCTGAAAATAAGAAGGAGCATGAAGCGGTGTTCAGAAACATGAAGAGCCTGAAAAGCTGTGAAAAATATGAAGAGCTTCAAAAGGTGTCAAAAATATGAGGAGCATGAAACGGTCTGATAAATAGGAAGACCATGAAGCGATGTTCAAAAACCTGAAGAGCCTGAAAAGGTGTGAAAAATATGAAGAGCTTCAAAAGGTGTGAAAAATATGAGGAGCATGATCCGGTCTGAAAAATAGGACGAGCATGAAGCAGTGTTCAAAAACATGAAGAGCCTGAAAAGGTGTGAAAAATATGAAGAGTTTCAAAAGATGTGAAATATATGAAAAGCTTCAAAAAGTGTCTAAAATGAGATGAGCATGAAACGGTCTGAAAAATACTAGGAGCATGAACCGGTGTTCAAAAACATGAAGAGCCTGAAAAGGTGTGAGAAATATGAAGAGCTTCAAAAGGTGTCAATAATATGAGGAGCATGAAACGGTCTGAAAAATAGGAGGAGGATGAAGTAGTGTTCTAAACCATGAAGAGCCTGAAAAGGTGTGAGAAATATGAAGAGCTTTAAAAGGTGTCAAAATATGAGGAATATGAAACGTTCTTAAAAAAAAGAGGATCATGAAGCAGTGTTGAAAAGCATGAAGAGCCTGAAACCGTGTGAAAAATATGAATAGCTTCAAAAATGTGAAAAATATGAAGAGCTTCAAAAGGTGTGAAAAATTTGAAGAGCTTCAAAGGTGTCAAAAGGAGATGAGCATGAAATGGTCTGAAAAATACTAGGAGCATGAACCGGTGTTCAAAAACATGAAGAGCCTGAAAAGGTGTGAAACATATGAAGAGCCTCAAAAAATGTCAAAAATATAAGGAGTATGAAATGGTCTCAAAAATAGGAGGATCATGAAGCGGTGTTGAAATACATGAAGAGCCACAAAAGGTGTGAAAAATATGAAGAGCTTTAAAAGGTGTCAAAATATGAGGAGCACGAAACGTTCTGAAAAATAGGAGGATCATGAAACGGTGTTCAAAAACATGAAGAGCCTGAAAAGGTGTGAAAAATATGAAGAGCTTCAAATGGTGTCACAAATATGAGGAGCATGAAACGGTCTAAAAACTAGGAGGAGCATGAAGCGGTGTTGAGAAACATGAAGAGCCTGAAAAGGTGTGAAAAATATGAAGAGCTTCAAAAGGTGTCAAAAATATGAGGAGCATGAAATGGTCTGAAAAGTAGGAGGAGCATGAAGTGGTTGTGAAAAACTTCAAGAGCCAGAAAAGGTGTGCAAAATATAAAGAGTTTCAAAAGTTGTGAAAAATATGAAGAGTTTGAAAAGGTGTCAAAAATATGAGGAGCATGAAACGGTCTGAAAATAGGAGGAGCATGAAACTGTGTTCAAAAACATGAAGAGCCAGAAAAGGTGTGAGAAATATGAAGAGCTTCAAAAGGTGTCAAATATATGAGGAGCATGAAACAGTCTGAAAAACAGGAGGAGCATGAAACGGTGTTCAAAAACATGAAGAGCCTGAAAAGGTGTGAAAAATATGAAGAGCTTCAAAAGGTGTCAAAAATATGAGGAACATGAAACGGTCTGCAAAATATGAGGAGCATGAAATGGTTTTGAAGAAGATGAAGAGCTTGAAAAGGTGTGAAATATATGAAGAGCTTCAAAAGGTGTCAATAATATGAGAAGCATGAAACACTCTGAAAAATAGGAGGAGCAAGAAGCAGTCGTCAGAAAACATGAAGAGCCTGAAAAGGTGTGAAAAATTTGAGGGCTTCAAAAGGTGTCAAAAATATGAAAAGCTTGAAGCTTCTGAAAAATAGGAGGAGCATGAAGCGGTCCTTAAAAACATGAAGAGCATGAAAGGTGTGAAAAATATGAAGAGCTTCAAAAGGTGTCAAAAATATGAGGAGCATGAAATGGTCTGAAAAGTAGGAGGAGCATGAAGTGGTTGGGAAAAACTTCAAGAGCCTGAAAAGGTGTGCAAAGTATGAAGAGCTTCAAAAGGTGTGAAATTCATGAGGAGATGAAACGGTCTGAAAAAGAGGAGGGGCATGAAGCGGTGTTCAAAAACATGCAGAGACTGTAAAGGTGTGAAAAATATGAAGAGCTTCAAAAGGTGTGAAAAATATGAGGAGCAAGCAACGGTCTGAAAAATAGGAGGAGCATGATCCGGTGTTCAAAAATATGAAGAGCCTGGAAAGGTGTGAAAAATATGAAGAGCTTCAAAAGGTGTCAAAAATATGAGGAGCATGAAACGGTCTGTAAAATAGGAGGAGCATAAAGCAGTGTTGAAAAACATGAACAGCCTGAAAAGGTGTGAAAAATATGAAGAGCTTCAAAAGGTGTGAAATACATGAGGAGTATGAAACGGTCTGAAAAATAGGAGGAGCATGAAGCGGTGTTGAAAAACATGAAGAGCCTGAAAACGTGTGAAAAATATGAAGAGCTTCAAAAATGTGAAAAATATGAAGAGCTTCAAAAGGTGTGTAAAATACGAAGAGCTTCAAAAGTGTCAAAAATGAGATGAACATGAAACGGTCTGAAACATAGTAGGAGCATGAAGCGGTGTTGAAAATCATGAAGAGCCTGAAAAGGAGTGAAAAATATGAAGAGCTTCAAAAGGTGTGAAAAACATGAAGAGCTTCAAAAGTGGTCAAAATGAGATGAGCATGAAACGGTCTGAAAAATAGGAGGAGCATGAAGTGGTGTTGAGAAAAATTAAGAGCCTGAAAAGGTGTGAAATATATGAAGAGCTTCAAAAGTTGTCAAAAATATGAGGAGAATGAAACAGTCTGAAAATTGGAGGAGCATGAAGCCGTGTTGAAAAACATGAAGAGCCTGAAAAGTGTGAAAATTACGAAGACTTTCAAAAGGTGTCAAAAATATGAGGAGCATGAAACACTCTGAGAAATAGGAAAATCATGAAGCGGTGTTGAAAAACATGAAGCCAGAAAAGGTGTGGAAAATATGAAGAGCTTCAAAAGGTGTCAAAAATATGAGGAGCATGAAACGGTTGGAAAAATAGAGGAGCATGAAACGGTGTTCAAAAACATGAAGAGCATGAAAAGGTGTGAAAAATATGAAGAGCTTCAAAAGGTGTGAAATACATGAGGAGCATGATAAGGTCTGAAAAATTTGAGGAGCATGAAGTTGTGTTGAAAAACATAAAAAGCCTGAAAAGGTGTGAAAAATATGAAGAGCTTCAAAAGGTGTGAAAAATATGAGGAGCATGAAACGGTCTGAAAAATAGGAGGAGCCTGAAGCGGTGTTTAAAAACATGAAGAGCCTGAAAAGGTGTGCAAAATATGAAGAGCTTCAAAAGGTGTCAAAAATATGAGGAACATGAAACGGTCTGCAAAATATGAGGAGCATGAAATGGTTTTGAAGAAGATGAAGAGCTTGAAAGGTGTGAAATATATGAAGAGCTTCAAAAGGTGTCAATAATATGAGAAGCATGAAACACTCTGAAAAATAGGAGGAGCAAGAAGCAGTCGTCAAAAAACATGAAGAGCCTGAAAAGGTGTGAAAAATTTGAGGGCTTCAAAAGGTGTCAAAAATATGAAAAGCTTGAAGCTTCTGAAAAATAGGAGGAGAATGAAGCGGTCCTTAAAAACATGAAGAGCGTGAAAGGTGTGAAAAATATGAAGAGCTTCAAGGTCTCAAAAATATGAGAAGCATGAAACGGTCTGAAAAATAGGAGGAGCATGAAGCGGTGTTGAAAAACATGAAGAGCCTGAAAAGGTGTGAAAAATAAGAAGTGCTTCAAAAGGTGTCAGAAATATGAGGAGCATGAAACGGTCTGAAATATAGGAGGAGCATGAAGCGGTGTTCAAAAAGATGAAGAGCCTGAAAAGGTGTGAAAAATATGAAGGGCTTCAAAAGGTATCAAAAATATGAGGAGCATGAAACAGTCTGAAAAATAGGAGGAGCATGAAACGGTGTTCAAAAACATGAAGAGCCTGAAAAGGTGTCAAAAATTTGAGGGCTTCAAAAGGTGTCAAAAATATGAAAAGCTTGAAGCTTCTGAAAAATAGGAGGAGCATGAAGCAGTCCTCAAAAACATGAAGAGCGTGAAAAGGTGTGAAAAATATGAAGAGCTTCAAAAGGTGTCAAAAATATGAGGAGCATGAACGGTCTGAAAAATAGGAGGAGCATGAAGTGGTGATGAAAAACATTAAGAGCCTGAAAAGCTGTGAAAAATACGAAGAGCTTCAAAAGGTTTCAAAAATATGAGAAGCATGAAACGACTGCAAAATAGGAGGAGCATGAAGCGGTGTTGAAAAACATGAAGAGCCTGAAAAGGTGTGAAAATACGAAGAGCTTCAAAAGGTGTGAAAAATATGAAGAGCTTCCAAAGGTGTCAAAAATTAGATGAGTATGAAACGGTCTGAAAATTTGGAGGAGCAAGAAGTAGTGTTGAAAAAAATGAAGAGCCTGAAAAGGTGTGAAAAATATCAAGAGCTTCAAAAGGTGTCAAAAATATGAGGAGCATGTAACAGTCTGAAAAATAGGAGGAGCATGAAGCGGTGTTGAAAAACATGAAGAGCCTGAAAAGGTGTGAAAAATATGACGAGCTTCAAAAGGTGTGAAAAATATGAGGAGCATGAAACGGGCTGAAAAATAGGAGAAGCATGAAGTGGTGTTGAAAAACATGAAGAGCCTGAAAAAGTGTGAAAAATATGAAGAGCTTCAGAAGGTTTGAAAAATATGAAGAGCTTCAACAGGTGTCAAAAATTAGATGAGCATGAAACGGTCTGAAAAATTGGAGAGGCAAGAAGTAGTGTTGAAAAAAATGAAGAGCCTGAAAAGGTGTGCAAAATATGAAGAGCTTCAAAAGGTGTGAAATATATGAAGAGCTTCAAAAGGTGTCAAAAATGATATGAGCATGAAACGGTCTGAAAAATAGGAGGAGCATGAAACGGTGATCAAAAACATGAAGAGCCTGAAAAGGTGCGAAAAATATGAAGAGCTTCAAAAGATGTCAAAAATATGAGGAGAATGAAACGGTCTGCAAAATAGGAGAAGCATGAAATGGTGTTCAAAAACATGAAGAGCCTGAAAAGGTGTGAAAAACATGAAGAGCCTGAAAAGGTGTGAAATATATGAAGAGATTAAAAAGGTGTGAAATACATGAGGAGCATGAAACGGGCTGAAAAATAGGAGAAGCATGAAGGGGTGTGGAAAAACATGAAGAGCCTGAATAGGTTTGGAAAATATGAAGAGCTTCAAAAGGTGTGAAATACATGAGGAGCATGAAACTCTCTGAAAAATAGAAATAGCATGAAGCGGTGTTGAAAAACATGAAGAGCCTGAAAACGTGTGAAAATATGAAGAGCTTCAAAAATAGGAAAAATATGAAGAGCTTCAAAAGGTGTCAAAAATTTGAAGAGCTTCAAAAGGTGTCAAAATGAGATGAGCATGAAACGGTCTGAAAAATAGGAGGAGCATGAAGCGGTGTTGAAAATCATAAAGAGCTTGAAAAGTTGTGCAAAATATGAAGAGCTTCAAAAGATGTGAAAAATTTGAAGAGCTTCAAAAGGTGTCAAAAATATGAAGAGCATCAAACGGTCTGAAAAATAGGAGGAGCATGAAGTGGTGTTGAAAAAAATGAAAAGCCTGAAAAGGTGTGAAATATATGAAGAGCTTCAAAAGATGTCAAAAATATGAGGAGAATGAAACGGTCTGCAAAAAAGGAGAAGCATGAAATGGTGTTCAAAAACATGAAGAGCCTGAAAAGGTGTGAAAAACATGAAGAGCCTGAAAAGGTGTGAAAAATATGAAGAGCTTCAAAAGGTCTCAAAAATATGAGTTGCATGAAACGGTCTGAAAAATAGGAGGAGCATGAAGCGGTGTTCAAAAACATGAAGAGCCTGAAAAGGTGTGAAAAATATCAAGAGCTTCAAAAGGTGTCAAAAATATGAGGAGAATGAAACGGTCTGAAAATTAGGAGGAGCATGAAGCGGTGTTGGAAAACATGACGAGCCTGAAAAGATGTGAAAAATATGAAGTGCTGTAAAAGGTGTCAAAAATATGAGGAGCATGAAACGGTCTGAAAAATAGGAGGAGCATGAAGCGGTGTTGAAAAACATGAAGAGCCTGAAAAGGTTTGAAATATATGAAGAGCTTTAAAGGTGTCAAAAATATGAGGAGCATGAAACGGTCTGGAAAATAGGAGGAGCATGAAGCGGTGTTGAAAAACATGAAGAGCCTGAAAAGGTGTGAAAAATATGAAGAGCTTCAAAAGGTATCAAAAATATGAGGAGCATGAAATCGTCGGAAATATAGGAGAAGCATGTAGCAGTGTTGAAAAATATGAAGAGCCTGAAAAGGTAAAAAATATGAAGAGCTTCAAAAGGTGTCAAAATATGAGGTGCATGAAACGGTCTGAAAAATAGGAGGAGCATGAAACGGTCTGAAAAATAGGAGGAGCATGAAGTGTTGTTGAAAATCATAAGAGCCTGAAAAAGGAGTGCAACATATGAGGAGCATGAAACGGTCTGAAAAAATAGGAGGAGCATGAAGCGGTGTGAAAAATATGGAGAGCCTGAAAAGGTGTGAAAATATGAAGAGCTTCAAAATGTGTCAAAAATATAAGGAGCATGAAACGGCCTGAAATATAGGAGGAGCATGAAAAAGTGTTAAAAAACATGAAGAGCCTGAAAAGGTGTGAAAAATATGAAGAGCTTCAAATAGTGTCAAAAATATGAGGAGAATGAAACGGTCTGAAAATTAGGAGGAGCATGAAGCGGTGTTGAAAAATATGAATAGGCTGAAAAGGTGTGAAATATATGAAGAGCCTCAAAGGTGTGAAAAATATGAGGATCAAGAAACGGTCTGAAAAATAGGAGGAGCTTGAAGCGGTGTTGAAAAATATGAAGAGCCTGAAAAGGTGTGAAAAATATGAAGAGCTTCAAAAGGTGTCAAATATATGAGGAGCATGAAACGGTCTGAAAAATTGGAGAAGCATGAAGTGGTGTTGAAAAATATGAAGAGCCTGAAAAGGTGTGAAAAATATGAAGAGCTTCAAAAGGTGTCAAAAATATAAGGAGCATGAAACGGTCTGAAATATAGGAGGAGCATGAAAAGGTGTTAAAAAACATGAAGAGCTTCAAAAGGTGTGAAATATATGAGGAGCATGAAACGGTCTGAAAAATAGGAAGAGCATGAAGTGGTGTTGAAAACGATGAAGAGCCTGAAAAGTTTGAAAAATATGAAGAACTTCAAAAGGTGTCAAAAATATAAGGAGCATGAAACGGTCTGAAAAATGGAGGAGTATGAAGTAGTGCTGAAAAACATGAAGAGCGCGAAAAGGTGTGAAAAATATGAAGAACTTCAAAACGTGTCAACATATGAGGAGCATGAAACGGTCTGAAAAATAGGAGGATCATGAAACGGTGTTCAAAAACTTGAAGAGCCTGGAAAGGTGTGAAAAATATGAAGAGCTTCAAAAAGGTGTCAAAAATATGAGGAGGGTGAAAGGGTCTGAAATATATGAGGAGCAAGAAACTTATTTCAAAAACATGAATAGCCTCAGCAGGTGTGAAAAATATGAAGAGCTTCAAACTGTGTCAAAAATATGAGGAACATCAAACGCTCTGAAAAATAGAAGGAGCATTAAACGGTGTTCAAAAACATGAAGAGCCTGAAAAGTTGTGAAAAATATGAAGAGCTTCAAAAGGTGTCAAACATATTAGGAGCATGAAACAGTCTCAAAAATAGGAGGAGCATGAAGCGGTGTTCAAAAACATAGAGAGCATGAAAAACTGTGAGATATATGAAGAACTTCAAAAGCTGTCAAAAAAATGACGAGCATGAAACGGTCTGAAAAATAGGAAGAGCATGAAACGGTGTTCAAAAACATGAAGAGCCTGGGAAAGTTGGAAAAATATGAAGAGCCTCAAAACGTGTCAAAAATATGAGGAGCTTGAAACGGTCTGAAAAATAGGAGGAGCATGAAGCGGTGTTGAAAAACATGAAGAGCCTGAAAACGTGTGAAAAATATGAAGAGTTTCAAAAGGTGTGAAAAATATGAAGAGCTTCAAAAGGTGTCGAAAATGAGATGAGCATGAAACGTTCTGAAAAATTGGAGGAAAATGAAGCTGTGTTGAAAACCATGAAGAGCCTGAAAAGGTGTGAAAAATATGAAGAGCTTCAAAACGTGTCAAAAATATGAGGAGCCTGAAACGGTCTCAAAAATAGGAGGAGCATGAAACGTTCTGAAAAATAGGAGGAGCATGAAGCGGTGTTCAAAAACATGAAGAGCCTGAAAAGGTGTAAAAAATATGAAGAGCTTCAAAAGGTGTCAAAAATGAGATGAGCATGAAACGGTCTGAAAAATAAGATGAGCATGAAATGGTGATCAAAATGTGAAGACCTGAAAAGGTGTGAAAAATATGAAGAGTTTCTAAAGGTGTGAAATCCATGAGGAGCATGAAACGGGCTGAAAAATAGGAGAAGCATGAAGTGGTGTGGAAAAACATGAAGAGCCTGAAAAGGTGTGAAAAATATGAAGAGCTTCAAAAGGTGTGAAATACATGAGGAGCATGAAACTCTCTGAAAAATAGAAGGAGCATGAAGCGGTGTTCAAAAACATGAAGAGCCTGAAAAGTTGTGAAAAATATGAAGAGCTTCAAAAGGTGTCAAACATATTAGGAGCATGAAACGGTCTGAAAAATAGGAGGAGCACGAAGCGGTGTTCAAATACATGAAGAGCCTGAAAAGGTGTGAAAATATTAAGAGCTTCAAAAGGTGTCAAAAATATGAGGAGCATGAAACGGTCTGAAAAAGACGAGGAGCATGAAGCGGTGTTCAAAAACATGAAGAGCCTTAAAAGGTGTGAAAAATATGAAGAGCTTCAAAAGGTGTCAAAAATATGAGAAGCATGAAACGGTCTGAAAAATATGAGGAGCATGAAGCGGTGTTGAAAAACATGAAGAGCCTGAGAACTTGTGAAAAATATGAAGAGCTTCAAAAGGTGTGAAATACATGAGGAGCATGAAACGGGCTGAAAAATAGGAGAAGCATGAAGTGGTGTGGAAAAACATGAAGAGCCTGAAAAGGTGTGAAAAATATGAAGAGCATCAAAAGGTGTGAAATATATGAGGAGCATGAAACTCTCTGAAAAATAGAAGGAGCATGAAGTGGTGTTGAAAAATATGAAGAGCCTGAAAAGGTGTGAAATATATGAAGAGCTTCAAAATGTGTCAAAAATATGAGGAGTATGAAAAGGTCTCAAAAATAGGAGCAGCATGAAACGGTGTTCATAAACATGAAGAGCCTGAGAAGGTGTGAAAAATATGAAGAGCTTCAAAAGCTGTCAATAATATGAGGAGCATGAAACGGTCTGAAAAACAGGACGATCATGAAGCGGTGTTGAAAAATATGAAGAGCCTGAAAAGTTGTGAAAAATATGAAGAGCTTCAAAAGGTTTCAAAAATATGAGGAGCATGATACGGTCTCAAAAATAGGAGGAGCATGAAACGGTCTGAAAAATATGAGGGCATGAAACTGTGTTGAAAATAATGAAGAGCCTGAAATGGTGAGAAAAATATGAAGAGCTTCAAAAGGATTCAAAAATATGAGGAGCATGAAACGGTCTGAAAAATAGGAGGAGCATGAAGCGGTTTTGAAAAACATGAAGAGCCTGAAATGGTGTGTAAAATATGAAGAGCTTCAAAAGATTTCAAAAATATGAGGAGCATGAAACGGTCTGAAAAATAGGAGGAGCATGAAGCGGTATTGAAAAACATGAAGAGCCTGAAATGGTGTGAAAAATATGAAGAGCTTCAAAATGTGTGAAATACATGAGGAGCATGAAACGGTCTGAAAAAAGGAGGAGCATGAAGCGGTATTGAAAAACATGAAGAGCCTGAAATGGTGTGAAAAATATGAAGAGCTTCAAAAGGTTTCAAAAATATGAGGAGCATGAAACGGGCTGAAAAATAAGAGGAGCATGAAGAGGTATTGAAAAACATGAAGAGCCTGAAAAGGTATGGAAAATATGAAGAGCTTCAAAATGTGTGAAATACATGAGGAGCATGAAACGGTCTGAAAAATAGGAGGAGCATGAAGCGGTGTTGAAAAACATGAAGAGCCTGAAAAGGTGTGAAAAATATGAAAAGCTTCAAAAGGTGTCAATATTAAGACGTGCATGCAACAGTCTGAAAAATAGGAGGAGCATGAAACGGTCTGAAATATAGGAGGAGCATGAAGCGGTGTTCAAAAACAAGAAGAGCCTGAAAAGGTGTGAAAAATATGAAGAGCTTCAAAACGTGTGAAAAATATGTGGAGCATGTAACTGTCTGAAAAATAGGAGGAGCATGAAACGGTGTGAAAAACATGAAGAGCATGAAAAGGTGTGAAAAATATGAAGAGCTTCAAAAGGTGTCAAAATTAAGAGGAGTATGAAATGGTCTCAAAAATAGGAGAAGCATGAAGCGGTGTTGAAAAACATGAAGAGCCTGAAAAGGTGTGAAAAAAATGAAGAGCTTCAAAAGGTGTCAAAAATATGAGGAGCATGAAACGGTCTAAAAAATAGGAGGAGCATGAATCTGTGCTCAAATACATGAAGCGCCTGAGAAGGTGCGAAAAATATGAAGAGCTTCAAAAGGTGTGAAAAATATGAGGAGCATGAAACGATCTCAAAAATAGGAGGAGCATGAAGCGGTGTTAAAAAACATGAAGAGCCTGAAAATACGTGACAAATATAAAGAGCTTCAAGATGTGTGAAAAATATGAGGAGCATGAAACTGTCTCAAAAATAGGAGGAGCATGAAGCGGTGTTCAAAAATATGGAGAGCCTGAAAAGGTATGAAAAATATGAAGAGCTTCAAAAGGTGACAAAAATATGAGGAACATGAAACAGTCTGAAAAACAGAAGGAGCATGAAGCGGTGTTTAAAAACTTGAAGAGCCTTAAAAGGTGTGAAAAATATGAAGAGCTTCAAAAGGTTAGAAAAATATGAAGAGCAGGGAACGGTCTGAACAATAGGAGGAGGATAAAGCGGTGTTCAAAAACATGAAGAGCCTGAAAAGGTGTGACAAATATGAAGAGCTTCAAAAGCTGTCAAAAATATGAGGAGCATGAAACGGTCTGAAAAATAGGAGGAGCATGAAGCGGTGTTCAAAAATATGGAGAGCCTGAAAAGGTATGAAAAATATGAAGAGGTTCAAAAGGTGTCAAAAATATGAGGAGCATGAAACGGTCTGAAAAATAGGAGGAGTATGAAACGGTGTTCAAAAATATGAAGAGCCTTGAATGGTGGGAAAAATATGAAGAGTCCAAAACGTGTCAAAATTATGAGGAGCATGAAACATTCTGAAAAATAGGAGGAGCATGAAACGGTGTTCAAAAATATGAAGAGCCTGGAATGGTGTGAAAATTATGAAAGCCCCAAAACGTGTCAAAAATATGAGGAGCATGAAACTGTCTGAAAAATAGGAGGAGTATGAAACGGTGTTCAAAAATATGAAGAGCCTGGAATGGTGTGAAAATTATGAAAGCTTCAAAACGTGTCAAAAATATGAGGAGCATGAAATGGTCTGAAAATACGAGGAGCATGAAGTCGTGTTCAAAAACATAAAGAGCCTGAAAAGGTGTGAAATATATGAAGAGCATCAAAATGTGTGAAAAATATGAGGAGCATGAAACGGTGTGAAAAATATGAGGATCATGAAGCGGTGTGCAAAAACATGATGAGCCTGAAAAGGTGTGAAAAATATGAAGAGCTTCATAAGGTGTGAAAAATATTAGGAGCATGAAACGACCTGAAAAATACGAGGAGCATGAAACGGTGTTCAAAAACATGAAGAGCCTGAAAAGGTGTGAAAAATATGAAGAGCTTCAAAAGGTGTGAAAACTATGAGGAGCATGAAACCGTTTGAAAAATAGGAGGAGCATGAAGCGGTGTTCAATAATATGAAAAGCCTGAAAATGTGTGAAAAATATGAAGAACTTCAAAATTTTCAAAAATATGAGAAGCATGAAACATTCTGCAAAATAGGAGGAGCATGAAACGGTGTTGAAAAACATGGAGAGCCTGAAAAGGTGAGAAAAATATGAAGAGCTCCAAAAGTTGTCAAAATTATGAGTAGCATGAAACCGTCTCAAAAATAGGAGGACCGTGAAGCAAGATGTGAAAAACATGAAGAGTTTCAAAAGGTGTGAAAAATATGAGGAGCATGAAAAGGTCTGAAAAATAGGAGGAGCATGAAACGGTGTTCAAAAATATGAAGAGCCTGGAATGAGGTGAAAAATATGAGAGCCCAAAAACGTGTCAAAAATATGAGGTGCATGAAACGGTCTGAAACATACGAGGAGCATGAAGTGGTGTTCAAAAACATAAAGAGCCTGAAAAGGTCTGAAATATATGAAGAGCATCAAAAGGTGTGAAAAATATGAGGATCATGAAGCGGTGTGCAAAAACATGATGAGTCTGAAAAGGCGTGAAAAATATGAAGAGCTTCAAAAGGTGTGAAAAATATTAGGAGCATGAAACGATTCTGAAAAATAGGAGGAGCATGAAACGGTGTTCAAAAACATGAAGAGCCTAAAAAGGTGTGAAAAATATGAAGAGCTTCAAAAGGTGTCAAAAATATGAGGAGCATGAAACGGACTCAAATATAGGAGGAGCATGAATCGCTGATGAAAAACATGGAGAGCCTGAAATGGTGTGAAAAATATGAAGAGCTTATAAACGTGTCAAATATATGAGGAACATGATACGGTCTCAAAAATAGGAGGAGCATGAAACGGTCTGAAAAATATGAGGGCATGAAACTGTGTTGAAAAACATGAAGAGCCTGAAATGGTGTGAAAAATATGAAGAGCTTCAAAAGGTTTCAAAAATAAGAGGAGCATGAAACGGTCTGAAAAATAGGAGGATAATGAAGCGGTTTTGAAAAATATGAAGAGCCTGAAATGGTGTGAAAAATATGAAGAGCTTCAAAAGGTTTCAAAAATATGAGGAGCATGAAACGGTCTGAAAAATAGGAGGAACATGAAGCGGTTTTGAAAAACATGAAGAGCCTGAAAAGGTATGGAAAATATGAAGAGCTTCAAAATGTGTGAAATACATGAGGAGCATGAAACGGTCTGAAAAATAGGAGAAGCATGAAGTGGTGTGGAAAAAGATGAAGAGCTTGAAAAAGTGTGAAAAATATGAAGAGCTTCAAAAGGTGTGAAATACATGAGGAGCATGAAACTCTCTGAAAAATAGGAGGAGCAAGAAGTGGTGTTCAAAAACATGAAGAGCCTAAAAATGTGAAAAATATGAAGAGCTTCAAAAGGTGTGAAAAATATGAGGAGCATGAAACGGTCTGAACAATAGGAGGAGAATGAAGCGGTGTTCAGAAACATGAAGAGCCTGAAAAGTTGTGAAAAATATGAAGAGATTCAAAAGGTGTCAAGAATATGAGGAGCATGAAACGGTCTGAAAAATAGGAGGAGCATGAAACCGTGTTCAAAAACATGAAGCGCCTGAAAACATGTGAAAAACATGAAGCGCTTCAAAAGATGTGAAATACATGAAGAGCATTAAACGGTCTGAAAAATAGGAGCAGCATGAAACGGTGTTCAAAAACATGAAGAGCCTGAAAACGTATGAAAAACGTGAAGAGCCTGAAAAGTTGTGAAAATTATGAGGAGCTTCAAAAGGTGTCAAAATATTAGGAGCATGAAACGGTCTCAAACAAAGGAGGAGCATGAAGTGGTGTTCAAAAACATGGAGAGCCTGAAAAGGTGTGAAAAATTTGAAGAGCTTCAAAAGGTTTCAAATATATGAGGAGCATGAAACGGTCTGAAAAATACGAGGAGCATGAAGCGGTGTTCAAAAACATGAAGAGCCTGAAATGGTGTGAAAAATACGACAAGCTTCAAAAGGTGTGAAAAATATGAAGGGCTTCAAAAGGTTTCAAATATATGAGGAGCATTAAACGGTCTGAAAAATAGGAAGAGCATGAAACGGTGTACAAAAACATGAAGAGCCTGAAAAGGTGTCAAAAATATGACGAGCTTCAAAAGGTGTGAAAAATATGAAGAGCCTCAAAAAATGTCAAAAATATAAGGAGTATGAAATGGTCTCAAAAATAGGAGGAGCAAGAAGCGGTGTTGAAAAACATAAGAGCCTGAAACCGAGTGAAAAATATGAAGAGCTTCAAAAATGTGAAAAATTTGAAGAGCTTCAAAAGGTGTGAAAAATATGAAGAGCTTCAAAAGTTGTCAAAAATATGAGGAGAATGAAACAGTCTGAAAATTGGAGGAGCAAGAAGCCGTGTTGAAAAACATGAAGAGCCTGAAAAGTGTGAAAAATACGAAGATTTTCAAAAGGTGTCAAAAATATGAGGAGCATGAAACACTCTGAGAAATAGGAAAATCATGAAGCGGTGTTGAAAAACATGAAGCCAGAAAAGGTGTGGAAAATATGAAGAGCTTCAAAAGGTGTCAAAAATATGAGGAGCATGAAATGGTTGGAAAAATAGAGGAGCATGAAACGGTGTTCAAAAACATGAAGAGCATGAAAATGTGTGAAAAATATGAAGAGCTTCAAAAGGTGTGAAATACATGAGGAGCATGATAAGGTCTGAAAAATAGGAGGAGCATGAAGTTGTGTTGAAAAACATAAAGAGCCTGAAAAGGTGTGAAAAATATGAAGAGCTTCAAAAGGTGTGAAAAATATGAGGAGCATGAAACGGTCTGAAAAATAGGAGGAGCCTGAAGCGGTGTTCAAAAACATGAAGAGCCTGAAAAGGTGTGTAAAATATGAAAAGCTTCAAAAGGTGTCAAAAATATGAGGAGCATGAAACGGTCTGACAAATAGGAGGAGCATGAAGCGGTGTTGAAAAACATGAAGAGCCTGAAAACGTGTGAAAAATATGAAGAACTTCAAAAGGTGTGAAAAATGTGAAGAGCTTCAAAAGGTGTCAAAAATGAGATGAGCATGAAACGGTCTGAAAAATAGGAGGAGCATGAAGTGGTGTTGAAAAAAATGAAGAGCCTGAGAAGGTGTGAAAAATATGAAGAGTTTCAAAAGATGTGCATAATATGAAGAGCTTCAAAAGGTGTCAAAAATAAGATGAGCATGAAACGGTCTGAAAATAAGAACGAGCATGAAGCGGTGTTCAGAAACATGAAGAGCCTGAAAAGGTGTGAAAAATATGAAGAGCTTCAAAACGTGTCCAAAATATGAGGAGCATGAAACGGTCTGATAAATAGGAATACCATGAAGCGATGTTCAAAAACCTCAAGAGCCTGAAAAGGTGTGCAAAGTATGAAGAGCTTCAAAAGGTGTGAAATTCATGAGGAGATGAAACGGTCTGAAAAAGAGGAGGGGCATGAAGCGGTGTTCAAAAACATGAAGAGCCTGAAAAGGTGTGAAAAATATGAAGAGTTTCAAAAGATGTGAAATATATGAAAAGCTTCAAAAGGTGTCTAAAATGAGATGAGCATGAAACGGTCTGAAAAATACTAGGAGCATGAACCGGTGTTCAAAAACATGAAGAGCCTGAAAAGGTGTGAGAAATATGAAGAGCTTCAAAAGGTGTCAATAATATGAGGAGCATGAAACGGTCTGAAAAATAGGAGGAGGATGAAGCGGTGTTCTAAACCATGAAGAGCCTGAAAAGGTGTGAGAAATATGAAGAGCTTTAAAAGGTGTCAAAATATGAGGAACATGAAACGTTCTTAAAAAAAAGAGGATCATGAAGCGGTGTTGAAAAGCATGAAGAGCCTGAAACCGTGTGAAAAATATGAATAGCTTCAAAAATGTGAAAAATATGAAGAGCTTCAAAAGGTGTGAAAAATTTGAAGAGCTTCAAAGGTGTCAAAATGAGATGAGCATGAAATGGTCTGAAAAATACTAGGAGCATGAACCGGTGTTCAAAAACATGAAGAGCCTGAAAAGGTGTGAAACATATGAAGAGCCTCAAAAAATGTCAAAAATATAAGGAGTATGAAATGGTCTCAAAAATAGGAGGATCATGAAGCGGTGTTGAAATACATGAAGAGCCACAAAAGGTGTGAAGAATATGAAGAGCTTTAAAAGGTGTCAAAATATGAGGAGCATGAAACGTTCTGAAAAATAGGAGGATCATGAAACGGTGTTCAAACATGAAGAGTCTGAAAAGGTGTGAAAAATATGAAGAGCTTCAAATGGTGTCACAAATATGAGGAGCATGAAACGGTCTGAAAACTAGGAGG
This sequence comes from Dama dama, assembly GCF_033118175.1. Classification (NCBI taxonomy): domain Eukaryota; kingdom Metazoa; phylum Chordata; class Mammalia; order Artiodactyla; family Cervidae; genus Dama; species Dama dama. Next base: position 2,880,874 of record NW_026870875.1, read on the forward strand.
AGCATAAAGCGGTGTTGAGAAACATGAAGAGCCTGAAAAGGTGTGAAAAATATGAAGAGCTTCAAAAGGTGTCAAAAATATGAGGAGCATGAAATGGTCTGAAAAGTAGGAGGAGCATAAAGTGGTTGTGAAAAACTTCAAGAGCCTGAAAAGGTGTGCAAAATATAAAGAGTTTCAAAAGTTGTGAAAAATATGAAGAGTTTAAAAAGGTGTCAAAAATATGAGGAGCATGAAACGGTCTGAAAAATAGGAGGAGAATGAAACTGTGTTCAAAAACATGAAGAGCCAGAAAAGGTGTGAGAAATATGAAGAGCTTCAAAAGGTGTCAAAAATATGAGGAGCATGAAACAGTCTGAAAAACAGGAGGAGCATGAAACGGTGTTCAAAAACATGAAGAGCCTGAAAAGGTGTGAAAAATATGAAGAGCTTCAAAAGGTGTCAAAAATATGAGGAACATGAAACGGTCTGAAAAATATGAGGAGCATGAAATGGTTTTGAAGAAGATGAAGAGCTTGAAAAGGTGTGAAATATATGAAGAGCTTCAAAAGGTGTCAATAATATGAGATGCATGAAACACTCTGAAAAATAGGAGGAGCAAGAAGCAGTCGTCAAAAAACATGAAGAGCCTGAAAAGGTGTAAAAAATTTGAGGGCTTCAAAAGGTGTCAAAAATATGAAAAGCTTGAAGCTTCTGAAAAATAGGAGGAGCATGAAGCGGTCCTTAAAAACATGAAGAGCGTGAAAGGTGTGAAAAATATGAAGAGCTTCAAGGTCTCAAAAATATGAGAAGCATGAAACGGTCTGAAAAATAGGAGGAGCATGAAGCGGTGTTGAAAAACATGAAGAGCCTGAAAAGGTGTGAAAAATAAGAAGTGCTTCAAAAGTTTTAAAAAATGAGATGTGCATGAAACGGACTGAAATATAGGAGGAGCATGAAGTGATGTTGAAAAACATGAAGAGCCTGAAAATGTGTGAAATATAGGAAGAGCTTCAAAAGGTGTCAAAAATATGAGGAGCATGAAATGGTCTGAAAAGTAGGAGGAGCATGAAGTGGTTGGGAAAAACATCAAGAGCCTGAAAAGGTGTGCAAAGTATGAAGAGCTTCAAAAGGTGTGAAATTCATGAGGAGATGAAACGGTCTGAAAAAGAGGAGGGGCATGAAGCGGTGTTCAAAAACATGCAGAGACTGAAAAGATGTGAAAAATATGAAGAGCTTCAAAAGGTGTCAAAAATATGAGGAGCATGAAACAGTCTGAAAAACAGGAGGAGCATGAAACGGTGTTCAAAAACATGAAGAGCCTGAAAAGGTGTGAAAAATATGAAGAGCTTCAAAAGGTGTCAAAAATATGAGGAACATGAAACGGTCTGAAAAATATGAGGAGCATGAAATGGTTTTGAAGAAGATGAAGAGCTTGAAAAGGTGTGAAATATATGAAGAGCTTCAAAAGGTGTCAATAATATGAGAAGCATGAAACACTCTGAAAAATAGGAGGAGCAAGAAGCAGTCGTCAAAAAACATGAAGAGCCTGAAAAGGTGTGAAAAATTTGAGGGCTTCAAAAGGTGTCAAAAATATGAAAAGCTTGAAGCTTCTGAAAAATAGGAGGAGAATGAAGCGGTCCTTAAAAACATGAAGAGCGTGAAAGGTGTGAAAAATATGAAGAGCTTCAAGGTCTCAAAAATATGAGAAGCATGAAACGGTCTGAAAAATAGGAGGAGCATGAAGCGGTGTTGAAAAACATGAAGAGCCTGAAAATGTGTGAAATATAGGAAGAGCTTCAAAAGGTGTCAAAAATATGAGGAGCATGAAACGGTCTGAAAACTAGGAGGAGCATGAAGCGGTGTTGAGAAACATGAAGAGCCTGAAAAGGTGTGAAAAATATGAAGAGCTTCAAAAGGTGTCAAATATATGAGGAGCATGAAATGGTCTGAAAAGTAGGAGGAGCATGAAGTGGTTGGGAAAAACTTCAAGAGCCTGAAAAGGTGTGCAAAGTATGAAGAGCTTCAAAAGGTGTGAAATTCATGAGGAGATGAAACGGTCTGAAAAAGAGGAGGGGCATGAAGCGGTGTTCAAAAACATGCAGAGACTGAAAAGGTGTGAAAAATATGAAGAGCTTCAAAAGGTGTGAAAAATATGAGGAGCATGCAACGGTCTGAAAAATAGGAGGAGCATGATCCGGTGTTCAAAAATATGAAGAGCCTGGAAAGGTGTGAAAAATATGAAGAGCTTCAAAAGGTGTCAAAAATATGAGGAGCATGAAACGGTCTGTAAAATAGGAGGAGCATAAAGCAGTGTTGAAAAACATGAAGAGCCTGAAAAGGTGTGAAAAATATGAAGAGCTTCAAAAGGTGTGAAATACATGAGGAGCATGAAACGGTCTGAAAAATAGGAGGAGCATGAAGCGGTGTTGAAAAACATGAAGAGCCTGAAAATGTGTGAAAAATATGAAGAGCTTCAAAAATGTGAAAAATATGAAGAGCTTCAAAAGGTGTGTAAAATACGAAGAGCTTCAAAAGTGTCAAAAATGAGATGAACATGAAACGGTCTGAAACATAGGAGGAGCATGAAGCGGTGTTGAAAATCATGAAGAGCCTGAAAAGGTGTGAAAAATATGAAGATCTTCCAAAGGTGTGAAAAACATGAAGAGCTTCAAAAGTGGTCAATTTGAGATGAGCATGAAACGGTCTGAAAAATAGGAGGAGCATGAAGTGGTGTTGAGAAAAATTAAGAGCCTGAAAAGGTGTGAAAAATATGAAGAGCCTCAAAAAATGTCAAAAATATAAGGAGTATGAAATGGTCTCAAAAATAGGAGGAGCTTGAAGCGGTGTTGAAAAACTTGAAGAGCCTGAAACCGTGTGAAAAATATGAAGAGCTTCAAAAATGTGAAAAATATGAAGAGCTTCAAAAGGTTTCAAAAATATGAAGAGCTTCAAAAGGTGTCAAAAATTAAATGAGCATGAAACGGTCTGAAAAATAGGAGGTGCATGAAGCGGTGTTGAAAATCATGAAGAGCCTGAAAAGGTGTGAAAAATATGAAGAGCTTCAAAAGATGTACAAAATGAGATGTGCATGAAACGGGCTGAAAAATCGGAGGAGCATGAAGTGGTGTTGAAAAACATGAAGAGCCTGAAAATGTGTGAAATATATGAACAGCTTCAAAATGTGTCAAATATATGAGGAGCATGAAACGGTCTGAAAAATAGCAGGAGCATGAAGCGGTGTTGAAAAACATGAAGAGCCTGAAAATGTGTGAAAAATATGAAGAACTTCAAAAGGTGTCAAAAATATGAGGAGCATGGAACGGTCTGAAAAGTTGGAGGAGCATGAAGTCGTTGTAAAAACATGAAGAGCCGGAAAAGGTGTGCAAAATATGAAGAGCTTCAAAAGGTGTGAAATTCATGAGGAGATGAAACGGTCTGAAAAAATAGGAGGGGAATGAAGCGGTGTTCAAACACATGCAGAGACTGAAAAGGTGCCAAAAATATGAAGAGCTTCAAAAGGTGTCAAAAATATGAAGAGCTTCAAAAGGTGTCAAAAATGAGATGAGAATGAAACGGTCTGAAAAATAGGAGGAGCATGAAGTGGTGTTGAAAAAAATGAAGAGCCTGAGAAGTTGTGAAAAATATGAAGAGTTTCAAAAGACGTGAAAAATATGAAGAGCTTCAAAAGATATAAAAAATGAGATGAGCATGAAACGGTCTGAAAAATAAGAGGAGCATGAAGCGGTGTTGAAAAACATGAAGAGTCTGAAAAGGTGTGAGAAATATGAAGAGCTTCAACAGGTGTCAAAATTATTAGGAGCATGAAAGGGTCTGCAAAAAAGGAGAAGCATGAAGTGGTGTTGAAAAACATGAAGAGCCTGAAAAGGTGTGAAAAATATGAAGAGCTTCAAAAGGTGTGAAAAATATGAGGAGCTTGAAACGGTCTGAAAAATAGGAGGAGCATGAAACGGTGTTCAAAAACATGAAGAGCCTGAAAAGGTGTGAAAAATATGAAGAGCTTTAAAAGGTGTCAAAATATGAGGAGCATGAAACGTTCTGAAAAATAGGAGGATCAAGAAACGGTGTTGAAAAATATGAAGAGGCTGAAATGGTGTGAAAAATATGAAGAGCCTCAAAAAATGTCAAACATATAAGGAGTATGAAATGGTCTCAAAAATAGGAGGAGCATGAAGTGGTCTTGAAAACCATGAAGAGCCTGAAACCGTGAGAAAAATAAGAAGAGCTTCAAAAATGTGAAAAATATGAAGAGCTTCAAAAGGTATGAAAAATATGAAGAGCTTCAAAAGTTATCAAAAATTAGATGAGCATGAAACGGTCTGAAAAATAGGAGGTGCTTGAAGCGGTGTTGAAAATCATGAAGAGCCTGAAACGGTGTGAAAAATATGAAGAGCTTCAAAAGCTGTGAAAAATATGAAGAGCTTCAAAAGGTGTCAAAAATATGAGGAGCATGAAATGGACGGAAAAATAGGAGGAGCATGAAACGGTGTTCAAAAACATGAAGAGCCTGAAAACGTGTGAAAAATATGAAGAGCTTTAAAAGGTGTCAAAATATGAGGAGCTTGAAACGGTCTGAAAAATAAGAGGAGCATGAAGCGGTGTTCAAAAACATGAAGAGCCTGGAAAGGTGTGAAAAATATGAAAAGCTTAAAAGGTGTGAAAAATATGAAGAGCTTCAAAAGATGGAAAAAATGAGTTGTGCATGAAACAGACTGAAAAATCGGAGGAGCATGAAGTGGTGTTGAAAAACATGAAGAGCCTGAAAAGGTGTGAAAAATATGAAGAGCTTCAAAAGATGTACAAAATGAGATGTGCATGAAACGGGCTGAAAAATCGGAGGAGCATGAAGTGGTGTTGAAAAACATGAAGAGCCTGAAAAGTTGTGAAAAATATGAAAAGATTCAAAAGGTGTCAAAAATATGAGGAGAATGATACGGTCTGAAAAATAGGAGGAGCAGGACACGGTGTTCAAAAACATGAAGAGCCTGAAAAGGTGTGAAAAATATGAACAGCTTCAAAAGGTGTGAAATACATGAGGAGCATGAAACGGTCTGAAAAATAGGAGGAGCATGAAGCAGTGTTGAAAAACATGAAGAGCCTGAAAAGGTGTGAAAAATATGAAGAGCTTAAAAAGGTGTGAAATACATGAGGAGCATGAAACGGTCTGAAAAATAGGAGGAGCATGAAGCGGTGTTGAAAAACATGAAGAGTCTGAAAAGGTGTGAAAAATATGAAGAGCTTCAAAACGTGTCAAAAATATGAGGAGCACGAAACGGTCTGAAAAATAGGAGGAGCAAGAAGTGGTGTTGAAAAACATGAAGACCCTGAAAACGTGTGAAAAATATGAAGATCTTCAAAAGGTGTGAAAAATATGAAGACTTTCAAAAGATGTCAAAAATGAGATGTGCATGAAACGGACTGAAAAATCGGAGGAGTATGAAGTGGTGTGAAAAAACATGAAGAGCATGAAAATGTGTGAAATATATGAAGAGCTTCAAAAGGTGTCAAAAATATGAGGAGCATGAAACGGTCTGAAAAGTAGGAGGAGCATGAAGTCTTTGGGAAAAACATGAAGAGCCTGAAAAGGTGTGCAAAATATGAAGAGCTTCAAAAGGTGTGAAATTCATGAGGAGATGAAACCGTATGAAAAATAGGAAGGGCATGAAGTGGTGTTCAAAAACATGCAGAGACTGAAAATGTGTGAAAAATATGAAGAGCTTCAAAAGGTGTCAAAAATATGAAGAGCTTCAAAAGGTGTAAAAAATGAGATGAGCATGAAACGGTCTGAAAAATAGGAGGAGCATGAAGTGGTGTTGAAAAAAATGAAGAGCCTGAGAAGGTGTGAAAAATATGAAGAGTTTCAAAAGACGTGAAAAATATGAAGAGCTTCAAAAGATATCAAAAATGAGAGGAGCATGAAACGGTCTGAAAAATAGGAGGAGCATGAAGTGGTGTTGAAAAAAATGAAGAGCCTGAGAAGGTGTGAAAAATATGAAGAGTTTCAAAAGACGTGAAAAATATGAAGAGCTTCAAAAGATATCAAAAATGAGAGGAGCATGAAACGGTCTGAAAAATAGGAGGAGCATGAAGTGGTGTTGAAAAACATGAAGAGCTTGAAAAGGTGTGAAAAATATGAAGAGCTTCAAAAGGTGTCAATAGGATGAGGAGCATGAAACGGTCTGAAAAATGTGAGTAGCATGAAACGGTGTTCAAAAACATGAAGAGCCTGAAAAGGTGTGAAAAATATGAAGAGCTTCAAAAAGTGTGAAATACATGAGGAGCATGAAACGGTCTGAAAAATAAGAGAAGCGTTAAGTTGTGTTGAAAAAACATGAAGGGCCTGAAAAGTTGTGAGAAATATGAAGAGCTTTAAAAGGTGTAAAAATATGAGGAGCATGAAACGTTCTGAAAAATAGGAGGATCAAGAAACGGTGTTCAAAAACATGAAGAGCCTGAAAAGGTGTGAAAAATATGAAGAGCCTCAAAAAATGTCAAAAATATAAGCAGTATGAAATGGTCTCAAAAATAGGAGGAGCTTGAAGCGGTGTTGAAAAACTTGAAGAGCCTGAAACCGTGTGAAAAATATGAAGAGCTTCAAAAATGTGAAAAATATGAAGAGCTTCAAAAGGTTTGAAAAATATGAAGAGCTTCAAAAGGTGTCAAAAATTAAATGAGCATGAAACTGTCTGAAAAAAAGGAGGTGCATGAAGCGGTGTTGAAAATCATGAAGAGCCTGAAAAGGTGTGAAAAATATGAAGAGCTTCAAAAGATGTACAAAATGAGATGTGCATGAAACGGGCTGAAAAATCGGAGGAGCATGAAGTGGTGTTGAAAAACATGAAGAGCCTGAAAATGTGTGAAATATATGAACAGCTTCAAAATGTGTCAAATACATGAGGAGCATGAAACGGTCTGAAAAATAGCAGGAGCATGAAGCGGTGTTGAAAAACATGAAGAGCCTGAAAATGTGTGAAAAATATGAAGAACTTCAAAAGGTGTCAAAAATATGAGGAGCATGGAACGGTCTGAAAAGTTGGAGGAGCATGAAGTCGTTGTGAAAAACATGAAGAGCCGGAAAAGGTGTGCAAAATATGAAGAGCTTCAAAAGGTGTGAAATTCATGAGGAGATGAAACGGTCTGAAAAAATAGGAGGGGCATGAAGCGGTGTTCAAACACATGCAGAGACTGAAAAGGTGCCAAAAATATGAAGAGCTTCAAAAAGTGTCAAAAATATGAAGAGCTTCAAAAGGTGTCAAAAATGAGATGAGAATGAAACGGTCTGAAAAATAGGAGGAGCATGAAGTGGTGTTGAAAAAAATGAAGAGCCTGAGAAGTTGTGAAAAATATGAAGAGTTTCAAAAGACGTGAAAAATATGAAGAGCTTCAAAAGATATAAAAAATGAGATGAGCATGAAACGGTCTGAAAAATAAGAGGAGCATGAAGCGGTGTTGAAAACATGAAGAGTCTGAAAAGGTGTGAGAAATATGAAGAGCTTCAACAGGTGTCAAAATTATTAGGAGCATGAAAGGGTCTGCAAAAAAGGAGAAGCATGAAGTGGTGTTGAAAAACATGAAGAGCCTGAAAAGGTGTGAAAAATATGAAGAGCTTCAAAAGGTGTGAAAAATATGAGGAGCTTGAAACGGTCTGAAAAATAGGAGGAGCATGAAACGGTGTTCAAAAACATGAAGAGCCTGAAAAGGTGTGAAAAATATGAAGAGCTTTAAAAGGTGTCAAAATATGAGGAGCATGAAACGTTCTGAAAAATAGGAGGATCAAGAAACGGTGTTGAAAAATATGAAGAGGCTGAAATGGTGTGAAAAATATGAAGAGCCTCAAAAAATGTCAAACATATAAGGAGTATGAAATGGTCTCAAAAATAGGAGGAGCATGAAGCGGTCTTGAAAACCATGAAGAGCCTGAAACCGTGAGAAAAATAAGAAGAGCTTCAAAAATGTGAAAAATATGAAGAGCTTCAAAAGGTATGAAAAATACGAAGAGCTTCAAAAGTTGTCAAAAATTAGATGAGCATGAAACGGTCTGAAAAATAAGAGGAGCATGAAGCGGTGTTGAAAAACATGAAGAGTCTGAAAAGGTGTGAGAAATATGAAGAGCTTCAACAGGTGTCAAAATTATTAGGAGCATGAAAGGGTCTGCAAAAAAGGAGAAGCATGAAGTGGTGTTGAAAAACATGAAGAGCCTGAAAGGGTGTGAAAAATATGAAGAGCTTCAAAAGGTGTGAAAAATATGAGGAGCTTGAAACGGTCTGAAAAATAGGAGGAGCATGAAACGGTGTTCAAAAACATGAAGAGCCTGAAAAGGTGTGAAAAATATGAAGAGCTTTAAAAGGTGTCAAAATATGAGGAGCATGAAACGTTCTGAAAAATAGGAGGATCAAGAAACGGTGTTGAAAAATATGAAGAGGCTGAAATGGTGTGAAAAATATGAAGAGCCTCAAAAAATGTCAAACATATAAGGAGTATGAAATGGTCTCAAAAATAGGAGGAGCATGAAGCGGTCTTGAAAACCATGAAGAGCCTGAAACCGTGAGAAAAATAAGAAGAGCTTCAAAAATGTGAAAAATATGAAGAGCTTCAAAAGGTATGAAAAATATGAAGAGCTTCAAAAGTTGTCAAAAATTAGATGAGCATGAAACGGTCTGAAAAATAGGAGGTGCATGAAGCGGTGTTGAAAATCATGAAGAGCCTGAAACGGTGTGAAAAATATGAAGAGCTTCAAAAGCTGTGAAAAATATGAAGAGCTTCAAAAGGTGTCAAAAATATGAGGAGCATGAAATGGACGGAAAAATAGGAGGAGCATGAAACGGTGTTGAAAAACATGAAGAGCCTGAAAACGTGTGAAAAATATGAAGAGCTTCAAAAGGTGTGAAAAATATGAGGAGCTTGAAACGGTCTGAAAAATAAGAGGAGCATGAAACGGTGTTCAAAAACATGAAGAGCCTGAAAAGGTGTGAAAAATATGAAGAGCTTTAAAAGGTGACAAAATATGAGGAGCTTGAAACGGTCTGAAAAATAAGAGGAGCATGAAGCGGTGTTCAAAAACATGAAGAGCCTGGAAAGGTGTGAAAAATATGAAAAGCTTAAAAGGTGTGAAAAATATGAAGAGCTTCAAAAGATGTAAAAAATGAGTTGTGCATGAAACAGACTGAAAAATCGGAGGAGCATGAAGTGGTGTTGAAAAACATGAAGAGCCTGAAAATGTGTGAAATATATGAACAGCTTCAAAATGTATCAAATATATGAGGAGCATGAAACGGACTGCAAAATAGCAGGAGCATGAAGCGGTGTTGAAAAACATGAAGAGCCTGAAAAGGTGTGAAAAATATGAAGAACTTCAAAAGGTGTCAAAAATATGAGGAGCATGTAACGGTCTGAAAAGTTCGAGGAGCATGAAGTCGTTGTGAAAAACATTAAGAGCCTGAAAAGGTGTGCAAAATATGAAGGGCTTCAAAGGTGTAAAAAATATGAAGGGCTTCAAAAGGCGTCAAAAATGAGATGAGAATGAAACGGTCTGAAAAATAGGAGGATCAAGAAGCGGTGCTGAAAATCATGAAGAGCCTGAAAATGTGTGAAAAATATGAGGAGCTTCAAAAGGTGTGCAAAATATGAAGAGCTTCAAAAGGTGTAAAAAATGAGATGAGCATGAAGCGGTCTGAAAAATAAGAGGAGCAAGAAGCGGTGTTCAAAAACATGAAGAGCCTGAAAACGTTTGAAAAATATGAAGAGCTTGAATCGGTGTGAAAAATATGAAGAGCTTCAAAAGGTGTCAGAAATGAGAGGAGCATGAAACGGTCTGAAAAATAGGAGGAGCATGAAACGGTGTACAAAAACATGAAGAGCCTGAAAAGGTGTGAAAAATATGAAGAGCTTTAAAAGGTGTCAAAATATGAGGAGCATGAAACGTTCTGAAAAATAGGAGGATCAAGAAACGGTGTTCAAAAACATGAAGAGCCTGAAAAGGTGTGAAAAATATGAAGAGCCTCAAAAAATGTCAAAAATATAAGGAGTATGAAATGGTCTCAAAAATAGGAGGAGCTTGAAGCGGTGTTGAAAAACTTGAAGAGCCTGAAACCGTGTGAAAAATATGAAGAGCTTCAAAATGTGAAAAATATGAAGAGCTTCAAAAGGTTTGAAAAATATGAAGAGCTTCAAAAGGTGTCAAAAATTAAATGAGCATGAAACGGTCTGAAAAATAGGAGGTGCATGAAGTTGTGTTGAAAATCATGAAGAGCCTGAAAAGGTGTGAAAAATATGAAGAGCTTCAAAAGATGTACAAAATGAGATGTGCATGAAACGGGCTGAAAAATCGGAGGAGCATGAAGTGGTGTTGAAAAACACGAAGAGCCTGAAAATGTGTGAAATATATGAACAGCTTCAAAATGTGTCAAATATATAAGGAGCATGAAACGGTCTGAAAAATAGCAGGAGCATGAAGCGGTGTTGAAAAACATGAAGAGTCTGAAAAGGTGTGAGAAATATGAAGAGCTTCAACAGGTGTCAAAATTATTAGGAGCATGAAAGGGTCTGCAAAAAAGGAGAAGCATGAAGTGGTGTTGAAAAACATGAAGAGCCTGAAAAGGTGTGAAAAATATGAAGAGCTTCAAAAGGTGTGAAAAATATGAGGAGCTTGAAACGGTCTGAAAAATAAGAGGAGCATGAAACGGTGTTCAAAAACATGAAGAGCCTGAAAAGGTGTGAAAAATATGAAGAGATTTAAAAGGTGTCAAACATATTAGGAGCATGAAACGGTCTGAAAAATAGGAGGATCAAGAAGCGGTGTTGAAAAACATGAAGAGCCTGAAAAGGTGTGAAAAATATGAAGAGCTTCAAAAGGTGTCAAAAATATGAGGGGCATGAAACGGTCTGAAAAATAGGAGGAGGGTGAAGCAATGTTCAAAAACATGAAGAGCTTCAAAAGGTGTGAAATATATGAAGAGCTTCAAAAGGTGTGAAAAATATGATGACCTTCAAAAGCTGTCAAAAATTAGATGACCATGAAACGGACTGAAAAATAGGAGGAGGATAAAGTGGTGTTGAAAAACATGAAGAGCCTGAAAAAGTGTGAAATATAAGAAGAGCTTCAAAAGATGGCAAAATATGAGGAGCATGAAATGGTCAGAAAAATAGGAGGAGCATAAAACGGTGTTCAAAACATGAAGGGACAGAAATGGTGTGAAAAATATGAAGAGCTTCAAAAGGTGTAAAAATATGAGGAGCATGAAACGGTCTGAAAAAGAAGAGGAGCATGAAGGGGTGTTGAAAAACATGAAGAGCCTTAAAAGGTGTGAAAAATATGAAGAGCTTCAAAAGGTGTCAAAAATATGAGGAGCATGAGACGGTCTGAAAAATTGGAGGAGCATGACGGTGTTCAAAAACATGAAGAGCCTGAAAAGGTGAGAAAAATATGAAGAGTTTCAAAAGATGTGAAAAATATGAAGAGCTTCAAAAGCTCTCAAAAATTAAATTAGCATGAAACGGTCTGAAAAATAGGAGGAGCATGAAACGGTGTTCAAATACATGAAGAGCCTGAAAAGTTGTGGAAAATATGAGAGCATCAAAAGGTGTGAAATACATGAGAAGCAGGAAACGGTTGAAAAATAGAAGGAGAATGAAGCTGTGTTGAAAAACATGAAGAGACTGACAAGGTGTAAAAAATATGAAGAGCTTCAAAAGTTTTCAAAAATGAGGAGAATGAAACGGTCTGAAAAATAGGAGGATCATGAAGCGGTGTTTAAAAACATGAAGAGCCTGAAAAGGTGTCAAAAATATGAAGAGCTTCAAAAGGTGTCAAAATTATGAGGATCATGAAACGGTCGGAAAAATAGGAGGAGCATGAATCGGTGTTCAAAACCATGAAGAGCCTGAAAAGGTGTGAAAAATATGAAGAGCTTCAAAAGGTGTGAAAAATATGAGGAGCATGAAACGGTGTGAAAATAGGAGGAGCATGAAACGGTGTTCAAAAAAATGAAGAGCCTGAAAAGGTGTGAAAAATATGAAGAGCTTCAAAAGGTGTCAAAAATATGAGGAGCCTGAAACGGTCTGAAAAATAGGAGGAGCATGAAGCGGTGTTCAAAAAAATGAAGAGACTGAAAATGTGTGAAAAATATGAGGAGCTTCAAAAGGTGTCAAAGTATGAGGAGCATGAAAATGTCTGAAAAATAGGAGGAACATAAAACGGTGTTCAAAAACATGAAGAGCCTGAAAACGTGTAAAATATATGAAGAGATTCAAAACGTGTCAAAAATATGAGGAGCATGAAACGGTCTGAAAATTGGAGGAGCATGAAGCGGTGTTGAAAAACATGAAGAGCCTGAAAAGTTGTGAAATACATGAAGAGCTTCAAAAGGTGTCAAAAATATGAGGAGCATGAAACGGTCTGAAAAATATGAGGATCATGAAGCGGTTGTGAAAAACATGAAAAGCCTGAAAAGGTGTGAAAAATATGAAGAGCATCAAAAGGTGTGAAAAATATGAAGAGCTTCAAAAGGTGTGAAAAATATGAGGAACATGAAACGGTCTGAAAAATAGGAGCAGCATGAAACAGTGTTGAAAGACATGAAGAGCTTCAAAAGTGTCAAAATATGAGGAGCATGAAACGGTCTGAAAAATAAGAGGATCATGAAACGTTGTTCAAAACATGAAGATCCTGAAAAGCTGTGAAAAACATGAAGAGCTTTAAAAGGTCTCAAATATATGAGGAGCATGAAATTTTCTTAAAAATAGGAGGAGCATGAAACGTTGTTCAAAACATGAAGAGCCTGAAAAGGTGTGAAAAATATAAAGAGCTTCAAAACATGTCAAACATTGAGGATCATGAAACGATCTGAAAAATAGGAAGAGCATGATGCAGTGTTGAAAAACATGAAGAGGCTGAAAACGTGTGAAAAATATGAAGTGCTCCAAAGATGTCAAAAATATGAGGAGCATGAAGCAGTCCGAAAAATAGGATGAGCATGAAGCGGTGTTGAATACATTAAGAGCCTGAAAAGGTGTGAAATATATGAAGAGCTTGAAACGGTGTCAAAAATATGAGGAGCATGAAACGGTGTGAAAAATAGAAGAAGCATGAAGTGATGTTGAGAAACATGAAGAGCCTGAAAAGGTGTGAAAGAAATGAAGAGCTACAAAAGGTGTCAAATACATGAGGAGCATGAAACGATCTGAAAAATAGGAGGAGAATGAAGTGGTGTTGAAAAATATGAAGAGCCTGAAAAGGTGGGAAAATTATGAAGAGCTTCAAAATGTGTCAAAAAAAAGGAGGATAATGAAACAGTGTTCAAATACATTAAGAGCCTGAATAGGGGTGAAAAATATGAAGAGCTACAAAATGTGTCAAAAAAAAAGGAGGAGCATGAAGCAGTGTTTAAAAACAAGAAGTGCCTGAAAAGGTGTGAAATATATGAAGAGCTTCAAAAGGTGTCAAAAATATGAGGAGCATGAAACAGTCTGAAAAATAGGAGGAGCATGAAGTAGTGTTGAAAACATGAAGAGCCTGAAAAAGTGTGAAAAATATGAAGAGCTTTAAAAGGTCTCAAATATATGAGGAGCATGTAACTTTCTGAAAAATAGGAGGAGCATGAAACGGTGTTCAAATCATGAAGAGCCTGAAAAGGTGTGAAAAATATGAAGAGCTTCAAAACTTGTCAAACATTGAGGTGCATGAAACTATCTGAAAAATAGGAAGAGCATGATGCCGTGTTGAAAAACATTAAGAGCCTGAAAAGGTGTGAAATATATGATGAGCTTCAAAAGGTGTCAAAAATATGAGGAGCATGAAACGGTCTGAAAAATAGGAGGAGCATGAAGCGGTGTTGAAAAACATGAAGAGCCTTAAAAGTTGTGAAAAATATGAAGAGCTTCAAAAGGTGTGAAAAATATGAAGAGCTTCAAAAGATGTCAAAAATGAGAGGAGCATGAAACGGAGTGAAAAATAGGAGAGGCATGAAGCTGTGTTGAAAAACATGAAGAGCCTGAAAAGGTGTGAAAAACATGAAGAGCTTCAAAAGGTGTAAAAAATATGAGAGGCATGAAACGACTGAAAAATAGGAGGAGCATGATGCGGTGGTCAAAAACATGAAGAGCCTGAAAAGGTGTGAAAAATATAAAGAGCTTCAAAAGGTGTCAAAAATATTAGGAGCATGAAACAGTATGAAACATAGGATGAGCATGAAACTTTTTTGAAAAGATGAAGAGCATGAAAAGTTGTGAAAAATATGAAGAGCTTCAAAAGGTGTTAAATTCATGAGGAGCATGAAACGGTCTGAAAAATACGAGGAGAATAAAGCTGTGTTCCAAAACATGAAGAGCCTGAAAAGGTGTGGAAAATATGAAGAGCTTCAAAAGGTGTGAAAAATATGAAGATCTTCAAAAGGTGTCAAAAATTAGATGAGCATGAAACGGCCTGAAAAATAGGAGGAGCATGAAGAGGTGTTTAAAAAACATGAAGAGCCGGAAAAGGAGTGAAATATATGAAGAGCTTCAAAAGATGTGAAAAATATGAAGAGCTTCAAAAGGTGTGAAAAATATGAGGAGCATGAAACGGTCTGAAAAACAGGATCAGCATGAAGCGGAGTGGAAAAATATGAAGAGCTTGAAAAGGTGTGAAAAATATGAAGAGCTTCAAAAGGTGTGAAATAAATGAGGAGCATGAAACGGTCTGAAAAATAGAAGGAGCATGAAGTGGTGTTGAAAAACATGAAGAGCCTGAAAAGGTGTGAAACATATGAAGAGCTTCAAAAGGTGTGAAAAATATGAGGAGCATGAAACGGTCTGAAAAATAGGAGGAGCATAAAGCGGTGTTGAAAAACATGAAAAGCCTGAAAAGGTGTGAAAAATATGAAGAGCTTCAAAAGGTGTCAAAAATATGAGGAGCATGAAACGGTCTGAAAAATAGGAGTCGCAAGAAGCGGTGTTGGAAAACATGAAGAGCCTGAAAACGTGTGAAAAATATGAAGAGCTTCAAAAGCTGTGAAAAATATGAAGAGCTTCAAAACGTGTCAAAAATGAGATGAGCATGAAACGGTCTGAAAAATAGGAGGAGCAAGAAGCGTTTTTGAAAAACATGAAGAGACTGAAAAGGTGTGAAAAATATGAAAAGCTTCAAAAGATGTAAAAAATATGAGGAGCATGAAACGGTCTGAAATATAGCAGGAGCATGAAGCGGTGTTCAAAAACATGAAGAGCCTGAAAAGGTGAGAAAAATATGAAGAGCTTCAAAAGGTGTCAAAAATATGAGGAGCATGAAACGGTCTGAAAAATAGGAGGAGCATGAAGCGGTGTTCAAAAACATGAAAAGCCTGAAAAGGTGTGAAAAATAGGAAGAGCTTCAAAAGGTGTGAAAAATATGAGGAGCATGAAACGGTCTGAAAAATAGGAGTAGCATGAAGTGGTATTGAAAACATGAATAGCCTGGAAAGGTGTGAAATATATGAAGAGCTTCAAAAGGTGTGAAAAATATGAAAAGCTTCAAAAGGTGTGAAATACATGACGAGCATGAAACTCTCTGAAAAATAGGAGGAGCATGAAGTGGTGTTGAAAAAGGTGAATAGCCTGTAAAGGTGTGAATATATGAAGAGCTTCAAAAGGTGTAAAAAATATGAGAGGCATGAAACGACTGAAAAATAGGAGGAGCATGAAGTGGTGTTGAAAAAGGTGAATAGCCTGTAAAGGTGTGAATATATGAAGAGCTTCAGAAGGTGTCAAAACTATGAGGAGCATGAAACGGGCTGAAAAATAGGAGGAGCATGAAGCGGTGTTGAAAAAAATGAAGAGCTTGAAAAGGTGTGAAAATATGAAGAGTTTCAAAAGGTGTCAAAAATATAGGAGAATGAAACGGTCTGAAAAATAGGAGGAGCATGAAACGGTGTTCAAAACATGAAGAGCTGAAGAGGTGTGAAAAATATGAAGAGTTTCAAAAGGTGTCAAAAATATGAGGAGCATGAAACTCTCTGATAAATAGGAGTAGCATGAAGCGGTGTTGAAAAACATGAAGAGCCTGAAAAGATGTGAAAAATATGAAGAGCTTCAAAAGTTGTCAAATATATGAGGAGCATGAAACGGTCTGAAAAATAGGAGGAGCATGAAGCTGTGTTCAAAAACATGAAGAGCCTGAAAAGGTGTGAAATATATGAAGAGCTTCAAAATGTGTTAAAAATATGAGGAGCATGAAACGGTCTGAAAAATTGGAGGAGCATGAAGCTGTGTTCAAAAACATGAGGAGCCTGAAAAGGTGTGAAATATATGAAGAGCTTCAAAAGGTGTGAAAAATATGAAGAGCTTCAAAAGGTGTCAAAAATTAGATGAGCAAGAAAAGGTCTGAAAAATAGGAGGAGCATAAAGTGGTGTTGAAAAAATGAAGAGCCTGAAAAGGTGTGAAATATATGAAGAGCTTCAAAAGGTGTGAAAAATATGAAGAGCTTCAAAAGGTGTCAAAAATATGAGGAGTATGAAAAGGTCTGAAAAATAGGAGGCGCATGAAAGGTGTTCAAAAACATGAAGTGCCTGAAAAGGTGTGAAAAATATGAAGAGCTTCAAAAACGTGAAAATATGAAGAGCTTCAAAAGGTGTCAAATATATGAGGAGCATGAAACAGTCTGAAAAATAGGAGGAGCATGAAACGGTGTTCAAAAACATGATGAGCCTTAAAAGTTGTGAAAAATATGAAGAGCTTCAAAAGGTGTCAAAAATTAGATGAGCAAGAAAAGGTCTGAAAAATAGAAGGAGCATGAAGCGGTGGTGAAAAACATGAAGAGTCTGAAAATGTGTGAAAATATGAAGAGCTTCAAAAATGTGAAAAATATGAAGAGCTTGAAAAGGTGTGAAAAATATGAGGAGCATGACACGGTCTGAAAAATAGGAGGAGCATGAAGTGGTGTTCAAAAAATGAAGACCCTGAAAAGGTGTGATATATATGAAGAGTTTCAAAAGGTGTCAAAAATATGAGGAGCATGAAACGGTCTGAAAAATACGAGCAGCATGATGTCGTCTTGAAAAACATGAAGAACCTGAAAAGGTGTGAAAAAAATGAAAAGCTTCACAAGGTGTCAAAAATATGAGGAGCATGACACGGTCTGAAAAATAGGAGTAGCATGAAGTGGTGTTGAAAACATGAATAGCCTGGAAAGGTGTGAAATATATGAAGAGTTTCAAAAGGTGTCAAAAATAAGAGGAGCATGAAACGGTCTGAAAAATAGGAGGAGCATGAAGTGGTGTTCAAAAACATGAAGAGCCTGAAAAGGTGTGAAATATATGAAGAGCTTCAAAAGGTGTCAAAAATATGTGGAGCACGAAACGGTCTGAAAAATAGGAGGAGCATGAAGTGGTGTTGAAAAAAATGAAGAGCTTCTAAAATTGTCAAAAATATCAGGAGCATGAAACGGTCTGAAAAATAGGAGGAGCATGAAGTGGTGTTGAAAAACATGAAGAGCCTGAAAAGGTGTGAAAAATATGAAGAGCTTCAAAAGGTGTCAAAAATATGGGAGCATGAAACGGTCTGAAAAATAGGAGGACCATGAAGCGGTGTTGAAAAATATGGGGAGCCTGAAAAGGTGTGAAAAATATGAAGAGCTTCAAAAGGTGTCAAATATATGAGAAGCATGAAACGGTCTGAAAAATAGGAGCAGCATGAAACGGAGTTCAAAAACATGAAGAGCCTGAAAACGTGTGAAAAATATGAAGAGCCTCACAAGGTGTGAAAAATATGAAGAGCTTCAAATAATGTGAAATATATGAGGAGCATGAAATGGTCTGAAAAATAGGACGATCATGAAGCGGTGTTGAAAAATATGAAGAGACTGAAAAGGTGTGAAAAATATGAAGAGCTTCAAAAGCTGTGAATAATATGAGGAGCATGAAACGGTCTGAAAAACAGGACGATCATGAAGCGGTGTTGAAAAATATGAAGAGCATGAAAAGTTGTGAAAAATATGAAGAGCTTCAAAAGGTCTGAAAAATATGAAAAGCTTCAAAAGGTGTGAAAAATATGAGGAGCATGAAACGGTCTGAAAAATAGGAGGAGCATGAAGCGGTGTTGAAAAACATGAAGAGCCTGAACAGGTGTGAAAAACATGAAGAGCTTCAAAGGGGTGAAATATATGAAGAGCATGAAACTTTCTGAAAAATAGGAGGAGCATGAAGCGGTGTAGAAAAACATTAAGAGCCTGAAAAGGTGTGAAAAATATGAAGAGCTTCAAGAGGTGTGAAATATATGCAGAGCTTAAAATGGTGTCAAAAATGAGATGAGCATGAAATGGTGTGAAAAATAGGAGGAGCAAGAAGCGGTGTAGAAAAATATTAACAGCCTGAAAAGGTGTGAAAAATATGAAGAGCTTCAAAAGGTGTGAAAAATATGAAGAGCTTCAAAAGGTGTGAAATATATGAGGAGCATGAAACGGTCTGAAAAAGAGGAGGAGCATGAAGCGGTGTTCAAAAAAATGAAGAGGCTGAAAAGGTGTGAAAAATATGAAGAGCTTCAAAAAGTATCAAAAATATGAAGAGCTTCAAAAGGTGTGAAAAATATGAGGAGAATGAAACGGTCTGAAAAATAGGTGGAGCATGAAACAGTGTTTAAAAACATGAAGAGCCTGAAAAGGTGTGAAAAATATGAAGAGCTCAAAAGGTGCCAAAAATATGAGGAGCATGAAACGGTCTGAAAAATAGGAGCAGCATGAAGTGGTGTTGAAAAATATGAAGAGCCTGAAAAGTTGTGAAATATATGAAGAGCTTCAAAATGTGTCAAAAATACGAGGAGTATGAAACGGTCTGAAAATTAGGAGCAGCATGAAACGCTGTTCAAAATCATGAAGAGCCTGAAAAAGGTGTGAAAATTATGAGGAGAATGAAACGGTCTGAAAAATAGGAGGAGCATGAAACGGTCTGAAAAATATGAGGAGCATGAAGTGGTGTTCAAAAACATGAAGAGCCTGAAAAGGTGTGAAATATATGAAGAGTTTCAAAAGGTGTCAAAAATATGTGGAGCACGAAACGGTCTGAAAAATAGGAGGAGCATGAAGTGGTGTTGAAAAATATGAAGAGCTTCTAAAATTGTCAAAAATATCAGGAGCATGAAACGGTCTGAAAAATAGGAGGAGCATGAAGTGGTGTTGAAAAACATGAAGAGCCTGAAAAGGTGTGAAAAATATGAAGAGCTTTAAAAGGTGTCAAAAATATGGGAGCATGAAACGGTCTGAAAAATAGGATGACCATGAAGCGGTGTTGAAAAATATGGGGAGCCTGAAAAGGTGTGAAAAATATGAAGAGCTTCAAAAGGTGTCAAATATATGAGAAGCATGAAACGGTCTGAAAAATAGGAGCAGCATGAAACGGAGTTCAAAAACATGAAGAGCCTGAAAACGTGTGAAAAATATGAAGAGCCTCACAAGGTGTGAAAAATATGAAGAGCTTCAAATAATGTGAAATACATGAGGAGCATGAAATGGTCTGAAAAATAGGACGATCATGAAGCGGTGTTGAAAAATATGAAGAGACTGAAAAGGTGTGAAAAATATGAAGAGCTTCAAAAGCTGTGAATAATATGAGGAGCATGAAACGGTCTGAAAAACAGGACGATCATGAAGCGGTGTTGAAAAATATGAAGAGCCTGAAAAGTTGTGAAAAATATGAAGAGCTTCCAAAGGTCTGAAAAATATGAAGAGCTTCAAAAGGTGTGAAAAATATGAGGAGCATGAAACGGTCTGAAAAATAGGAGGAGCCTGAAGCGGTGTTGAAAAACATGAAGAGCCTGAACAGGTGTGAAAAACATGAAGAGCTTCAAAGGGGTGAAATATATGAAGAGCATGAAACTTTCTGAAAAATAGGAGGAGCATGAAGCGGTGTAGAAAAACATTAAGAGCCTGAAAAGGTGTGAAAAATATGAAGAGCTTCAAAAGGTGTGAAATATATGCAGAGCTTAAAATGGTGTCAAAAATGAGATGAGCATGAAATGGTGTGAAAAATAGGAGGAGCATGAAGCGGTGTAGAAAAATATTAACAGCCTGAAAAGGTGTGAAAAATATGAAGAGCTTCAAAAGGTGTGAAAAATATGAAGAGCTTCAAAAGGTGTGAAATATATGAGGAGCATGAAACGGTCTGAAAAAGAGGAGGAGCATGAAGCGGTGTTCAAAAAAATGAAGAGGCTGAAAAGGTGTGAAAAATATGAAGAGCTTCAAAAAGCATCAAAAATATGAAGAGCTTCAAAAGGTGTGAAAAATATGAGGAGAATGAAACGGTCTGAAAAATAGGTGGAGCATGAAACAGTGTTTAAAAACATGAAGAGCCTGAAAAGGTGTGAAAAACATGAAGAGCTCAAAAGGTGACAAAAATATGAGGAGCATGAAACGGTCTGAAAAATAGGAGCAGCATGAAGTGGTGTTGAAAAAGGTGAATAGCTTGTAAAGGTGTGAATATATGAAGAGTTTCAAAAGGTGTAAAAAATATGAGAGGCAAGAAACGACTGAAAAATAGGAGGAGCATGAAGTGTTGTTGAAAAAGGTGAATAGCCTGTAAAGGTGTGAATATATGAAGAGCTTCAAAAGGTGTCAAAACTATGAGGAGCATGAAACGGGCTGAAAAATAGGAGGAGCATGAAGCGGTGTTGAAAAAAATGAAGAGCTTGAAAAGGTGTGAAAAATATGAAGAGCTTCAAAAGGTATCAAAAATATGAGGAGCATGAAACGGTCTGAAAAAAAGGAGGAGCATGAAGCGGTGTTGAAAAACATGAAGAGCCTTAAAAGTTGTGAAAAATATGAAGAGCTTCAAAAGGTGTGAAAAATATGAAGAGCTTCAAAAGGTGTCAAAAATGAGAGGAGCATGAAACGGTGTGAAAAATAGAAGGAACATGAAGCTGTGTTGAAAAACATGAAGAGCCTGAAAAGGTGTGAAAAACATGAAGAGCTTAAAAGGGTGTAATAAATATGAGAGGCATGAAACGACTGAAAAATAGGAGGAGCATGATGCGGTGGTCAAAAACATGAAGAGCCTGAAAAGGTGTGAAAAATATAAAGAGCTTCAAAAGGTGTCAAAATATTAGGAGCATGAAACAGTATGAAACATAGGATGAGCATGAAACTTTTTTGAAAAGATGAAGAGCATGAAAAGTTGTGAAAAATATGAAGAGCTTCAAAAGGTGTTAAATTCATGAGGAGCATGAAACGGTCTGAAAAATACGAGGAGAATAAAGCTGTGTTCCAAAACATGAAGAGCCTGAAAAGGTGTGGAAAATATGAAGAGCTTCAAAAGGTGTGAAAAATATGAAGATCTTCAAAAGGTGTCAAAAATTAGATGAGCATGAAACGGCCTGAAAAATAGGAGGAGCATGAAGAGGTGTTTAAAAAACATGAAGAGCCGGAAAAGGTGTGAAATATATGAAGAGCTTCAAAAGATGTGAAAAATATGAAGAGCTTCAAAAGGTGTGAAAAATATGAGGAGCATGAAACGGTCTGAAAAACAGGATCAGCATGAAGCGGAGTGGAAAAATATGAAGAGCTTGAAAAGGTGTGAAAAATATGAAGAGCTTCAAAAGGTGTGAAATAAATGAGGAGCATGAAACGGTCTGAAAAATAGAAGGAGCATGAAGTGGTGTTGAAAAACATGAAGAGCCTGAAAAGGTGTGAAAAATATGAAGAGCTTCAAAAGGTGTGAAAAATATGAGGAGCATGAAACGGTCTGAAAAATAGGAGGAGCATAAAGCGGTGTTGAAAAACATGAAAAGCCTGAAAAGGTGTGAAAAATATGAAGAGCTTCAAAAGGTGTCAAAAATATGAGGAGCATGAAACGGTCTGAAAAATAGGAATCGCAAGAAGCGGTGTTGGAAAACATGAAGAGCCTGAAAACGTGTGAAAAATATGAAGAGCTTCAAAAGCTGTGAAAAATATGAAGAGCTTCAAAACGTGTCAAAAATGAGATGAGCATGAAACGGTCTGAAAAATAGGAGGAGCAAGAAGCGTTTTTGAAAAACATGAAGAGACTGAAAAGGTGTGAAAAATATGAAAAGCTTCAAAAGATGTAAAAAATATGAGGAGCATGAAACGGTCTGAAATATAGCAGGAGCATGAAGCGGTGTTCAAAAACATGAAGAGCCTGAAAAGGTGAGAAAAATATGAAGAGCTTCAAAAGGTGTCAAAAATATGAGGAGCATGAAACGGTCTGAAAAATAGGAGGAGCATGAAGCGGTGTTCAAAAACATGAAAAGCCTGAAAAGGTGTGAAAAATAGGAAGAGCTTCAAAAGGTGTGAAAAATATGAGGAGCATGAAACGGTCTGAAAAATAGGAGTAGCATGAAGTGGTATTGAAAACATGAATAGCCTGGAAAGGTGTGAAATATATGAAGAGCTTCAAAAGGTGTGAAAAATATGAAAAGCTTCAAAAGGTGTGAAATACATGACGAGCATGAAACTCTCTGAAAAATAGGAGGAGCATGAAGTGGTGTTGAAAAAGGTGAATAGCCTGTAAAGGTGTGAATATATGAAGAGCTTCAAAAGGTGTAAAAAATATGAGAGGCATGAAACGACTGAAAAATAGGAGGAGCATGAAGTGGTGTTGAAAAAGGTGAATAGCCTGTAAAGGTGTGAATATATGAAGAGCTTCAGAAGGTGTCAAAACTATGAGGAGCATGAAACGGGCTGAAAAATAGGAGGAGCATGAAGCGGTGTTGAAAAAAATGAAGAGCTTGAAAAGGTGTGAAAATATGAAGAGTTTCAAAAGGTGTCAAAAATATAGGAGAATGAAACGGTCTGAAAAATAGGAGGAGCATGAAACGGTGTTCAAAACATGAAGAGCTGAAGAGGTGTGAAAAATATGAAGAGTTTCAAAAGGTGTCAAAAATATGAGGAGCATGAAACTCTCTGATAAATAGGAGTAGCATGAAGCGGTGTTGAAAAACATGAAGAGCCTGAAAAGATGTGAAAAATATGAAGAGCTTCAAAAGTTGTCAAATATATGAGGAGCATGAAACGGTCTGAAAAATAGGAGGAGCATGAAGCTGTGTTCAAAAACATGAAGAGCCTGAAAAGGTGTGAAATATATGAAGAGCTTCAAAATGTGTTAAAAATATGAGGAGAGTGAAACGGTCTGAAAAATTGGAGGAGCATGAAGCTGTGTTCAAAAACATGAGGAGCCTGAAAAGGTGTGAAATATATGAAGAGCTTCAAAAGGTGTGAAAAATATGAAGAGCTTCAAAAGGTGTCAAAAATTAGATGAGCAAGAAAAGGTCTGAAAAATAGGAGGAGCATAAAGTGGTGTTGAAAAAATGAAGAGCCTGAAAAGGTGTGAAATATATGAAGAGCTTCAAAAGGTGTGAAAAATATGAAGAGCTTCAAAAGGTGTCAAAAATATGAGGAGTATGAAAAGGTCTGAAAAATAGGAGGCGCATGAAAGGTGTTCAAAAACATGAAGTGCCTGAAAAGGTGTGAAAAATATGAAGAGCTTCAAAAACGTGAAAATATGAAGAGCTTCAAAAGGTGTCAAATATATGAGGAGCATGAAACAGTCTGAAAAATAGGAGGAGCATGAAACGGTGTTCAAAAACATGATGAGCCTTAAAAGTTGTGAAAAATATGAAGAGCTTCAAAAGGTGTCAAAAATTAGATGAGCAAGAAAAGGTCTGAAAAATAGAAGGAGCATGAAGCGGTGGTGAAAAACATGAAGAGTCTGAAAATGTGTGAAAATATGAAGAGCTTCAAAAATGTGAAAAATATGAAGAGCTTGAAAAGGTGTGAAAAATATGAGGAGCATGACACGGTCTGAAAAATAGGAGGAGCATGAAGTGGTGTTCAAAAAATGAAGAGCCTGAAAAGGTGTGATATATATGAAGAGTTTCAAAAGGTGTCAAAAATATGAGGAGCATGAAACGGTCTGAAAAATACGAGCAGCATGATGTCGTCTTGAAAAACATGAAGAACCTGAAAAGGTGTGAAAAATATGAAAAGCTTCACAAGGTGTCAAAAATATGAGGAGCATGACACGGTCTGAAAAATAGGAGTAGCATGAAGTGGTGTTGAAAACATGAATAGCCTGGAAAGGTGTGAAATATATGAAGAGTTTCAAAAGGTGTCAAAAATAAGAGGAGCATGAAACGGTCTGAAAAATAGGAGGAGCATGAAGTGGTGTTCAAAAACATGAAGAGCCTGAAAAGGTGTGAAATATATGAAGAGCTTCAAAAGGTGTCAAAAATATGTGGAGCACGAAACGGTCTGAAAAATAGGAGGAGCATGAAGTGGTGTTGAAAAAAATGAAGAGCTTCTAAAATTGTCAAAAATATCAGGAGCATGAAACGGTCTGAAAAATAGGAGGAGCATGAAGTGGTGTTGAAAAACATGAAGAGCCTGAAAAGGTGTGAAAAATATGAAGAGCTTCAAAAGGTGTCAAAAATATGGGAGCATGAAACGGTCTGAAAAATAGGAGGACCATGAAGCGGTGTTGAAAAATATGGGGAGCCTGAAAAGGTGTGAAAAATATGAAGAGCTTCAAAAGGTGTCAAATATATGAGAAGCATGAAACGGTCTGAAAAATAGGAGCAGCATGAAACGGAGTTCAAAAACATGAAGAGCCTGAAAACGTGTGAAAAATATGAAGAGCCTCACAAGGTGTGAAAAATATGAAGAGCTTCAAATAATGTGAAATATATGAGGAGCATGAAATGGTCTGAAAAATAGGACGATCATGAAGCGGTGTTGAAAAATATGAAGAGACTGAAAAGGTGTGAAAAATATGAAGAGCTTCAAAAGCTGTGAATAATATGAGGAGCATGAAACGGTCTGAAAAACAGGACGATCATGAAGCGGTGTTGAAAAATATGAAGAGCATGAAAAGTTGTGAAAAATATGAAGAGCTTCAAAAGGTCTGAAAAATATGAAAAGCTTCAAAAGGTGTGAAAAATATGAGGAGCATGAAACGGTCTGAAAAATAGGAGGAGCATGAAGCGGTGTTGAAAAACATGAAGAGCCTGAACAGGTGTGAAAAACATGAAGAGCTTCAAAGGGGTGAAATATATGAAGAGCATGAAACTTTCTGAAAAATAGGAGGAGCATGAAGCGGTGTAGAAAAACATTAAGAGCCTGAAAAGGTGTGAAAAATATGAAGAGCTTCAAGAGGTGTGAAATATATGCAGAGCTTAAAATGGTGTCAAAAATGAGATGAGCATGAAATGGTGTGAAAAATAGGAGGAGCAAGAAGCGGTGTAGAAAAATATTAACAGCCTGAAAAGGTGTGAAAAATATGAAGAGCTTCAAAAGGTGTGAAAAATATGAAGAGCTTCAAAAGGTGTGAAATATATGAGGAGCATGAAACGGTCTGAAAAAGAGGAGGAGCATGAAGCGGTGTTCAAAAAAATGAAGAGGCTGAAAAGGTGTGAAAAATATGAAGAGCTTCAAAAAGTATCAAAAATATGAAGAGCTTCAAAAGGTGTGAAAAATATGAGGAGAATGAAACGGTCTGAAAAATAGGTGGAGCATGAAACAGTGTTTAAAAACATGAAGAGCCTGAAAAGGTGTGAAAAATATGAAGAGCTCAAAAGGTGCCAAAAATATGAGGAGCATGAAACGGTCTGAAAAATAGGAGCAGCATGAAGTGGTGTTGAAAAATATGAAGAGCCTGAAAAGTTGTGAAATATATGAAGAGCTTCAAAATGTGTCAAAAATACGAGGAGTATGAAACGGTCTGAAAATTAGGAGCAGCATGAAACGCTGTTCAAAATCATGAAGAGCCTGAAAAAGGTGTGAAAATTATGAGGAGAATGAAACGGTCTGAAAAATAGGAGGAGCATGAAACGGTCTGAAAAATATGAGGAGCATGAAGTGGTGTTCAAAAACATGAAGAGCCTGAAAAGGTGTGAAATATATGAAGAGTTTCAAAAGGTGTCAAAAATATGTGGAGCACGAAACGGTCTGAAAAATAGGAGGAGCATGAAGTGGTGTTGAAAAATATGAAGAGCTTCTAAAATTGTCAAAAATATCAGGAGCATGAAACGGTCTGAAAAATAGGAGGAGCATGAAGTGGTGTTGAAAAACATGAAGAGCCTGAAAAGGTGTGAAAAATATGAAGAGCTTTAAAAGGTGTCAAAAATATGGGAGCATGAAACGGTCTGAAAAATAGGAGGACCATGAAGCGGTGTTGAAAAATATGGGGAGCCTGAAAAGGTGTGAAAAATATGAAGAGCTTCAAAAGGTGTCAAATATATGAGAAGCATGAAACGGTCTGAAAAATAGGAGCAGCATGAAACGGAGTTCAAAAACATGAAGAGCCTGAAAACGTGTGAAAAATATGAAGAGCCTCACAAGGTGTGAAAAATATGAAGAGCTTCAAATAATGTGAAATACATGAGGAGCATGAAATGGTCTGAAAAATAGGACGATCATGAAGCGGTGTTGAAAAATATGAAGAGACTGAAAAGGTGTGAAAAATATGAAGAGCTTCAAAAGCTGTGAATAATATGAGGAGCATGAAACGGTCTGAAAAACAGGACGATCATGAAGCGGTGTTGAAAAATATGAAGAGCCTGAAAAGTTGTGAAAAATATGAAGAGCTTCCAAAGGTCTGAAAAATATGAAGAGCTTCAAAAGGTGTGAAAAATATGAGGAGCATGAAACGGTCTGAAAAATAGGAGGAGCCTGAAGCGGTGTTGAAAAACATGAAGAGCCTGAACAGGTGTGAAAAACATGAAGAGCTTCAAAGGGGTGAAATATATGAAGAGCATGAAACTTTCTGAAAAATAGGAGGAGCATGAAGCGGTGTAGAAAAACATTAAGAGCCTGAAAAGGTGTGAAAAATATGAAGAGCTTCAAAAGGTGTGAAATATATGCAGAGCTTAAAATGGTGTCAAAAATGAGATGAGCATGAAATGGTGTGAAAAATAGGAGGAGCATGAAGCGGTGTAGAAAAATATTAACAGCCTGAAAAGGTGTGAAAAATATGAAGAGCTTCAAAAGGTGTGAAAAATATGAAGAGCTTCAAAAGGTGTGAAATATATGAGGAGCATGAAACGGTCTGAAAAAGAGGAGGAGCATGAAGCGGTGTTCAAAAAAATGAAGAGGCTGAAAAGGTGTGAAAAATATGAAGAGCTTCAAAAAGCATCAAAAATATGAAGAGCTTCAAAAGGTGTGAAAAATATGAGGAGAATGAAACGGTCTGAAAAATAGGTGGAGCATGAAACAGTGTTTAAAAACATGAAGAGCCTGAAAAGGTGTGAAAAACATGAAGAGCTCAAAAGGTGCCAAAAATATGAGGAGCATGAAACGGTCTGAAAAATAGGAGCAGCATGAAGTGGTGTTGAAAAAGGTGAATAGCTTGTAAAGGTGTGAATATATGAAGAGTTTCAAAAGGTGTAAAAAATATGAGAGGCAAGAAACGACCGAAAAATAGGAGGAGCATGAAGTGTTGTTGAAAAAGGTGAATAGCCTGTAAAGGTGTGAATATATGAAGAGCTTCAAAAGGTGTCAAAACTATGAGGAGCATGAAACGGGCTGAAAAATAGGAGGAGCATGAAGCGGTGTTGAAAAAAATGAAGAGCTTGAAAAGGTGTGAAAAATATGAAGAGCTTCAAAAGGTATCAAAAATATGAGGAGCATGAAACGGTCTGAAAAAAAGGAGGTGCATGAAGCGGTGTTGAAAAACATGAAGAGCCTTAAAAGTTGTGAAAAATATGAAGAGCTTCAAAAGGTGTGAAAAATATGAAGAGCTTCAAAAGGTGTCAAAAATGAAAGGAGCATGAAACGGTGTGAAAAATAGAAGGAGCATGAAGCTGTGTTGAAAAACATGAAGAGCCTGAAAAGGTGTGAAAAACATGAAGAGCTTAAAAGGGTGTAATAAATATGCGAGGCATGAAACGACTGAAAAATAGGAGGAGCATGATGCGGTGGTCAAAAACATGAAGAGCCTGAAAAGGTGTGAAAAATATAAAGAGCTTCAAAAGGTGTCAAAATATTAGGAGCATGAAACAGTATGAAACATAGGATGAGCATGAAACTTTTTTGAAAAGATGAAGAGCATGAAAAGTTGTGAAAAATATGAAGAGCTTCAAAAGGTGTTAAATTCATGAGGAGCATGAAACGGTCTGAAAAATACGAGGAGAATAAAGCTGTGTTCCAAAACATGAAGAGCCTGAGAAGGTGTGGAAAATATGAAGAGCTTCAAAAGGTGTGAAAAATATGAAGATCTTCAAAAGGTGTCAAAAATTAGATGAGCATGAAACGGCCTGAAAAATAGGAGGAGCATGAAGAGGTGTTTAAAAAACATGAAGAGCCGGAAAAGGTGTGAAATATATGAAGAGCTTCAAAAGATGTGAAAAATATGAAGAGCTTCAAAAGGTGTGAAAAATATGAGGAGCATGAAACGGTCTGAAAAACAGGATCAGCATGAAGCGGAGTGGAAAAATATGAAGAGCTTGAAAAGGTGTGAAAAATATGAAGAGCTTCAAAAGGTGTGAAAAATATGAGGAGCATGAAACGGTCTGAAAAATAGGAGTCGCAAGAAGCGGTGTTGAAAAACATGAAAAGCCTGAAAAGGTGTGAAAAATATGAAGAGCTTCAAAAGGTGTCAAAAATATGAGGAGCATGAAACGGTCTGAAAAATAGGAGTCGCAAGAAGCGGTGTTGGAAAACATGAAGAGCCTGAAAACGTGTGAAAAATATGAAGAGCTTCAAAAGCTGTGAAAAATATGAAGAGCTTCAAAACGTGTCAAAAATGAGATGAGCATGAAACGGTCTGAAAAATAGGAGGAGCAAGAAGCGTTTTTGAAAAACATGAAGAGACTGAAAAGGTGTGAAAAATATGAAAAGCTTCAAAAGATGTCAAAATTATGAGGAGCATGAAACGGTCTGAAATATAGCAGGAGCATGAAGCGGTGTTCAAAAACATGAAGAGCCTGAAAAGGTGAGAAAAATATGAAGAGCTTCAAAAGGTGTCAAAAATATGAGGAGCATGAAACGGTCTGAAAAATAGGAGGAGCATGAAGCGGTGTTCAAAAACATGAAAGGCATGAAAAGGTGTGAAAAATATGAAGAGCTTCAAAAGGTGTGAAAAATATGAGGAGCATGAAACGGTCTGAAAAATAGGAGTAGCATGAAGTGGTATTGAAAACATGAATAGCCTGGAAAGGTGTGAAATATATGAAGAGCTTCAAAAGGTGTGAAAAATATGAAAAGCTTCAAAAGGTGTGAAATACATGACGAGCATGAAACTCTCTGAAAAATAGGAGGAGCATGAAATGGTGTTGAAAAAGGTGAATAGACTGTAAAGGTGTGAATATATGAAGAGCTTCAAAAGGTGTAAAAAATATTAGAGGCAAGAAACGACTGAAAAATAGGAGGAGCATGAAGTGGTGTTGAAAAAGGTGAATAGCCTGTAAAGGTGTGAATATATGAAGAGCTTCAAAAGGTGTCAAAACTATGAGGAGCATGAAACGGGCTGAAAAATAGGAGGAGCATGAAGCGATGTTGAAAAACACGAAGAGCCTGAAAAGGTGTGAAAATTATGAAGACCTTCAAAATGTGTCAAAAAAAGGAGGAGCATGAAATGGTGTTGAAAAACATGAAGAGCCTGAAAAGGTGTGAAAAATAGGAAGAGCTTCACAAGGTGTCAAATATATGAGGAGCATGAAACGGTCTGAAAAATAGGAGGAGCATGAAGCAGTCGTCAAAAACATGAAGAACCTGAAAAGTTTTGTAAAATATGAAGAGCTTCAAAAGGTGTGAAAAACATGAGGAACATGAAACGGTCTGAAAAATAGGAGCAGCATGAAACAGTGTTGAAAGACATGAAGAGCTTCAAAAGTGTCAAAAATATGAGGAGCATGAAATTTTCTGAAAAATAGGAGGAGCATGAAACGTTGTTCAAAACATGAAGAGCCTGAAAAGGTGTGAAAAATATAAAGAGCTTCAAAACATGTCAAACATTGAGGATCATGAAACGATCTGAAAAATAGGAAGAGCATGATGCAGTGTTGAAAAACATGAAGAGGCTGAAAACGTGTGAAAAATATGAAGTGCTCCAAAGATGTCAAAAATATGAGGAGCATGAAGCGGTCCGAAAAATAGGATGAGCATGAAGCGGTGTTGAAAACATTAAGAGCCTGAAAAGGTGTGAAATATATGAAGAGCTTGAAACGGTGTCAAAAATATGAGGAGCATGAAACCGTGTGAAAAATAGAAGAAGCATGAAGTGATGTTGAGAAACATGAAGAGCCTGAAAAGGTGTGAAAAAAATGAAGAGCTACAAAAGGTGTCAAATACATGAGGAGCATGAAATGATCTGAAAAATAGGAGGAGAATGAAGTGGTGTTGAAAAATATGAAGAGCCTGAAAAGGTGTGAAAATTATGAAGAGCTTCAAAATGTGTCAAAAAAAAAAGGAGGATAATGAAACAGTGTTCAAATACATTCAGAGCCTGAATAGGAGTGAAAAATATGAAGAGCTACAAAATGTGTCAAAAAAAAAGGAGGAGCATGAAGCGGTGTTTAAAAACAAGAAGTGCCTGAAAAGGTGTGAAATATATGAAGAGCTTCAAAAGGTGTGAAAAATATGAGGAGCATGAAACGGTCTGAAATATAGGAGTAGCATGAAGTGGTATTGAAAACATGAATAGCCTGGAAAGGTGTGAAATATATGAAGAGCTTCAAAAGGTGTGAAAAATATGAAAAGCTTCAAAAGGTGTGAAATACATGACGAGCATGAAACTCTCCGAAAAATAGGAGGAGCATGAAGTGGTGTTGAAAAAGGTGAATAGCCTGTAAAGGTGTGAATATATGAAGAGCTTCAAAAGGTGTAAAAAATATGAGAGGCATGAAACGACTGAAAAATAGGAGGAGCATGAAGTGGTGTTGAAAAAGGTGAATAGCCTGTAAAGGTGTGAATATATGAAGAGCTTCAAAAGGTGTCAAAACTATGAGGAGCATGAAACGGGCTGAAAAATAGGAGGAGCATGAAGTGGTGTTGAAAAAAATGAAGAGCTTGAAAAGGTGTGAAAATATGAAGAGCTTCAAAATGTGTCAAAAATATAGGAGAATGAAACGGTATGAAAAATAGGAGGAGCATGAAACGGTGTTCAAAACATGAAGAGCTGAAAAGGTGTGAAAAATATGAAGAGCTTCAAAAGGTGTCAAAAATATGAGGAGCATGAAACTCTCTGAAAAATAGGAGGAGCATGAAGCGGTGTTGAAAAACATGAAGAGCCTGAAAAGATGTGAAAAATATGAAGAGCTTCAAAAGTTGTCAAAAATATGAGGAGCATGAAACGGTCTGAAAAAAAGGAGGAGCATGAAGCGGTGTTGAAAACATGAAAAGCCTGAAAATGTGTGAAAAATATGAAGAGCTTTCAAGGTGTGAAAAATATGAATAGCTTCGAAATGTGTCAATAATGAGAGGAGCATGAAACGGTGTGAAAAATAGGAGGAGTATGAAGCGATGTGCAAAATCATGAAGAGCCTGAAAAGGTGTGAAAAATATGAAGAGCTTCAAAAGGTGTTAAAAATATGAGGAGCATGAAACGGTCTGAAAAATAGGAGGAGCATGAAACGGTGTTGAAAACATGAAGAGCCTGAAAAGGTGTGAAAAATATGAAGAGCTTCAAAAGATGTCAAAATTATGAGGAGCATGAAGCGGTCCAAAAAATAGGATGAGCATGAAGCGGTGTTGAAAACATTAAGAGCCTGAAAAGGTGGGAAATATATAAAGAGTTTGAAAAGGTGTCAAAAATATGAGGAGCATGAAACGGTGTGAAAAATAGGAGAAGCATGAAGTGATGTTGAGAAACCTGAAGAGACTGAAAAGGTGTGAAAAATATGAAGAGCTACAAAAGATGTGAAATATATGAGGAGCATGAAATGATCTGAAAAATAGGAGGAGCATGAAACGGTGTTGAAAAACATGAAGAGCCTGAAAAGGTGTGAAAATTATGAAGACCTTCAAAATGTGTCAAAAAAAAGGAGGAGCATGAAATGGTTTTCAAAAACATGAAGAGCCTGAAAAGGTGTGAAAAATATGAACAGCTTCAAAAGGTGTCAAAAATATGAGGAGCATGAAACGGTCTGAAAAATAGGAGGAGCATGAAACGTTGTTGAAAAACATGAAGAGCCTGAAAAGGTGTGAAAAATAGGAGGAGCTTCACAAGGTGTCAAATATATGAGGAACATGAAACGGTCTGAAAAATAGGAGGAGCATGAAGCAGTCGTCAAAAACATGAAGAACCTGAAAAGTTTTGTAAAATATGAAGAGCTTCAAAAGGTGTGAAAAATATGAGGAACATGAAACGGTCTGAAAAATAGGAGCAGCATGAAACAGTGTTGAAAGACATGAAGAGCTTCAAAAGTGTCAAAAATATGAGGAGCATGAAACGGTCTGAAAAATAAGAGGATCATGAAACGTTGTTCAAAACATGAAGATCCTGAAAAGCTGTGAAAAACATGAAGAGCTTTAAAAGGTCTCAAATATATGAGGAGCATGAAATTTTCTGAAAAATAGGAGGAGCATGAAACGTTGTTCAAAACATGAAGAGCCTGAAAAGGTGTGAAAAATATAAAGAGCTTCAAAACATGTCAAACATTGAGGATCATGAAACGATCTGAAAAATAGGAAGAGCATGATGCAGTGTTGAAAAACATGAAGAGGCTGAAAACGTGTGAAAAATATGAAGTGCTCCAAAGATCTCAAAAATATGAGGAGCATGAAGCGGTCCGAAAAATAGGATGAGCATGAAGCGGTGTTGAAAACATTAAGAGCCTGAAAAGGTGTGAAATATATGAAGAGCTTGAAACGGTGTCAAAAATATGAGGAGCATGAAATGGTTTGAAAAATAGAAGAAGCATGAAGTGATGTTGAGAAACATGAAGAGCCTGAAAAGGTGTGAAAGAAATGAAGAGCTACAAAAGGTGTCAAATACATGAGGAGCATGAAACGATCTGAAAAATAGGAGGAGAATGAAGTGGTGTTGAAAAATATGAAGAGCCTGAAAAGGTGTGAAAATTATGAAGAGCTTCAAAATGTGTCAAAAAAAAGGAGGATAATGAAACAGTGTTCAAATACATTAAGAGCCTGAATAGGTGTGAAAAATATGAAGAGCTACAAAATGTGTCAAAAAAAAAGGAGGAGCATGAAGCGGTGTTTAAAAACAAGAAGTGCCTGAAAAGGTGTGAAATATATGAAGAGCTTCAAAAGGTGTCAAAAATATGAGGAGCATGAAACGGTCTGAAAAATAGGAGGAGCATGAAGTAGTGTTGAAAACATGAAGAGCCTGAAAAAGTGTGAAAAATATGAAGAGCTTTAAAAGGTCTCAAATATATGAGGAGCATGTAACTTTCTGAAAAATAGGAGGAGCATGAAACGGTGTTCAAATCATGAAGAGCCTGAAAAGGTGTGAAAAATATGAAGAGCTTCAAAACTTGTCAAACATTGAGGTGCATGAAACTATCTGAAAAATAGGAAGAGCATGATGCCGTGTTGAAAAACATTAAGAGCCTGAAAAGGTGTGAAATATATGATGAGCTTCAAAAGGTGTGAAAAATATGAAGAGCTTCAAAAGGTGTCAAAAATGAGAGGAGCATGAAACGGTGTGAAAAATAGGAGGAGCATGAAGCGGTGTTGAAAAACATGAAGAGCCTTAAAAGTTGTGAAAAATATGAAGAGCTTCAAAAGGTGTGAAAAATATGAAGAGCTTCAAAAGGTGTCAAAAATGAGAGGAGCATGAAACGGTGTGAAAAATAGGAGGAGCATGAAGCTGTGTTGAAAAACATGAAGAGCCTGAAAAGGTGTGAAAAACATGAAGAGCTTAAAAAGGTGTAAAAAATATGAGAGGCATGAAACGACTGAAAAATAGGAGGAGCATGATGCGGTGGTCAAAAACATGAAGAGCCTGAAAAGGTGTGAAAAATATAAAGAGCTTCAAAAGGTGTCAAAAATATTAGGAGCATGAAACAGTATGAAACATAGGATGAGCATGAAACTTTTTTGAAAAGATGAAGAGCATGAAAAGTTGTGAAAAATATGAAGAGCTTCAAAAGGTGTTAAATTAATGAGGAGCATGAAACGGTCTGAAAAATACGAGGAGAATAAAGCTGTGTTCCAAAACATGAAGAGCCTGAAAAGGTGTGGAAAATATGAAGAGCTTCAAAAGGTGTGTAAAATATGAAGATCTTCAAAAGGTGTCAAAAATTAGATGAGCATGAAACGGCCTGAAAAATAGGAGGAGCATGAAGAGGTGTTTAAAAAACATGAAGAGCCGGAAAAGGTGTGAAAAATATGAAGAGCTTCAAAAGGTGTGAAAAATATGAGGAGCATGAAACGGTCTGAAAAATAGGAGGAGCATGAAGTGGTGTTCAATAATATGAAGAGCCTGAAAAGGTGTGAAAAATATGACGAGCTTCCAAAGTTGTCAATAATAAGAGGTGCATGAAACAGTCTGAAAAATAGGATGAGCATGAAGCGGTGTTGAAAAACATGAAGAACCTGAAAAGTTGTGAGAAATATGAAGAGCTTCAACAGGTGTCAAAAATATGAGGAGCATGATACGCTCTGAAAAAGAGGAGGAGCATAAAGCGGTGTTGAGAAACATGAAGAGCCTGAAAAGGTGTGAAAAATATGAAGAGCTTCAAAAGGTGTCAATAATAAGAGGTGCATGGAACAGTCTAAAAAATAGGATGAGCATGAAACGGTCTGAAAAATTGGAGGAGCATGAAGCGGTGTTCAAAAACATGAAGAGCCAGAAATGGTGTGAAAAATATGAAGAGCTTCAAAAGGTGTCAAAAATATGAGGAGCATGAAACGGTCTCAAAAATAGGAGAAGCATGAAACGGTCTGAAAAATAGCAGGAGCATGAAACGGTCTGAAAAATTGGAGGAGCATGAAACGGTCTGAAAAATTGGAGGAGCATGAAAAGCTCTGAAAAAGAGGAGGAGCATGAAGCGGTGTTGAAAAACATGAAGAGCCTGAAAAATAGTGAAAAATATGAAGAGCTTCTAAAGGTGTCAAAAATATGAGGAGCAATGTAACAGACTTAAAAATACGAGGAGCATGAAGTGATGTTGAAAAACATGAATAGCCTGAAAATGTGTGAAATATATGAAGAGATTAAAAATGTGACAAATATATGAGGAGCATGAAACGGTCTGAAAAATACGAGGAGCATGAAGCGGTGTTCAAAAATATGAAGAGCCTGAAAATGTGTGAAAAATATGAAGAGCTTCAAAAGGTGTCAAAAATACGAGGAGCATGAATCGGTCTGAAAAATAGGAAGAGCATGAAGCTGTGTTCAAAAATATGAAGAGCCTGAAAAGGTGTGAAAAATATGAAGAGCTTCAAAAGGTGTGAAAAATATGAGGAGCATGAAACGGCCTGAAAAATAGGAGGAGCATGACGTGGTGTTCAAAAACATGAAGAGCCTGAAAAGGTGTGAAAAATATGAAGAGCTTCAAAAGGTGTCAACAATATGATGAACATGAAACGGTCTGAAAAATAGGAGGAGCATGAAGCGGTATTGAAAAACATGAAGAGCCTGAAATCTTGTGAAAAATATGAAGAGCTTCAAAAGATGTGAAAATTATGAAGAGCTTCAAAAGGTGTCAAAAATGCGATATGCATGAAACGGTCTGAAAGATAGGAGGAGCATGAAATGGTGTTCAAAAACATGAAGAGCATGGAAAGGTGTGAAAAATATGAAGATCTTCAAAAGGTGTCAAACATATGAGGAGCAAGAAACGGTCTGAAAAATAGGAGGAGCATTAAACGGTGTTCAAAAATATGAGGAGGAAGAAACGGTCTGAAAAATAGGAGGAGCATTAAACGGTGTTCAAAAATATGAGGAGCATGAAACGGTCTGAAAAATAGGAGGAGCATGAAGTGGTGTTGATAAAAATGAAGAGCCTGAAAAAGGTGTGAAAATTATGAGGAGAATGAAACGGTCTGAAAAATAGGAGGAGAATGAAACGGTCTGAAAAATATGAGGAGCATGAAGTGGTGTTCAAAAACATGAAGAGCCTGAAAAGGTGTGAAATATATGAAGAGCTTCAAAAGGTGTCAAAAATATGTGGAGCACGAAACGGTCTGAAAAATAGGAGGAGCATGAAGTGGTGTTGAAAAATATGAAGAGCTTCTAAAATTGTCAAAAATATCAGGAGCATGAAACGGTCTGAAAAATAGGAGGAGCATGAAGTGGTGTTGAAAAACATGAAGAGCCTGAAAAGGTGTGAAAAGTATGAAGAGCTTCAAAAGGTGTCAAAAATATGGGAGCATGAAACGGTCTGAAAAATAGGAGGACCATGAAGCGGTGTTGAAAAATATGGGGAGCCTGAAAAGGTGTGAAAAATATGAAGAGCTTCAAAAGGTGTCAAATATATGAGAAGCATGAAACGGTCTGAAAAATAGGAGCAGCATGAAACGGAGTTGAAAAACATGAAGAGCCTGAAAAGGTGTGAAAAATATGAAGAGCTTCAAAAGGTGTGAAAAATATGAGGAGCATGAAACGGTCTGAAAAATAGGAGTAGCATGAAGTGGTATTGAAAACATGAATAGCCTTGAAAGGTGTGAAATATATGAAGAGCTTCAAAAGGTGTGAAATACATGACGAGCATGAAACTCTCCGAAAAATAGGAGGAGCATGAAGTGGTGTTGAAAAAGGTGAATAGCCTGTAAAGGTGTGAATATATGAAGAGCTTCAAAAGGTGTCAAAACTATGAGGAGCATGAAACGGGCTGAAAAATAGGAGGAGCATGAAGTGGTGTTGAAAAAAATGAAGAGCTTGAAAAGGTGTGAAAATATGAAGAGCTTCAAAAGGTGTCAAAAATATAGGAGAATGAAACGGTATGAAAAATAGGAGGAGCATGAAACGGTGTTCAAAACATGAAGAGCTGAAAAGGTGTGAAAAATATGAAGAGCTTCAAAAGGTGTCAAAAATATGAGGAGCATGAAACTCTCTGAAAAATAGGAGGAGCATGAAGCGGTGTTGAAAAACATGAAGAGCCTGAAAAGATGTGAAAAATATGAAGAGCTTCAAAAGTTGTCAAAAATATGAGGAGCATGAAACGGTCTGAAAAAAAGGAGGAGCATGAAGCGGTGTTGAAAACATGAAAAGCCTGATAATGTGTGAAAAATATGAAGAGCTTTCAAGGTGTGAAAAATATGAATAGCTTCGAAATGTGTCAATAATGAGAGGAGCATGAAACGGTGTGAAAAATAGGAGGAGTATGAAGCGATGTGCAAAATCATGAAGAGCCTGAAAAGGTGTGAAAAATATGAAGAGCTTCAAAAGGTGTTAAAAATATGAGGAGCATGAAACGGTCTGAAAAATAGGAGGAGCATGAAACGGTGTTGAAAACATGAAGAGCCTGAAAAGGTGTGAAAAATATGAAGAGCTTCAAAAGATGTCAAAATTATGAGGAGCATGAAGCGGTCCAAAAAATAGGATGAGCATGAAGCGGTGTTGAAAACATTAAGAGCCTGAAAAGGTGGGAAATATATAAAGAGTTTGAAAAGGTGTCAAAAATATGAGGAGCATGAAACGGTGTGAAAAATAGGAGAAGCATGAAGTGATGTTGAGAAACCTGAAGAGACTGAAAAGGTGTGAAAAATATGAAGAGCTACAAAAGATGTGAAATATATGAGGAGCATGAAATGATCTGAAAAATAGGAGGAGCATGAAACGGTGTTGAAAAACATGAAGAGCCTGAAAAGGTGTGAAAATTATGAAGACCTTCAAAATGTGTCAAAAAAAAGGAGGAGCATGAAATGGTTTTCAAAAACATGAAGAGCCTGAAAAGGTGTGAAAAATATGAACAGCTTCAAAAGGTGTCAAAAATATGAGGAGCATGAAACGGTCTGAAAAATAGGAGGAGCATGAAACGTTGTTGAAAAACATGAAGAGCCTGAAAAGGTGTGAAAAATAGGAGGAGCTTCACAAGGTGTCAAATATATGAGGTACATGAAACGGTCTGAAAAATAGGAGGAGCATGAAGCAGTCGTCAAAAACATGAAGAACCTGAAAAGTTTTGTAAAATATGAAGAGCTTCAAAAGGTGTGAAAAATATGAGGAACATGAAACGGTCTGAAAAATAGGAGCAGCATGAAACAGTGTTGAAAGACATGAAGAGCTTCAAAAGTGTCAAAAATATGAGGAGCATGAAACGGTCTGAAAAATAAGAGGATCATGAAACGTTGTTCAAAACATGAAGATCCTGAAAAGCTGTGAAAAACATGAAGAGCTTTAAAAGGTCTCAAATATATGAGGAGCATGAAATTTTCTGAAAAATAGGAGGAGCATGAAACGTTGTTCAAAACATGAAGAGCCTGAAAAGGTGTGAAAAATATAAAGAGCTTCAAAACATGTCAAACATTGAGGATCATGAAACGATCTGAAAAATAGGAAGAGCATGATGCAGTGTTGAAAAACATGAAGAGGCTGAAAACGTGTGAAAAATATGAAGTGCTCCAAAGATCTCAAAAATATGAGGAGCATGAAGCGGTCCGAAAAATAGGATGAGCATGAAGCGGTGTTGAAAACATTAAGAGCCTGAAAAGGTGTGAAATATATGAAGAGCTTGAAACGGTGTCAAAAATATGAGGAGCATGAAATGGTTTGAAAAATAGAAGAAGCATGAAGTGATGTTGAGAAACATGAAGAGCCTGAAAAGGTGTGAAAGAAATGAAGAGCTACAAAAGGTGTCAAATACATGAGGAGCATGAAACGATCTGAAAAATAGGAGGAGAATGAAGTGGTGTTGAAAAATATGAAGAGCCTGAAAAGGTGTGAAAATTATGAAGAGCTTCAAAATGTGTCAAAAAAAAGGAGGATAATGAAACAGTGTTCAAATACATTAAGAGCCTGAATAGGTGTGAAAAATATGAAGAGCTACAAAATGTGTCAAAAAAAAAGGAGGAGCATGAAGCGGTGTTTAAAAACAAGAAGTGCCTGAAAAGGTGTGAAATATATGAAGAGCTTCAAAAGGTGTCAAAAATATGAGGAGCATGAAACGGTCTGAAAAATAGGAGGAGCATGAAGTAGTGTTGAAAACATGAAGAGCCTGAAAAAGTGTGAAAAATATGAAGAGCTTTAAAAGGTCTCAAATATATGAGGAGCATGTAACTTTCTGAAAAATAGGAGGAGCATGAAACGGTGTTCAAATCATGAAGAGCCTGAAAAGGTGTGAAAAATATGAAGAGCTTCAAAACTTGTCAAACATTGAGGTGCATGAAACTATCTGAAAAATAGGAAGAGCATGATGCCGTGTTGAAAAACATTAAGAGCCTGAAAAGGTGTGAAATATATGATGAGCTTCAAAAGGTGTGAAAAATATGAAGAGCTTCAAAAGGTGTCAAAAATGAGAGGAGCATGAAACGGTGTGAAAAATAGGAGGAGCATGAAGCGGTGTTGAAAAACATGAAGAGCCTTAAAAGTTGTGAAAAATATGAAGAGCTTCAAAAGGTGTGAAAAATATGAAGAGCTTCAAAAGGTGTCAAAAATGAGAGGAGCATGAAACGGTGTGAAAAATAGGAGGAGCATGAAGCTGTGTTGAAAAACATGAAGAGCCTGAAAAGGTGTGAAAAACATGAAGAGCTTCAAAAGGTGTAAAAAATATGAGAGGCATGAAACGACTGAAAAATAGGAGGAGCATGATGCGGTGGTCAAAAACATGAAGAGCCTGAAAAGGTGTGAAAAATATAAAGAGCTTCAAAAGGTGTCAAAAATATTAGGAGCATGAAACAGTATGAAACATAGGATGAGCATGAAACTTTTTTGAAAAGATGAAGAGCATGAAAAGTTGTGAAAAATATGAAGAGCTTCAAAAGGTGTTAAATTAATGAGGAGCATGAAACGGTCTGAAAAATACGAGGAGAATAAAGCTGTGTTCCAAAACATGAAGAGCCTGAAAAGGTGTGGAAAATATGAAGAGCTTCAAAAGGTGTGTAAAATATGAAGATCTTCAAAAGGTGTCAAAAATTAGATGAGCATGAAACGGCCTGAAAAATAGGAGGAGCATGAAGAGGTGTTTAAAAAACATGAAGAGCCGGAAAAGGTGTGAAAAATATGAAGAGCTTCAAAAGGTGTGAAAAATATGAGGAGCATGAAACGGTCTGAAAAATAGGAGGAGCATGAAGTGGTGTTCAATAATATGAAGAGCCTGAAAAGGTGTGAAAAATATGACGAGCTTCCAAAGTTGTCAATAATAAGAGGTGCATGAAACAGTCTGAAAAATAGGATGAGCATGAAGCGGTGTTGAAAAACATGAAGAACCTGAAAAGTTGTGAGAAATATGAAGAGCTTCAACAGGTGTCAAAAATATGAGGAGCATGATACGCTCTGAAAAAGAGGAGGAGCATAAAGCGGTGTTGAGAAACATGAAGAGCCTGAAAAGGTGTGAAAAATATGAAGAGCTTCAAAAGGTGTCAATAATAAGAGGTGCATGGAACAGTCTAAAAAATAGGATGAGCATGAAACGGTCTGAAAAATTGGAGGAGCATGAAGCGGTGTTCAAAAACATGAAGAGCCAGAAATGGTGTGAAAAATATGAAGAGCTTCAAAAGGTGTCAAAAATATGAGGAGCATGAAACGGTCTCAAAAATAGGAGAAGCATGAAACGGTCTGAAAAATAGCAGGAGCATGAAACGGTCTGAAAAATTGGAGGAGCATGAAACGGTCTGAAAAATTGGAGGAGCATGAAAAGCTCTGAAAAAGAGGAGGAGCATGAAGCGGTGTTGAAAAACATGAAGAGCCTGAAAAATAGTGAAAAATATGAAGAGCTTCTAAAGGTGTCAAAAATATGAGGAGCAATGTAACAGACTTAAAAATACGAGGAGCATGAAGTGATGTTGAAAAACATGAATAGCCTGAAAATGTGTGAAATATATGAAGAGATTAAAAATGTGACAAATATATGAGGAGCATGAAACGGTCTGAAAAATACGAGGAGCATGAAGCGGTGTTCAAAAATATGAAGAGCCTGAAAATGTGTGAAAAATATGAAGAGCTTCAAAAGGTGTCAAAAATACGAGGAGCATGAATCGGTCTGAAAAATAGGAAGAGCATGAAGCTGTGTTCAAAAACATGAAGAGCCTGAAAAGGTGTGAAAAATATGAAGAGCTTCAAAAGGTGTGAAAAATATGAGGAGCATGAAACGGCCTGAAAAATAGGAGGAGCATGACGTGGTGTTCAAAAACATGAAGAGCCTGAAAAGGTGTGAAAAATATGAAGAGCTTCAAAAGGTGTCAACAATATGATGAACATGAAACGGTCTGAAAAATAGGAGGAGCATGAAGCGGTATTGAAAAACATGAAGAGCCTGAAATCTTGTGAAAAATATGAAGAGCTTCAAAAGATGTGAAAATTATGAAGAGCTTCAAAAGGTGTCAAAAATGCGATATGCATGAAACGGTCTGAAAGATAGGAGGAGCATGAAATGGTGTTCAAAAACATGAAGAGCATGGAAAGGTGTGAAAAATATGAAGATCTTCAAAAGGTGTCAAACATATGAGGAGCAAGAAACGGTCTGAAAAATAGGAGGAGCATTAAACGGTGTTCAAAAATATGAGGAGGAAGAAACGGTCTGAAAAATAGGAGGAGCATTAAACGGTGTTCAAAAATATGAGGAGCATGAAACGGTCTGAAAAATAGGAGGAGCATGAAGTGGTGTTGAAAAAAATGAAGAGCCTGAAAAAGGTGTGAAAATTATGAGGAGAATGAAACGGTCTGAAAAATAGGAGGAGAATGAAACGGTCTGAAAAATATGAGGAGCATGAAGTGGTGTTCAAAAACATGAAGAGCCTGAAAAGGTGTGAAATATATGAAGAGCTTCAAAAGGTGTCAAAAATATGTGGAGCACGAAACGGTCTGAAAAATAGGAGGAGCATGAAGTGGTGTTGAAAAATATGAAGAGCTTCTAAAATTGTCAAAAATATCAGGAGCATGAAACGGTCTGAAAAATAGGAGGAGCATGAAGTGGTGTTGAAAAACATGAAGAGCCTGAAAAGGTGTGAAAAATATGAAGAGCTTCAAAAGGTGTCAAAAATATGGGAGCATGAAACGGTCTGAAAAATAGGAGGACCATGAAGCGGTGTTGAAAAATATGGGGAGCCTGAAAAGGTGTGAAAAATATGAAGAGCTTCAAAAGGTGTCAAATATATGAGAAGCATGAAACGGTCTGAAAAATAGGAGCAGCATGAAACGGAGTTGAAAAACATGAAGAGCCTGAAAACGTGTGAAAAATATGAAGAGCCTCACAAGGTGTGAAAAATATGAAGAGCTTCAAATAATGTGAAATACATGAGGAGCATGAAATGGTCTGAAAAATAGGACGATCATGAAGCGGTGTTGAAAAATATGAAGAGACTGAAAAGGTGTGAAAAATATGAAGAGCTTCAAAAGCTGTGAATAATATGAGGAGCATGAAACGGTCTGAAAAACAGGACGATCATGAAGCGGTGTTGAAAAATATGAAGAGCCTGAAAAGTTGTGAAAAATATGAAGAGCTTCAAAAGGTCTGAAAATTATGAAGAGCTTCAAAAGGTGTGAAAAATATGAGGAGCATGAAACGGTCTGAAAAATAGGAGGAGCATGAAGCGGTGTTGAAAAACATGAAGAGCCTGAACAGGTGCGAAAAACATGAAGAGCTTCAAAGGGGTGAAATACATGAAGAGCATGAAACTTTCTGAAAAATAGGAGGAGCATGAAGCGGTGTAGAAAAACATTAAGAGCCTGAAAAGGTGTGAAAAATATGAAGAGCTTCAAAAGGTGTGAAATATATGCAGAGCTTAAAATGGTGTCAAAAATGAGATGAGCATGAAATGGTGTGAAAAATAGGAGGAGCAAGAAGCGGTGTAGAAAAATATTAACAGCCTGAAAAGGTGTGAAAAATATGAAGAGCTTCAAAAGGTGTGAAAAATATGAAGAGCTTCAAAAGGTGTGAAATATATGAGGAGCATGAAACGGTCTGAAAAAGAGGAGGAGCATGAAGCGGTGTTCAAAAAAATGAAGAGGCTGAAAAGGTGTGAAAAATATGAAGAGCTTCAAAAAGTATCAAAAATATGAAGAGCTTCAAAAGGTGTGAAAAATATGAGGAGAATGAAACGGTCTGAAAAATAGGTGGAGCATGAAACAGTGTTTAAAAACATGAAGCGCCTGAAAAGGTGTGAAAAATATGAAGAGCTCAAAAGGTGCCAAAAATATGAGGAGCATGAAACGGTCTGAAAAATAGGAGCAGCATGAAGTGGTGTTGAAAAATATGAAGAGCCTGAAAAGTTGTGAAATATATGAAGAGCTTCAAAATGTGTCAAAAATACGAGAAGTATGAAACGGTCTGAAAATTAGGAGCAGCATGAAACGCTGTTCAAAATCATGAAGAGCCTGAAAAAGGTGTGAAAATTATGAGGAGAATGAAACGGTCTGAAAAATAGGAGGAGCATGAAACGGTCTGAAAAATATGAGGAGCATGAAGTGGTGTTCAAAAACATGAAGAGCCTGAAAAGGTGTGAAATATATGAAGAGCTTCAAAAGGTGTCAAAAATATGTGGAGCACGAAACGGTCTGAAAAATAGGAGGAGCATGAAGTGGTGTTGAAAAATATGAAGAGCTTCTAAAATTGTCAAAAATATCAGGAGCATGAAACGGTCTGAAAAATAGGAGGAGCATGAAGTGGTGTTGAAAAACATGAAGAGCTTGAAAATGTGTGAAAAATATGAAGAGCTTCAAAAGGTGTCAAAAATATGGGAGCATGAAACGGTCTGAAAAATAGGAGGACCATGAAGCGGTGTTGAAAAATATGGGGAGCCTGAAAAGGTGTGAAAAATATGAAGAGCTTCAAAAGGTGTCAAATATATGAGAAGCATGAAACGGTCTGAAAAATAGGAGCAGCATGAAACGGAGTTCAAAAACATGAAGAGCCTGAAAACGTGTGAAAAATATGAAGAGCCTCACAAGGTGTGAAAAATATGAAGAGCTTCAAATAATGTGAAATACATGAGGAGCATGAAATGGTCTGAAA
Organism: Dama dama; assembly: GCF_033118175.1. NCBI lineage: Eukaryota > Metazoa > Chordata > Mammalia > Artiodactyla > Cervidae > Dama > Dama dama. The sequence goes on from NW_026870875.1 coordinate 2,924,831, forward strand.
AATAGGACGATCATGAAGCGGTGTTGAAAAATATGAAGAGACTGAAAAGGTGTGAAAAATATGAAGAGCTTCAAAAGCTGTGAATAATATGAGGAGCATGAAACGGTCTGAAAAACAGGACGATCATGAAGCGGTGTTGAAAAATATGAAGAGCCTGAAAAGTTGTGAAAAATATGAAGAGCTTCAAAAGGTCTGAAAAATATGAAGAGCTTCAAAAGGTGTGAAAAATATGAGGAGCATGAAACGGTCTGAAAAATAGGAGGAGCATGAAGCGGTGTTGAAAAACATGAAGAGCCTGAACAGGTGTGAAAAACATGAAGGGCTTCAAAGGGGTGAAATATATGAAGAGCATGAAACTTTCTGAAAAATAGGAGGAGCATGAAGCGGTGTAGAAAAACATTAAGAGCCTGAAAAGGTGTGAAAAATATGAAGAGCTTCAAAAGGTGTGAAATATATGCAGAGCTTAAAATGGTGTCAAAAATGAGATGAGAATGAAATGGTGTGAAAAATAGGAGGAGCATGAAGCGGTGTAGAAAAATATTAACAGCCTGAAAAGGTGTGAAAAATATGAAGAGCTTCAAAAGGTGTGAAAAATATGAAGAGCTTCAAAAGGTGTGAAATATATGAGGAGCATGAAACGGTCTGAAAAAGAGGAGGAGCATGAAGCGGTGTTCAAAAAAATGAAGAGGCTGAAAAGGTGTGAATAATATGAAGAGCTTCAAAAAGTATCAAAAATATGAAGAGCTTCAAAAGGTGTGAAAAATATGAGGAGAATGAAACCGTTTGAAAAATAGGAGGAGCATGAAGCGGTGTTTAAAAACATGAAGAGCCTGAAAAGCTGTGAAAAATATGAAGAGCTTCAAAAGGTGTGAAAACTATGAGGAGCATGAAACCGTTTGAAAAATAGGAGGAGCATGAAGCGGTGTTCAATAATATGAAAAGACTGAAAATGTGTGAAAAATATGAAGAACTTCAAAATTTTCAAAAATATGAGGAGCATGAAAAGGTCTGAAAAATAGGAGGAGCATGAAACGGTGTTGAAAAACATGGAGAGCCTGAAAAGGTGAGAAAAATATGAAGAGCTCCAAAAGTTGTCAAAATTATGAGGAGCATGAAACCGTCTCAAAAATAGGAGGAGCATGAAGCGGTGTTCAAAAACATGAAGATCCTGAAAAGGTGTGAAAAGTATGAAGAGCTTCAAAAGGTGTCAAAAAAGAGATGAGCATGAAACGGTCTGAAAAATAGGAGGAGCATGAATCGGTGTTGAAAAACATGAAGAGCCTGAAAAGCTGTGAGAAATATGAAGAGCTTCAAAAATGTGAAAAATATGAAGAGCTTCAAAAGTTGTCAAAGATTCAATGAGCATGAAACGGTCTGAAAAATAGGAGGAGCATGAAGTGGTGGTGACAAACATGAAGAGCCTGAAATGGTATGAAATATATGAAGACCTTCAAAACGTGTGAAAAATATGAGGAGCTTCAAAAAGTGTCAAAATTATGAGGAGCATGAAACGGTCTGAAAAATAGGAGGATCATGAAGCGGTGTTGAAAAATACGAGGAGCATGAACAGGTTGTGAAAAAAATGAAGAGCCTGAAAAGGTGTGAAAAATATGAAGATCTTCTAAAGGTGTCAAAAATATGAGGAGCATGAAAAGGTCTGAAAAATAGGAGAAGCATGAAGTGGTGTTGAAAAACATGAAGAGCCTGAAAAGTGTGAAAAATATGAAGAGCTTCATAAGGTGTCAAAAATATGAGGAGCATGAACGGTCTGAAAAATAGGAGGAGCATGAAGCGGTGTTAAAAAACATGAAGAGCATGAAAACGCGTGAAAAATATGAAGAGCTTCAAAAGGTGTCAAAAATATGAAGATCTTCTAAAGATGTCAATAATATGAGGAGCCTGAAACGGTCTGAAAAATAGAAGGAGCATGAAATGCTGATCAAAAACATGAAGAGCCTGAAAAGGTGTGAAAAATATGAAGAGCTTCAAAAGGTGTGAAATACATGAGGAGCATGAAACGGTCTGAAAAATAGGAGGAGCATGAAGCGGTGTTAAAAAACATGAAGAGCATGAAAACGCGTGAAAAATATGAAGAGCTTCAAAAGGTGTCAAAAATGAGATGAGCATGAAACGGTCTGAAAAATAGGAGGAGCATGAAGTGGTGTTGAAAAAAAAGAAGAGCCTGAAAAGGTGTGAAATATATGAAGAGCTTCAAAAGGTGTGAAATACATGAGGAGCATGAAACTTTCTGAAAAATAGGAGGAACATGAAGTGGTGTTCAAAAACATGAAGAGCCTGAAAAGGTGTGAAAAATATGAAGAGCTTCAAAAGGTGTGAAAAATATGAGTATCATGAAACGGTCTGAAAAATAGGAGGAGCATGAAGTGATGTTGAAAACCATGAAGAGCCTGAAATGGTGTGAAAAATAAGAACAGATTCAAAAGCTGTGAAATACATGTGGAGCATAAAACGGTCTCAAAAATAGGAGGAGCATGAAGCGGTGTTGAAAAACATGAAGAGCCTGAAAAGGTGTGAAAAATTTGAAGAGCTTCAAAATGTGTGAAAAATATGAGGAGTATGAAACGGTCTGAAAAATAGGAGGAGCATGAAACCGTGTTCAAAAACATGAAGAGCCTGAAAAGGCGTGAAAAATATGAAGAGCTTCAAAGGGTGTCAAAAATATGCGGAGCATGAAACGCTCGAAAAAAAGGAGGACATTGAAGCGGTGTTCAAAACATGAAGATTCTGAAAAGGTGTGAAATATAAGAAGAGCTTCAAAGGGTGTCAAAATTATGAGGAGCATGGAACGGTCTGAAAAATAGGAGGAAAATGAAACAGTGTTGAAAAACATGAAGAGCCTGAAACGGTGTGAAAAATATGAAGAGCTTCAAAACGTGTCAAAAATAAGAGGAGCATGAAACGGTCTGAAAAATCGGAGGAGCATGATGCGGTGTTGAAAAATATGAAGAGCCTGAAAACGTGTGGAAAATATGAAGTTATTTAAAAGGTATGAAAAATATGAAGAGCTTCATAAGGTGTCAAAAAAGAGATGAGCATGAAACGGTCTGAAAAATAGGAGGAGCATGAAGTTGTGTTCAAGAAAATGAAGAGCCTGAAAAGGTGTGAAGTATACGAAGATTTCAAAAGGTGTCAAAAATCTGAGGAGCATGAAACGGTCTGAAAAATAGGAGGAGCATGAAGTGATGTTGAAAAACATGAAGAGCCTGAAAAGGTGTGAAAAATATGAAAGTTTCAAAAGGTGTCTAAAATGAGATGAGCATGAAACGGTCGGAAAAATAGGAGGAGCATAAAGCGGTGTTGAAAAACATGAAAAGCCTGAAAATGTGTGAGAAATATGAAGAGCTTCAAAAGGTGTCAAAAATATGAGGAGCATGAAACGGTCGGAAAAATAGGAGAAGCATGAAGCGGTGTTGAAAAACATGAAGAGCCTGAAAAAGTGTGAAAAATATGAAGACCTTCAAACGGTGTGAAAAATATGAAGAGCTTCAAAAGGTGTCAAAAATGAGATGAGCATGAAACTGTCTGTAAAATAGGAGGAGCATGAAGTGGTATTGAAAAACATGAAGAGCCTGAAAAGGTGTGAAAAATATGAAGAGCTTCAAAAGGTGTGAAAAATATGAAGACCTTCAAAAGGTGTCAAAAATGAGATGAGCCTGAAACGGTCTGAAAAACAGGAGGATCATGAGGCGGTGTTGAAAAACATGAAGAGCCTGAAAAGATGTGAGAAATATGAAGAGCTTCAAAAGGTGTCAAAAAAATGAGGAGCATGAAACGGACGGAAAAATAGGAGGAGCATGAAGCGGTGTTGAAAAACATGAAGAGCCTGAAAACGTGTGAAAAATATGAAGAGCTTCAAAAGGTGTCAAAAATGAGATGAGCATGAAACTGTCTGGAAAATAGGAGGAGCATGAAATGGTGTTCAAAAACATGAAGAGTCTGAAAAGGTGTGAAAAATATGAAGAGCTTCAAAAAATGTCAAAAATATGAGGAGCATGAAACGGTCTGAAAAATAGGAGAATCATGCAGCGGTGTTGAAAACTATAAACATCCTTAAAAAGTGTGATAAATATGAAGAGCTTCAAAAGGTGTCAAAAATATGAGGACCATGAAACGGTCTGAAAAATAGGAGCAACATGAAACGATGTTCAAAACATGAAGACATTGAAAATGTGTGAAAAATATGAAGTGTTTCAAAAGGTGTGAAATACATGAGGATCATGAAACGGTCTGAAATATATGAGGAGCATGAAGCGGTGTTCAAAAACATGAAGAGCCTGAAAAGGTGTGAAAAATATGAAGAGCTTCAAAAGCTGTCAAGTATATGAGTAGCATGAAACGGTATGAAAACTAGCAGGAGCATGAAACGGTGTTGAAAAACTTGAAGAGCCTGAAAAGGTGTGGAAAATAGGAGGAGCTTCAAAAGGTGTCAAAAATATGTGCAGCGTGAAACGGTCTGAAAAATAGGAGGAGCATGAAGCGGTGTTCAAAAACATGAAGAGCCTGAAAAGGAGTGAAAAATATGAGGAGCATGAAACCGTCTGAAAAAGAGGAGGAGCACGAAACGGTGTTGAAAAACATGAAGAGCTTGTAAACGTGTGAAAAATATGAAGAGCTTCAAAAGGTGTGAAAAATATGAATAGCTTCAAAAGGTGTAAAAAATGAGATGAGCATGAAACGATCGGAAAATTGTAGGAGAATGAAGTGGTGTTGAAAAAATTGAAGAGCCTGAAAAGGTGTGAAAAATATGAGGAGCACGAAACGGTCTGAAAAATAGGAGGAGCATGAGGCGGTGTTGAAAAACATGAAGAGCCTGAAAAGGTGTGAAAAATAGGAGGAGCTTCAAAAGGTGTCAAAAATATAAGGAGCATGAAACGGTCTGAACATACGAGGAGCATGAAGCGGTGTTCAAAAATATGAAGAGCCTGAAAAGTTGTGAAAAATATGAAGAGCTTCAAAAGGTGTCAAAAATATGAGGAGCATGAAACGGTCTGAAAAATAGGAGGAGCATGAAGTGGTGTTCCAAAACATGAAGAGCCTGAAAAGGTGTGAAAAATATGAAGAGCTTCACAAGGTGTCAAAAATATGAGGAACATGAAACGGTATGAAAATATGAGGAGCATGAAACGGTCTGAAAAATAGGAGGAGCATGAAGCGGTGTTGAAAAACATGAAGAGTCTGAAAATGTGTGAAAAATATGAAGAGCTTCAAAAGGTGTGAAAAATATGAAGAGCTTCAAAAGGGGTCAAAAAGATGAGGAGGATGAAACGGTCTGAAAAATCGGAGGAGCATGAAGCGGTGTTCAAAAACATGAAGAGCCTGAAAAGGTGTGAAAAATATGAAGAGCTTCACAATGTGTCAAAAATATGAGGAACATGAAACGGTATGAAAATATGAGGAGCATGAAACGATCTGAAAAATAGGATGAGCATGAAGCGGTGTTGAAAAACATGAAGAGCCTGAAAAGGTGTGAAAAATAGGAGTAGCTTCAAAAGGTGTCAAAAATATGAGGAGCATGAAACGGTCTGAAAAATAGGATGAGCATGAAGCGGTGTTCAAAAACATGAAGAGCCTGAAAAGGTGTGAAAAATATGAAGAGCTTCAAAACGTGTGAAACATTAGATGAGCATGAAACGGTCTGAAAAATAGGAGGAGCATGAAGCGGTGTTGAAAAACATGAAGAGCCTGAAAACGTGTGAAAAATATGAAGAGCTTCAAAAGGTGTCAAAAATGAGATGAGCATGAAACTGTCTGGAAAATAGGAGGAGCATGAAATGGTGTTCAAAAACATGAAGAGTCTGAAAAGGTGTGAAAAATATGAAGAGCTTCAAAAAATGTCAAAAATATGAGGAGCATGAAACGGTCTGAAAAATAGGAGAATCATGCAGCGGTGTTGAAAACTATAAACATCCTTAAAAAGTGTGATAAATATGAAGAGCTTCAAAAGGTGTCAAAAATATGAGGACCATGAAACGGTCTGAAAAATAGGAGCAACATGAAACGATGTTCAAAACATGAAGACATTGAAAATGTGTGAAAAATATGAAGTGTTTCAAAAGGTGTGAAATACATGAGGATCATGAAACGGTCTGAAATATATGAGGAGCATGAAGCGGTGTTCAAAAACATGAAGAGCCTGAAAAGGTGTGAAAAATATGAAGAGCTTCAAAAGCTGTCAAGTATATGAGTAGCATGAAACGGTATGAAAACTAGCAGGAGCATGAAACGGTGTTGAAAAACTTGAAGAGCCTGAAAAGGTGTGGAAAATAGGAGGAGCTTCAAAAGGTGTCAAAAATATGTGCAGCGTGAAACGGTCTGAAAAATAGGAGGAGCATGAAGCGGTGTTCAAAAACATGAAGAGCCTGAAAAGGAGTGAAAAATATGAGGAGCATGAAACCGTCTGAAAAAGAGGAGGAGCACGAAACGGTGTTGAAAAACATGAAGAGCTTGTAAACGTGTGAAAAATATGAAGAGCTTCAAAAGGTGTGAAAAATATGAATAGCTTCAAAAGGTGTAAAAAATGAGATGAGCATGAAACGATCGGAAAATTGTAGGAGAATGAAGTGGTGTTGAAAAAATTGAAGAGCCTGAAAAGGTGTGAAAAATATGAGGAGCACGAAACGGTCTGAAAAATAGGAGGAGCATGAGGCGGTGTTGAAAAACATGAAGAGCCTGAAAAGGTGTGAAAAATAGGAGGAGCTTCAAAAGGTGTCAAAAATATAAGGAGCATGAAACGGTCTGAACATACGAGGAGCATGAAGCGGTGTTCAAAAATATGAAGAGCCTGAAAAGTTGTGAAAAATATGAAGAGCTTCAAAAGGTGTCAAAAATATGAGGAGCATGAAACGGTCTGAAAAATAGGAGGAGCATGAAGTGGTGTTCCAAAACATGAAGAGCCTGAAAAGGTGTGAAAAATATGAAGAGCTTCACAAGGTGTCAAAAATATGAGGAACATGAAACGGTATGAAAATATGAGGAGCATGAAACGGTCTGAAAAATAGGAGGAGCATGAAGCGGTGTTGAAAAACATGAAGAGTCTGAAAATGTGTGAAAAATATGAAGAGCTTCAAAAGGTGTGAAAAATATGAAGAGCTTCAAAAGGGGTCAAAAAGATGAGGAGGATGAAACGGTCTGAAAAATCGGAGGAGCATGAAGCGGTGTTCAAAAACATGAAGAGCCTGAAAAGGTGTGAAAAATATGAAGAGCTTCACAATGTGTCAAAAATATGAGGAACATGAAACGGTATGAAAATATGAGGAGCATGAAACGATCTGAAAAATAGGATGAGCATGAAGCGGTGTTGAAAAACATGAAGAGCCTGAAAAGGTGTGAAAAATAGGAGTAGCTTCAAAAGGTGTCAAAAATATGAGGAGCATGAAACGGTCTGAAAAATAGGATGAGCATGAAGCGGTGTTCAAAAACATGAAGAGCCTGAAAAGGTGTGAAAAATATGAAGAGCTTCAAAACGTGTGAAACATTAGATGAGCATGAAACGGTCTGAAAAATAGGAGGAGCATGAAGCGGTGTTCAAAAACCGGAAGAGTTTGAAAAGGTGTGAAAAATATGAAGAGCTTCAAAAGGTGTGAAATACATGAGGAGCATGAAACGGTCTGAAAACTAGGAGGAGCAAGAAGCTGTGTTCAAAACCATGAGAGCCTGAAAAGGTGTGAAAAATAGGAAGAGCTTCTAAAGGTGTGAAATACATGAAGAGCATGAAACGGTCTGAAAAATAGGAGGAGCATGAAACGGTGTTCAAAAACAAGAAGAGCCTGAAAAGAAGTGAAAAATATCAAGAGCTTCAAAAGGTATGAAATACATGAGGAGCATGAAACGGTCTGAAAAATAGGAGGGGCATGAAGCTGTGTTCAAAACTTGAAGAGCCTGAAAACGTGTGAAAAATATGAAGAGCTTCAAAAGGTGTGAAATACATGAGGAGCATGAAACGGTCTGAAAAATTGGAGGAGCATGAAGCGGTGTTCAAAAATATGAAAAAAAAATAAAAATAAATAAAAAAAAATATAAAAAAAAAACATGAAGAGCCTGAAAACGTGTGAAAAATATGAAGAGCTTCAAAAGGTGTGAAAAATATGAACAGCTTCAAAAGTTGTCAAAAATGAGATGAGCATGAAGCGATCAGAAAAGTAGGAGGAGCATGAAGCGGTGTTCAAAAACATGAAGAGCCTGAATAGGTGTGATAAATATGAAGAGCTTCAAAAGGTGTCAAAAATGAGATGAGCATGAAGCGATCAGAAAAGTAGGAGGAGCATGAAGCGGTGTTCAAAAACATGAAGAGCCTGAATAGGTGTGAAAAATATGAACAGCTTCAAAAGGTTTCAAAAATGAGATGAGCATGAAGCGATCAGAAAAGTAGGAGGAGCATGAAACGGTGTTCAAAAACATGAAAGGCCTGAATAGTTGTGAAAAATATGAAGAGCTTCAAAAGGTGTCAAAAATATGAAGAGCATGAAACGGTCTGAAAAATAGGAGTAGCATGAAGCTGTGTGAAAAACATGAAGAGCCTGAAAAGGTGTGAAAAATATGAAGAGCTTCAAAAGGTGTGAAATACATGAGGAGCATGAAACGGGCTGAAAAATAGGAGAAGCATGAAGTGGTGTGGAAAAACATGAAGAGCCTGAAAAGGTGTGAAAAATATGAAGAGCTTCAAAAGGTGTCAAAAATGAGATCAACAGGAAACCGTCTGAAAAATAGGAGGAGCTTGAAGCGGTGTTGAAAAATATGAAGAGCCTGAAAAGGTGTGAAAATATGAAGAGCTTGTAAATGTGTCAAATATATGAGGAGCATGAAACCGTCTGAAAAATAGGAAGAGCATTAAACGGTGATCAAAAACATGAAGAGCCTGAAAAGGTTTGAAAAATATGAAGAGCTTCAAAAGGTGTGAAATATATGAGGAGCATGAAACCGTCTGAAAATTAGGAGAAGCATGAAGTGGTGTGGAAAAACATGAAGAGCCTGAAAAGGTGTGAAAAATATGAAGAGCTTCAAAAGGTGTGAAATACATGAGGAGCATGAAACGGTCTGAAAATTAGGGGAAGCATGAAGTGGTGTGGAAAAACATGAAGAGCCTGAAAAGCTGTGAAAAATATGAAGACCTTCAAAATGTGTCAAAAATATGAAAAGCATGAAACGGTCTGAAAAATAGGAGGAGCATGAAGCGGTGTTGAAAAATATGAAGAGCCTGAAAAGTTGTGAAAATATGAAGAGCTTCTAAATGTGTCAAATATATGAGGAGCATGAAACCGTCTGAAAAATAGGAAGAGCATGAATCGGTGATCAAAAACATGAAGAGCCTGAAAAGGTTTGAAAAATATGAAGAGCTTCAAAAGGTGTGAAATACATGAGGAGCATGAAACGGGCTGAAAAATAGGAGAAGCATGAAGTGGTGTGGAAAAACATGAAGAGCCTAAAAAGGTGTGAAAAATATGAAGAGCTTCAAAAGGTGTGAAATACATGAGGAGCATGAAACGGTCTGAAAATTAGGAGTAGCATGAAGTGGTGTGGAAAAACATGAAGAGCCTGAAAAGCAGTGAAAAATATGAAGAGCTTCAAAATGTGTCAAAAATACGAAGAGCATGAAACGGTCTGAAAAATAGGAGAATCATGAAGCGGTGTTAAAAAACATGAACAGCCTGAAAAGGTGTGAAAAATATGAAGAGCTTCAAAAGTTGTGAAATACATGAGGAGCATGAAACTCTCTGAAAAATAGGAGGAGCATGAAGCAGTGTTCAAAAACATGAAGAGCCTAAAAAGTAGTGAAAATTATGAAAAGCTTCAAAAGGTGTCAAAAATGAGATGACCATGAAACCGTCTGAAAAATAGGAGGATCATGAAACGGTGTTCAAAAACATGAAGAGCCTGAATAGGTGTGAAAAATATGAAGAGCTTCAAAAGGTGTCAAAAATATGACGAGCATGAAACGGTCTGAAAAATAGGAGGAGCATGAAGCTGTGTTCAAAAACATGAAGAGCCTGAAAAGGTGTGAAAAATATGAACAGCTTCAAAATGTGTCATAAATGAGAAGAACATGAAACGGTCTGAAAATTAGGAGGAGCATGAAGTGGTTTTGAAAAACATGAAGAGCCTGAAAAGGTGTGAAATATATGAAAAGCTTCAAAATGGGTCAAAAATATGAAGAGCATGAAATGGTCTGAAAAATAGGAGGATCATGAAGTGGTGTTCAAAAACATGAAGACCCTGAAAAGTTGTGAAAGATATGAAGAGCTTCAAAAGGTGTGAAAAATATGAGGAGCATGAAACGGTCTGAAAAATAGGAGGAGCATGAAACGGTGATCAAAAACATGAAGAGCCTGAAAAGGTGTGAAAAATATGAAGAGCTTCAAAAGGTGTGAACTACAAGTGGAGCATGAAACGGTCTGAAAAATAGGAGAATCATGAAGCGGTGTTCAAAAACATGAAGAGCCTGAAAAGGTGTGAAAAATATGAAGAGCTTCATAAGGTGTGAAATACATGAGGAGCATGAAACTCTCTGAAAAATAGGAAGAGCATGAAGTGGTGTTCAAAAACATGAAGAGCCTGGAAAGGTGTGAAAAATATGAAGAAATTCAAAAGGTGTCAAAAATATGAGGAGCATGAAGCGTTGTTGAAAAACTTGAAGAGCCTGAAAAGGTGTGAAATATATGAAGAGCTTCAAAAGGTGTCAAAAATATGAGGAGCACGAAACGGTCTGAAAAATAGGAGTAGCATGAAGCGGTGTTGAAAAACATGAAGAGCCTGAAAACGTGTGAAAAATATGAGGAGCTTCAAAGGTGTGAAAAATATGAAGAGCTTCAAAAGGTGTCAAATAGGAGTAGCATGAAACGGTGTTCAAAAACATGAAGAGCCTGAAAAGGTGTGCAAAATTTGAAGAGCTTCAAAACCTGTGAAAAATATGAGGAGCATGAAACGGTGTGAAAAATAGGAGGAAAATGAAACGGTGTTCAAAATCTTTAAGAGCCTGAAAATGTGTGAAAAATATGAAGAGCTTCAGAAGGTGTGAAAAATATGAGAAGCATGAAGCGGTTATCAAAAACTTGAAGATACTGAACAGGTGTGAAAAATATGAAGAGCTTCAAAAAGTGGCAAAAATATGAGGAGCATGAAACGGTATGAAAAATAGGAGGAGCATGAAACGGTGTTCAAAAACATGAAGAGCCTGAAAAGTTGTGAAAAATATGAAGAGCTTCAGAAGGTGTGAAAAATATGAGAAGCATGAAGCGGTTATCAAAAATTTGAAGATACTGAACAGGTGTGAAAAATATGAAGAGCTTCAAAAGGTTTCAAAAATATGAGGAGCATGAAACGGTCTGAAATATAGGAGGAAAATGAAACGGTGTTCAAAATCATTAAGAACCTGAAAAGGTGTGAAAAATATGAGGAGCATGAAACGGTCTGAAAAAAAGGCGAGAATGAAGTCGTGTTCCAAGACATGAAGAGCCTGAAAAAGTGTGAAAAAATTGACGACCTTCAAATGGTGTCAAAAATATGAGGAGCATGAACCAGTCTGAAAAATAGGTGGAGCATGAAGAGTTGTTCAAATACATGAAGAGCCTGATAAGGTGTGAAAAATATGAAGAGCTTCAAAAGGTGTCAAATATTTGAGTGCATGAAACGGTCTGAAAAATAGGAGGAGCATGAAGCGGTGTTCAAAAACTTGAAGAGCCTGAAAATCTGTGAAAAATATGAAGAGCTTAAAAGGTGTCAAAGATATGAAGAGCATGAAATGGTCTGAAAAATAGGAGGAGCATGAAATGGTGTTCAAAAACATGAAGAACCTGAAAGGTGTGAAAAACATGAAAGGCTTCAAAACGTGTCAAAATTATGAGGAGCATGAAACAGTCTGAAAAATAGGAGGAGCATGAAGCGGATTTTAAAAACATGAAGAGACTGAAAAGGTGTGAAAAATATGAAGAGCTTCAAAAGGTGTCAAAAATATGAGGAGCATGAAACGGTCTGAAATATAGGAGGAGAATGAAGCGGTGCTGAAAAACAAGAAGAGCATGAAACGATTTGAAAAATATGAAGAGCTTCAAAACGTGTGAAAAATCGCAGTAGCATGAAACGGTGTTCAAAAACTTGAAGATCCTGAAAAGGTGTGAAAAATATGAAGAGATTAAAAGGTGTCAAAAATATGAGAAGCATGAAACGGTCTGAAAAATAGGAGGAGCATGAAGCGGTATTCAAAAACATGAAGAGCCTGAAAAAGTGTGAAAAATATGCGGAGCTTCAAAGGTGTGAAAAATATGAAGAGCTTCAAAAGGTGTCAAATAGGAGTAGCATGAAACGGTGTTCAAAAACATGAAGAGCCTGAAAAGGTGTGCAAAATTTGAAGAGCTTCAAAACGTGTGAAAAATATGAGGACCATGAAAGGGTCTGAAAAATAGGAGGAGCATGAAAAGGTCTTGAAAAACATGAGGAGCAGGAAACGGTCTGAAAAATAGGAGGAGCATGAAACGGTGTTCAAAAACTTGAAGATACTGAAAAGATGTGAAAAATATGAAGAGCTTCAAAAGGTGTCAAAAATAAGAGGAGCATGAAACGGTCTGAAAAATAGGAGGAAAATGAAATGGTGTTCAAAATCATTAAGAGCCTAAAAAGGTGTGAAAAATATGAAGAGCTTCAGAAGGTGTGAAAAATATGAGAAGCATGAAGCGGTTATCAAAAACTTGAAGATAGTGCACAGGTGTGAAAAATATGAAGAGCTTCAAAAAGTTGCAAAAATATGAGGAGCATGAAATGGTATGAAAAATAGGAGGAGCATGAAACGGTGTTGAAAAACACGAAGAGCCTAAAAAGGAGTGAAAAATATGAGGAGCTTCTAAAGGTGTCAAATATATAAGGAGCAGGAAACGGCCTGAAAAATAGGAGCAGCCTGAAACGGTGTGGAAAAACATGAAGAGACTGAAAATGTGTGAAAAATATGAAGAGCTTCAAAAGGTTTCAAAATTATGATGCGCATGAAACTGTCTTAAAAATAGGAAGAGCATGAAGCGGTGTTGAAAAACATGAAGAGCCTGAAAAGGTGTGAAATATATGAAGAGCTACAAAATGTGTCAAAAATATGAGGAGCATGAAGCGTTCTGAAAAATAGGAGGAGCATGAAACGGTGTTGAAAAACACGAAGAGCCTAAAAAGGAGTGAAATATATGAAGAGTTTCAAAAGAAGTCAAAAATAGGAGGAGCATGAAACGGTCTGAAAAATAGGAGGAGCATGAAGCGGTGTTGAAAAACATGAAAAGACTGAAAATGTGTGAAAAATATGAAGAGCTTCAAAAGGTGTCAAAAATATGAGGAGCATGAAACGGTCTGAAAAACAGGAGGAGAATGACGCGGTGTTGAAAAACATGAGGAGCCTGAAAAGGTGTGAAATATATGAAGAGCTTCAAAAGTGTCAAAAATATGAGGATCATGAAACGGTCTGAAAAATATGAGGAGCATGAAACGGTGTTCAAAAACATGAAGAACCTAAAATGGTGTGAAAAATGTGAAGAACTTAAAATCGTGTCAAAAATAGGAGGAGTTTCAAAGGGTCCGAAAAATAGGAAGAGCATGAAGGGGTGTTGCAAAACATGAAGAGCCTGAAAAGGTGTGGAAAACATGAAAAACCTTAAAAGGTGTGAAATATATGAAGAGGTTCAAAAGGTGTCAAAAATATGAGGAACATGAAACGGTCTGAAAAATAGGAGGAGCAAGAATCGGTGTTGAAAAAAAGAAGAGCTTGAAAAGTTGTGAAATATATGAAGAGCTTCAAAATGTGTCAAATATATGAGGAGCGTGAAAAGGTCTGAAAAATAGGAGCAGCATGAAGCGGTGTTCAAAAACATAAACAGCCTGAAAAGTTGTGAAATATATGAAGAGCTTCAAAATGTGTCAAAAATATGAGGAGTATGAAACGTTCTGAAGATTAGGAGGAGCATGAAAAATTCTTCAAAAACATGAAGAGCCTGAAAAGGTGTGAAAAATATGAACAGCTTCAAAAGGTGTCAAAAATATGAGGAGCATGAAACGGTCTGAAAAATAGGAGGAGCATGAAACGGTGTTCAAAAACATGAAGAGCCTGAAAAGGTGTGAAACATATGAAAAGCATGAAAAGGTGTGAAATATATGAGGAGCCTGAAACGGTCTGCAAAACAGGAGGAGCATGAATCGGTGTTGAAAAACATGAAGAGCCTGAAAAGGAGTAAAATATATGAAGAGCTTCAAAAGGTGTCAAAAGTATGAGGAGCATGAAACGGTCTGAAAATAGGAGGAGCATCAAGTGGTGCTGAAAAACATAGAGAGACTGAAAAGGTTTGAAAAATATAACGAGCTTCAAAAGGTGTCAAAAATATGAGGAGCATGAAACGGTCTGAAAAATAGGAGGAGCATGAAACGGTGTTGAAAAACATGAAGAGCCTGAAAAGGTGTGAAATATATGAAGAGCTTCAAAAGGTGTCAAAAATATGAGGAGCAAGAAACGGTCTGAAAAATAGGAGGAGCATGAAGTGTTGTTCAAACACATGAAGAGCCTGAAAAAGTGTGAAATATATGAAGAGCTTCAAAAGGTGTAAAAAATATGAGGAGCATGAAAAGGTCTGAAAAATAGGTGGAGCATGAAGCGTTGTTCAAATACATGAAGAGCCTGATAAGATGTGAAAAATATGAAGAGCTTCAAAAGGTGTCAAATATGAGTGCATGAAACGGTCTGAAAAATAAGAGGAGCATGAAGCGGTGTTGAAAAGCATGAAGAGCCTGAAAAGGTGTGAACTATATGAAGAGCTTCAAAAGGTGACAAAAATACGAGGAGCATGAAACGGGCTGAAAAATAGGAGGAGCATGAAGTGGTGTTGAAAAACTTGAAGAGCCTGAAAAGGTGTGAAATATATGAAGAGCTTCAAAACGTGTCAAATATATGAGGAGCATGAAACGATCTGAAAAATATGAGCAGCATGAAGCGGTGTTGTAAAACATAAAGAGCCTGAAAAGGTGTAAAAAATATGAAGAGCTTCAAACAGTGTCAAAAATATGAAGAGCATGAAAAGGTCTGAAAAATAGGAGGAGCATGAAGTGGTGTTGAAAAACATGAAGAGCCTGAAAAGGGGTAAAAAATATGAAGAGCTTCAAAAAGTGTCAAAAATATGAGGAGCATGAAACGATCTGAAACATAGTAGGAGCATGAAGCGTTGTTGAAAAACATGAAGAGCCTGAAAAGGTGTGAAATATATGAAGAGCTTCAAAAGGCGTCAAAAATATGAGGAGCATGACATGGTCTGAAAAATAGGAGGAGCATGAAGCAGTGTTGAAAAACATGAAGAGCCTGAAAAGGTGTGAAAAATATGAAGAGGTTCAAAAAGTTTGAAAAATATGAAGAGCTTCAAAGGTGTCAAAAATATGAGGAGCATGAAACGGTCTGAAAAATAGGAGGATCATGAAGAGGTGTTCAAAAACATGAAGAGCCTGAAAAAGTGTGAAAAATATGAAGATCTTCAAAAGGTGTAAAAAATATGAAGAGCTTCAAAAGGTGTGAAAATATGAAGAGTTTCAAAAGGTGTCAAACATATGAGGAGCATGAAACGGTCTGAAAAATAGGAGGAGCATGAAGCGGTGTTCAAAACCATGAAGAGACTGAAAAGGTGTGAAATATATGAAGACTTCAAAATGTGTCAAAAATATGAGGAGCATGAAACGTTCTGAAATATAGGAGGAGCATGAAACGTTTTTCGAAAACATGAAGAGCCTGAAAAGGTGTGAAAAATATGAAGAGCCTCAAAAGGTGTCAAAATTATGAGGAGCTTGAAACGGTCTCAAATATAGGAGGAGAATAAAACGGTGTTGAAAAATATGTAGATCCTGAAAAGGTGTGAAAAATTTGTACAGCCTCAAAAGGAGTGAAAAATATGAGGAGCATGAAATGGTCTGAAAAATAGGAGGACCATGAAACGGTGTTCAAAACCATGAAGAGACTGAAAAGGTGTGAAATATATGAAGAGCTTCAAAAGGTGTCAAAAATATGAGGAGCATGAAAATGTCTGAAAAATAGGAGGAGCATGAAGCTGTGTTGAAAAACATGAAGAGCCCAAAAAGGTGTGAAAAATAGGAAGAGCTCAAAAGGTGTAAAAATATGAAGAGCTTCAAATGGTGTCAGAAATATGACGAGTATGAAACGGTCTGAACAATGGGAGGAGCATGAAACGGTGTTGAAAAACATGAAGAGCCTGAAAAGGTGTGAAAAATATGAAGAGGTTCAAAAGGTGTCAAAAATATGAGGAGCATGAAACGGTATGAAAAATACAAGGAGCATGATGCGGTGTTCAGAATCATGAAGAGCCTGAAAATGTGTGAAATATATGAAGAGCTTCAAACGGTGTCCAAAATATGAGGAGCATGAAACGGTTTGAAAAACAGGAGGAGCATAGAGCGATGTTGAAAAACATGAAGAGCCTGAAAATGTGTTAAAATTATGAAGAGCTTCAAAAGGTGTCAAAAATATGAGGAGCATGAAACGGTCTGTAAAATAGGAGGATCATGAAGCGGTGTTGAAAAACATGAAAAGCCTGAAAACTTGTGCAAAATATGAAGAGCTTCAAAAAGTGTGAAAAATATGAAGAGCTTCAAATCGTGTCAAAAATGAGAGCAGCATGAAACGGTCTTAAAAATAGGAGGAGCATGAAGTGGTGTTGAAAAACATGAAGAGTCTGAAAAGGTGTGAAATATATGAAGAGCTTCAAAAGGAGTCAATAATATGAAGAGCATAAAACGGTCTGAAAAATAGGAGGAGCATGAAAAGGTCTAAAAAACGTGAGGAGCATGAAACGGTGTGAAAATATGAAGACGTTTAAAACGTGTCAAAAATATGAGGACCATGAAAAGATGTGAAAAATATGAGGAGCATGAAATGCTAGGAAAAAATGAGGAGCATGAAAATATGTAAAAAATATGAAGAGCTTGAAAAGTTGTGAAATATGAGGAGCATGAAAAGGTGTGAAAAATACGAGGAGCATGAAAAAGTGTAAAAAATACGAGGAGCATGAAAAGGTCTGAAAAATACGAGGACCATGAAAGGTATGTAAAATACGGGGAGCATGAATCGTTCTGTAAAATACGAGGACCATGAAAGGTATGAAAAATACGGGGAGCATGAAAAGGTCTGAAAAATACGAGGAGCATGAAAAGGTCTGAAAAATAAGAGGAGTATGAAAAGGTATCAAAAATATGAGGAGCATGAAACGGTGTGAAAATATAAAGAGCATGAAACGGTGTGAAAAATATGAAGAGCATGAAAGGTGTGAGAAATATGAGGAGCATGAAAAGGTCTGAAAACTACAAGGAGCATGAAAAGTTGTGAAAAGTACGAGGAGCATGAAAAGGTCTGGAAAATACGAGGAGCATGAAAATATCTGAAAAATATGAGGAGCATGAAACAGTATGGAAACATGAAGAGCATGAAACGGTGTGAAAAATATGAAGAGCATGAAAAGGTGTGAAAAATATGAGGAGCATGAAACGGCCTGAAAAATATGAAGAGCATTAAAAGGTGTGAAAAATATGAGGATCATGAAAAGGTATGAAAAATACGATGAGCATGAAAAGTTGTGAAAAATACGAGGAGCATGAAAAGGTGTGAAAAATATGAGAAGCATGAAACAGTCTGAAAAATACAAGGATCATGAAAAGGTGTCAAAAATATGAGAAGCATGAAAAGGTGTGAAATATATGAGGATCATGAAACGGTATGAAAAATATGAGGAGCATGAAAAGATGTGAAAAATATGAAGAGCATGAAAAGTTGTGAACAATATGAGGAGCATGAAAAGGTGTGAAAAATACGAGGAGCATGAAAAGGTCTGAAAAATACGAGGGGCCTTAATGTCTGACAAATACGAGGAGCGTGAAAAGGTGTGAAAAATACGAGGAATATGAAAATGTGTGAAAAATACGAGGAGCATGAAAAGGTCTGACAAATACAAGGACCATGAAAAGTTCTGAAAAATACGAGGGGCCTGAATGTCTGAAAAATACGAGGAGCGTGAAAAGGTCTGAAAAACGCGAGGAGCATGAAAATGTCTGAAAAATACGAGGGGCCTGAATGTCTGAAAAATACGAGGAGCGTGAAAAGGTCTGAAAAACACGAGGAGCATGAAAAGGTCTGAAAAATATGAGGAGCATGAAAAGGTGTCAAAAATATGGATAGCATGAAATGCTGTGAAAATATGAAGAGCATGAAATGGTGTGAAGAAATATGAGGAGCAGGAAAAGGTGTGGAAAACACGAAGAGCAAGAAAAGGTGTGAAAAACACGGAGAGCATGAAAAGGTGAGAAAAATATCAAGAGCGTGAAAAGTCCTGAAAAATATGAAGAGCATTAAAAGGAGTGAAAAAGACGAAGGGCAAGAAAAGGTGTGAAAAACAGGAAGAGCATGAAAAGGTGTGAAAAATATGAGAAGCATGAAACGGTCTGAAAAATACGAGGACCATGAAAGGTATGAAAAATACAGGGAGCATGAAAAGGTCTGAAAAATACGAGGAGCATGAAAAGGTATGAAAAATATGAGGAGCATTAAAAGATGTGAAAAATATGAAGAGCAAGAAAAGGTGTGAACAATATGAGAAGCATGAAAAGGTGTGAAAAATACAAGGAGCATGAAAAGGTGTGAAAAGTACAAGGGGCCTTAATGTCTGAAAAATACAAGGAGCGTGAAAAGGTGTGAAAAATAGGAGGAATATGAAAATGTGTGAAAAATACGAGGAGCATGAAAAGGTCTGAAAAACACGAGGAGCATGTAAATGTCTGAAAAATACGAGGAGCATGAAAAGGTCTGGAAAATACGGGAAGCATGAAAAGGTGTGAAAAATAAGAGGAGCATGAAATGTTATCAAAAATATGAGGAGCATGAAACGGTGTGAAAATATCATGAGCATGAAACCGTGTGAAAAATATGAAGAGCATGAAAGGTGTGAGAAATATGAGGAGCATGAAAAGGTCTGAAAAGTACAAGGAGCAGGAAAAGATCGGAAAAATACTAGGAGAATGAAAAGGTCTGAAAAATATGAGGAGCATGAAAATATCTGAAAAATATGAGGAGCATGAAACAGTATGGAAACATGAAGAGCAGGAAACGGTGTGAAAAATATGAAGAGCATGAAAAGGTGTGAAAAATATGAGGAGCATGAAATGGCCTGAAAAATATGAAGAGCATTAAAAGATGTGAAAAATATGAGGATCATGAAAAGGTATGAAAAATACGATGAGCATGAAAAGTTGTGAAAAATACGAGGAGCATGAAAAGGTGTGAAAAATATGAGAAGCATGAAACAGTCTGAAAAATACAAGGATCATGAAAAGGTGTCAAAAATATGAGAAGCATGAAAAGGTGTGAAATATATGAGGATCATGAAACGGTATGAAAAATATGAGGAGCATGAAAAGATGTGAAAAATATGAAGAGCATGAAAAGTTGTGAACAATATGAGGAGCATGAAAAGGTGTGAAAAATACGAGGAGCATGAAAAGGTCTGAAAAATACGAGGGGCCTTAATGTCTGACAAATACGAGGAGCGTGAAAAGGTGTGAAAAATACGAGGAATATGAAAATGTGTGAAAAATACGAGGAGCATGAAAAGGTCTGAAAAACACGAGGAGCATGTAAATGTCTGAAAAATACGAGGAGCATGAAAAGGTCTGGAAAATACTGGAAGCATGAAAAGGTGTGAAAAATAAGAGGAGCATGAAATGTTATCAAAAATATGAGGAGCATGAAACGGTATGAAAATATCATGAGCATGAAACCGTGTGAAAAATATGAAGAGCATGAAAGGTGTGAGAAATATGAGGAGCATGAAAAGGTCTGAAAAGTACAAGGAGCAGGAAAAGATCGGAAAAATACTAGGAGAATGAAAAGGTCTGAATAATATGAGGAGCATGAAATGGTCTGAAAATTACGAGGAGCATGAAAAGATGTCAAAAATACGAGGAAAATGAAAAGGTCTGAAAAATACGGGGAGCATGAATAGGTCTGGAAAATACGAGGAGCATGAAAAGGTCTGGAAAATACGAGGAGCATGAAAATGTGTGAAAAACATGAGGAGCATGAAAACGTCTCAAAAATATGAGGAGGATGAAACGGTGTGAAAATATGAAGAGCATGAAACGCTGTGAAAAATATGAAGAGCATGAAAGGTGTGGAAAACATGAGGAGCATGAAAAGGTGTGAAAAATACGAGGAGCAAGAAAAGGTGTGAAAAATTCGAGGAGCATGAAAAGGTCTGAAAATACGAGGAGCACGAAAAGTTCTGAAAAATACGAGGAGCATGAAAAGCTCTGTAAAATACGAGGAGCATGAAAGGGTCTGAAAAATACGAGGAGCATGAAACGGTCTGAAAAATACAAGGAGCATGAAAAGGTGTAAAAATACGAGGAGCAAAAAAAGGTCTGAAAAATACGAGGAGCATGAAAAGGTCTGAAAAATATGAGAAGCATGAATTGTTCTGAAAAATACGAGGACCATGAAAGGTATGAAAAATACGGGGAGCATGAAAAGGTCTGAAAAATACGAGGAGCATGAAAAGGTCTGAAAAATAACAGGAGTATGAAAAGGTATCAAAAATATGAGGAGCATGAAACGGTGTGAAAATATAAAGAGCATGAAACGGTGTGAAAAATATGAAGAGCATGAAAGGTGTGAGAAATATGAGGAGCATGAAAAGATCTGAAAACTACAAGGAGCATGAAAAGTTGTGAAAAGTACGAGGAGCATGAAAAGGTCTGGAAAATACGAGGAGCATGAAAATATCTGAAAAATATGAGGAGCATGAAACAGTATGGAAACATGAAGAGCATGAAACGGTGTGAAAAATATGAAGAGCATGAAAAGGTGTGAAAAATATGAGGAGCATGAAACGGCCTGAAAAATATGAAGAGCATTAAAAGATGTGAAAAATATGAGGATCATGAAAAGTTATGAAAAATACGATGAGCATGAAATGTTGTGAAAAATACGAGGAGCATGAAAAGGTGTGAAAAATATGAGAAGCATGAAACAGTCTGAAAAATACAAGGATCATGAAAAGGTGTCAAAAATATGAGAAGCATGAAAAGGTGTGAAATATATGAGGATCATGAAACGGTATGAAAAATATGAGGAGCATGAAAAGATGTGAAAAATATGAAGAGCATGAAAAGTTGTGAACAATATGAGGAGCATGAAAAGGTGTGAAAAATACGAGGAGCATGAAAAGGTCTGAAAAATACGAGGGGCCTTAATGTCTGACAAATATGAGGAGCGTGAAAAGGTGTGAAAAATATGAGGAATATGAAAATGTGTGAAAAATACGAGGAGCATGAAAAGGTCTGAAAAATACGAGGACCATGAAAAGTTCTGAAAAATACGAGGGGCCTGAATGTCTGAAAAATACGAGGAGCGTGAAAAGGTCTGAAAAACGCGAGGAGCATGAAAATGTCTGAAAAATACGAGGGGCCTGAATGTCTGAAAAATATGAGGAGCGTGAAAAGGTCTGAAAAACACGAGGAGCATGAAAAGGTCTGAAAAATATGAGGAGCATGAAAAGGTGTCAAAAATATGGATAGCATGAAATGCTGTGAAAATATGAAGAGCATGAAATGGTGTGAAGAAATATGAGGAGCAGGAAAAGGTGTGGAAAACACGAAGAGCAAGAAAAGGTGTGAAAAACACGGAGAGCATGAAAAGGTGAGAAAAATATCAAGAGCGTGAAAAGTCCTGAAAAATATGAAGAGCATTAAAAGGAGTGAAAAACACGAAGGGCAAGAAAAGGTGTGAAAAACAGGAAGAGCATGAAAAGGTGTGAAAAATATGAGAAGCATGAAACGGTCTGAAAAATACGAGGACCATGAAAGGTATGAAAAATACAGGGAGCATGAAAAGGTCTGAAAAATACGAGGAGCATGAAAAGGTATGAAAAATATGAGGAGCATTAAAAGATGTGAAAAATATGAAGAGCAAGAAAAGGTGTGAACAATATGAGAAGCATGAAAAGGTGTGAAAAATACAAGGAGCATGAAAAGGTGTGAAAAGTACAAGGGGCCTTAATGTCTGAAAAATACAAGGAGCGTGAAAAGGTGTGAAAAATAGGAGGAATATGAAAATGTGTGAAAAATACGAGGAGCATGAAAAGGTCTGAAAAACACGAGGAGCATGTAAATGTCTGAAAAATACGAGGAGCATGAAAAGGTCTGGAAAATACGGGAAGCATGAAAAGGTGTGAAAAATAAGAGGAGCATGAAATGTTATCAAAAATATGAGGAGCATGAAACGGTGTGAAAATATCATGAGCATGAAACCGTGTGAAAAATATGAAGAGCATGAAAGGTGTGAGAAATATGAGGAGCATGAAAAGGTCTGAAAAGTACAAGGAGCAGGAAAAGATCGGAAAAATACTAGGAGAATGAAAAGGTCTGAAAAATATGAGGAGCATGAAAATATCTGAAAAATATGAGGAGCATGAAACAGTATGGAAACATGAAGAGCATGAAACGGTGTGAAAAATATGAAGAGCATGAAAAGGTGTGAAAAATATGAGGAGCATGAAACGGCCTGAAAAATATGAAGAGCATTAAAAGATGTGAAAAATAGGATCATGAAAAGGTATGAAAAATACGATGAGCATGAAAAGTTGTGAAAAATACGAGGAGCATGAAAAGGTGTGAAAAATATGAGAAGCATGAAACAGTCTGAAAAATACAAGGATCATGAAAAGGTGTCAAAAATATGAGAAGCATGAAAAGGTGTGAAATATATGAGGATCATGAAACGGTATGAAAAATATGAGGAGCATGAAAAGATGTGAAAAATATGAAGAGCATGAAAAGTTGTGAACAATATGAGAGGCATGAAAAGGTGTGAAAAATACGAGGAGCATGAAAAGGTCTGAAAAATACGAGGGGCCTTAATGTCTGACAAATACGAGGAGCGTGAAAAGGTGTGAAAAATACGAGGAATATGAAAATGTGTGAAAAATACGAGGAGCATGAAAAGGTCTGAAAAATACGAGGACCATGAAAAGTTCTGAAAAGTACGAGGGGCCTGAATGTCTGAAAAATACAAGGAGCGTGAAAAGGTCTGAAAAACGCGAGGAGCATGAAAATGTCTGAAAAATACGAGGGGCCTGAATGTCTGAAAAATATGAGGAGCGTGAAAAGGTCTGAAAAACACGAGGAGCATGAAAAGGTCTGAAAAATATGAGGAGCATGAAAAGGTGTCAAAAATATGGATAGCATGAAATGCTGTGAAAATATGAAGAGCATGAAATGGTGTGAAGAAATATGAGGAGCAGGAAAAGGTGTGGAAAACACGAAGAGCAAGAAAAGGTGTGAAAAACACGGAGAGCATGAAAAGGTGAGAAAAATATCAAGAGCGTGAAAAGTCCTGAAAAATATGAAGAGCATTAAAAAGAGTGAAAAACACGAAGAGCATGAAAAGGTGTGTAAAACAGGAAGAGCATGAAAAGGTGTGAAAAATATGAGAAGCATGAAACGGTCTGAAAAATACGAGGACCATGAAAAGGTCTGAAAAATACGAGGAGCATGAAAAGGTATGAAAAATATGAAGAGCAAGAAAAGGTGTGAACAATATGAGGAGCATGAAAAGGTGTGAAAAATACGAGGAGCATGAAAAGGTGTGAAAAGTACGAGGGGCCTTAATGTCTGAAAAATACAAGGAGCGTGAAAAGGTGTGAAAAATAGGAGGAATATGAAAATGTGTGAAAAATACGAGGAGCATGAAAAGGTCTGAAAAACACGAGGAGCATGTAAATGTCTGAAAAATACGAGGAGCATGAAAAGGTCTGGAAAATACGGGAAGCATGAAAAGGTGTGAAAAATAAGAGGAGCATGAAATGTTATCAAAAATATGAGGAGCATGAAACGGTGTGAAAATATCATGAGCATGAAACCGTGTGAAAAATATGAAGAGCATGAAAGGTGTGAGAAATATGAGGAGCATGAAAAGGTCTGAAAAGTATAAGGAGCAGGAAAAGATCGGAAAAATACTAGGAGAATGAAAAGGTCTGAAAAATATGAGGAGCATGAAATGGTCTGAAAATTACGAGGAGCATGAAAAGATGTCAAAAATATGAGGAAAATGAAAAGGTCTGAAAAATACGGGGAGCATGAATAGGTCTGGAAAATACGAGGAGCATGAAAACGTCTGGAAAATACGAGGAGCATGAAAATGTGTGAAAAACATGAGGAGCATGAAAATGTCTCAAAAATATGAGGAGGATGAAACGGTGTGAAAATATGACGAGCATGAAACGCTGTGAAAAATATGAAGAGCATGAAAGGTGTGGAAAACATGAGGAGCATGAAAAGGTGTGAAAAATACGAGGAGCAAGAAAAGGTGTGAAAAATTCGAGGAGCATGAAAAGGTCTGAAAATACGAGGAGCACGAAAAGTTCTGAAAAATACGAGGAGCATGAAAAGCTCTGTAAAATACGAGGAGCATGAAAAGGTCTGAAAAATACGAGGAGCATGAAACGGTCTGAAAAATACAAGGAGCATGAAAAGGTGTAAAAATACGAGGAGCAAAAAAAGGTCTGAAAAATACGAGGAGCATGAAAAGGTCTGAAAAATACTCGGAGCATGAAAAGGTCTATATAATACGAGGAGCATGAAAAGGTCTGAAAATTACAAGGAGCATGAAAAGGTCTGAAAAATGCGAGGAGCATGAAAAGGTGTGAAAAACACAAGAGCATGAAAATTTGTGAAAAATACGAGGAGCATGAAAAGGTTTGAAAAATACGAGGAGCATGAAAAGTTGTGTAAAATACGAGGAGCATGAAAAGGTGTGAAAAATACGAGAAGCATGAAACGGTCTGAAAAAGATGAGGATCATGAAAAGGTGTCAAAAATATGAGAAGCATGAAAAGGTGTGAAATATATGAGGAACATGAAACGGTCTGAAAAATATGAGGAGCATGAAACGTTGTGAAAATATGAAGAGCATGAAATGGTATGAAAAATATGAAGAGCTTTAAATCGTATCAAATATATGACGAACATAAAAAGATGTGAAAAATATGAGGAGCATGAAACGGTATGAAAAATATGAGGAGCATGAAACGATGTGAAAAATATGAAGAGCATGAAAAGTTGTGAACAATATGAGGAGCATGAAAAGGTGTGAAAAATACGAGGAGCATGAAAAGGTCTGAAAAACACGAGGAGCATGAAAATGTCTGAAAAATACGAGGTGCCTGAATGTCTGAAAAATACGAGGAGCGTGAAAAGGTGTGAAAAATAGGAGGAATATGAAAATGTGTGAAAAATAAGAGGAGCATGAAAGGTTCTGAAAAATATGAGGAGCATGAAATGGTCTGAAAATTACGAGGAGCATGAAAAGATGTCAAAAATACGAGGAAAATGAAAAGGTCTGAAAAATAAGGGGAGCATGAATAGGTCTGGAAAACACGAGGAGCATGAAAAGGTCTGGAAAATACGAGGAGCATGA
Organism: Dama dama; assembly: GCF_033118175.1. NCBI lineage: Eukaryota > Metazoa > Chordata > Mammalia > Artiodactyla > Cervidae > Dama > Dama dama. The sequence continues at coordinate 2,950,323 of NW_026870875.1, forward strand.
AAATGTGTGAAAAACATGAGGAGCATCAAAACGTCTCAAAAATATGAGGAGGATGAAACGGTGTGAAAATATGAAGAGCATGAAACGCTGTGAAAAATATGAAGAGCATGAAAGGTGTGGAAAACATGAGGAGCATGAAAAGGTGTGAAAAATACGAGGAGCATGAAAAGGTGTAAAAATACGAGGAGCATGAAAAGGTCTGAAAATACGAGGAGCACGAAAAGTTCTGAAAAATACGAGGAGCATGAAAAGCTCTGTAAAATATGAGGAGCATGAAAAGGTCTGAAAAATACGAGGAGCATGAAACGGTCTGAAAAATACAAGGAGCATGAAAAGGTGTAAAAATACGAGGAGCAAAAAAAGGTCTGAAAAATACGAGGAGCATGAAAAGGTCTGAAAAATACTCAGAGCATGAAAAGGTCTATATAATACGCGGAGCATGAAAAGGTCTGAAAATTACAAGGAGCATGAAAAGGTCTGAAAAATGCGAGGAGCATAAAAAGGTGTGAAAAATACGAGGAGCATGAAAAGGTGTGAAAAATACGAGAAGCATGAAACGGTCTGAAAAAGACGAGGATCATGAAAAGGTGTGAAAAATACGAGAAGCATGAAACGGTCTGAAAAAGACGAGGATCATGAAAAGGTGTCAAAAATATGAGAAGCATGAAAAGGTGTGAAATATATGAGGAACATGAAACGGTCTGAAAAATATGAGGAGCATGAAACGTTGTGAAAATATGAAGAGCATGAAATGGTATGAAAAATATTAAGAGCTTTAAATCGTATCAAATATATGATGAACATAAAAAGATGTGAAAAATATGAGGAGCATGAAACGGTATGAAAAATATGAGGAGCATGAAACGATGTGAAAAATATGAAGAGCATGAAAAGTTGTGAACAATATGAGGAGCATGAAAAGGTGTGAAAAATACGAGGAGCATGAAAAGGTCTGAAAAACACGAGGAGCATGAAAATGTCTGAAAAATACGAGGTGCCTGAATGTCTGAAAAATACGAGGAGCGTGAAAAGGTCTGAAAAACACGAGGAGCATGAAAAGGTCTGAAAAATACAAAGACCATGAAAGGTATGAAAAATACAGGGAGCATGAAAAGGTCTGAAAAATACGAGGAGCATGAAAGGTATGAAAAATACAGGGAGCATGAAAAGGTCTGAAAAATACGAGGACCATGAAAATGTCTGAAAAATATGAGGGGCCTGAATGTCTGAAAAATATGAGGAGCGTGAAAAAGTCTGAAAAACACGAGGAGCATGAAAAGGTCTGAAAAATATGAGGAGCATGAAAAGGTGTCAAAAATATGACTAGCATGAAATGCTGTGAAAATATGAAGAGCATGAAATGGTGTGAAGAAATATGAGGAGCAGGAAAAGGTGTGGAAAACACGAAGAGCAAGAAAAGGTGTGAAAAACACGGAGAGCATGAAAAGGTGAGAAAAATATCAAGAGCGTGAAAAGTCCTGAAAAATATGAAGAGCATTAAAAGGAGTGAAAAACACGAAGAGCATGAAAAGGTGTGAAAAACAGGAAGAGCATGAAAAGGTGTGAAAAATATGAGAAGCATGAAAAGGTATGAAAAATATGAGGAGCATTAAAAGATGTGAAAAATATGAAGAGCAAGGAAAGGTGTGAACAATAGGAGGAATATGAAAATGTGTGAAAAATACGAGGAGCATGAAAAGGTGTGAAAAGTACGAGGGGCCTTAATGTCTGAAAAATACAAGGAGCGTGAAAAGGTGTGAAAAATAGGAGGAATATGAAAATGTCTGAAAAATATGAGGAGCACGAAAAGGTCTGGAAAATACGAGAAGCATGAAAAGGTGTGAAAAATAAGAGGAGCATGAAATGTTATCAAAAATATGAGGAGCATGAAACGGTGTGAAAATATCATGAGCATGAAACCGTGTGAAAAATATGAAGAGCATGAAAGGTGTGAGAAATATGAGGAGCATGAAAAGGTCTGAAAAGTACAAGGAGCAGGAAAAGATCGGAAAAATACTAGGAGAATGAAAAGGTCTGAAAAATATGAGGAGCATGAAATGGTCTGAAAATTACGAGGAGCATGAAAAGATGTCAAAAATACGAGGAAAATGAAAAGGTCTGAAAAATACGGGGAGCATGAATAGGTCTGGAAAACACGAGGAGCATGAAAAGGTCTGGAAAATACGAGGAGCATGAAAATGTGTGAAAAACATGAGGAGCATGAAAACGTCTCAAAAATATGAGGAGGATGAAACGGTGTGAAAATATGAAGAGCATGAAACGCTGTGAAAAATATGAAGAGCATGAAAGGTGTGGAAAACATGAGGAGCATGAAAAGGTGTGAAAAATACGAGGAGCAAGAAAAGGTGTGAAAAATTCGAGGAGCATGAAAAGGTCTGAAAATACAAGGAGAACGAAAAGTTCTGAAAAATACGAGGAGCATGAAAAGCTCTGTAAAATATGAGGAGCATGAAAAGGTCTGAAAAATACGAGGAGCATGAAAAGGTGTAAAAATACGAGGAGCAAAAAAAGGTCTGAAAAATACGAGGAGCATGAAAAGGTCTGAAAAATACTCGGAGCATGAAAAGGTCTATATAATTCGAGGAGCATGAAAAGGTCTGAAAATTACAAGGAGCATGAAAAGGTGTAAAAATACGAGGAGCAAAAAAAGGTCTGAAAAATACGAGGAGCATGAAAAGGTCTGAAAAATACTCGGAGCATGAAAAGGTCTATATAATACGAGGAGCATGAAAAGGTCTGAAAATTACAAGGAGCATGAAAAGGTCTGAAAAATGCGAGGAGCATGAAAAGGTGTGAAAAACACAAGAGCATGAAAATGTGTGAAAAATACGAGGAGCATGAAAAGGTTTGAAAAATACGAGGAGCATGAAAAGTTGTGAAAAATACGAGGAGCATGAAAAGGTGTGAAAAATACGAGAAGCATGAAACGGTCTGAAAAAGACGAGGATCATGAAAAGGTGTCAAAAATATGAGAAGCATGAAAAGGTGTGAAATATATGAGGAACATGAAACGGTCTGAAAAATATGAGGAGCATGAAACGTTGTGAAAATATGAAGAGCATGAAATGGTATGAAAAATATGAAGAGCTTTAAATCGTATCAAATATATGACGAACATAAAAAGATGTGAAAAATATGAGGAGCATGAAACGGTATGAAAAATATGAGGAGCATGAAACGATGTGAAAAATATGAAGAGCATGAAAAGTTGTGAACAATATGAGGAGCATGAAAAGGTGTGAAAAATACGAGGAGCATGAAAAGGTCTGAAAAACACGAGGAGCATGAAAATGTCTGAAAAATACGAGGTGCCTGAATGTCTGAAAAATACGAGGAGCGTGAAAAGGTCTGAAAAACACGAGGAGCATGAAAAGGTCTGAAAAATACAAAGACCATGAAAGGTATGAAAAATACAGGGAGCATGAAAAGGTCTGAAAAATACGAGGAGCATGAAAGGTATGAAAAATACAGGGAGCATGAAAAGGTCTGAAAAATACGAGGACCATGAAAATGTCTGAAAAATATGAGGGGCCTGAATGTCTGAAAAATATGAGGAGCGTGAAAAAGTCTGAAAAACACGAGGAGCATGAAAAGGTCTGAAAAATATGAGGAGCATGAAAAGGTGTCAAAAATATGACTAGCATGAAATGCTGTGAAAATATGAAGAGCATGAAATGGTGTGAAGAAATATGAGGAGCAGGAAAAGGTGTGGAAAACACGAAGAGCAAGAAAAGGTGTGAAAAGCATGGAGAGCATGAAAAGGTGAGAAAAAATCAAGAGCGTGAAAAGTCCTGAAAAATATGAAGAGCATTAAAAAGAGTGAAAAACACGAAGAGCATGAAAAGGTGTGTAAAACAGGAAGAGCATGAAAAGGTGTGAAAAATATGAGAAGCATGAAACGGTCTGAAAAATACGAGGACCATGAAAAGGTCTGAAAAATACGAGGAGCATGAAAAGGTATGAAAAATATGAAGAGCAAGAAAAGGTGTGAACAATATGAGGAGCATGAAAAGGTGTGAAAAATACGAGGAGCATGAAAAGGTGTGAAAAGTACGAGGGGCCTTAATGTCTGAAAAATACAAGGAGCGTGAAAAGGTGTGAAAAATAGGAGGAATATGAAAATGTGTGAAAAATACGAGGAGCATGAAAAGGTCTGAAAAACACGAGGAGCATGTAAATGTCTGAAAAATACGAGGAGCATGAAAAGGTCTGGAAAATACGGGAAGCATGAAAAGGTGTGAAAAATAAGAGGAGCATGAAATGTTATCAAAAATATGAGGAGCATGAAACGGTGTGAAAATATCATGAGCATGAAACCGTGTGAAAAATATGAAGAGCATGAAAGGTGTGAGAAATATGAGGAGCATGAAAAGGTCTGAAAAGTATAAGGAGCAGGAAAAGATCGGAAAAATACTAGGAGAATGAAAAGGTCTGAAAAATATGAGGAGCATGAAATGGTCTGAAAATTACGAGGAGCATGAAAAGATGTCAAAAATATGAGGAAAATGAAAAGGTCTGAAAAATACGGGGAGCATGAATAGGTCTGGAAAATACGAGGAGCATGAAAACGTCTGGAAAATACGAGGAGCATGAAAATGTGTGAAAAACATGAGGAGCATGAAAATGTCTCAAAAATATGAGGAGGATGAAACGGTGTGAAAATATGACGAGCATGAAACGCTGTGAAAAATATGAAGAGCATGAAAGGTGTGGAAAACATGAGGAGCATGAAAAGGTGTGAAAAATACGAGGAGCAAGAAAAGGTGTGAAAAATTCGAGGAGCATGAAAAGGTCTGAAAATACGAGGAGCACGAAAAGTTCTGAAAAATACGAGGAGCATGAAAAGCTCTGTAAAATACGAGGAGCATGAAAAGGTCTGAAAAATACGAGGAGCATGAAACGGTCTGAAAAATACAAGGAGCATGAAAAGGTGTAAAAATACGAGGAGCAAAAAAAGGTCTGAAAAATACGAGGAGCATGAAAAGGTCTGAAAAATACTCGGAGCATGAAAAGGTCTATATAATACGAGGAGCATGAAAAGGTCTGAAAATTACAAGGAGCATGAAAAGGTCTGAAAAATGCGAGGAGCATGAAAAGGTGTGAAAAACACAAGAGCATGAAAATTTGTGAAAAATACGAGGAGCATGAAAAGGTTTGAAAAATACGAGGAGCATGAAAAGTTGTGTAAAATACGAGGAGCATGAAAAGGTGTGAAAAATACGAGAAGCATGAAACGGTCTGAAAAAGATGAGGATCATGAAAAGGTGTCAAAAATATGAGAAGCATGAAAAGGTGTGAAATATATGAGGAACATGAAACGGTCTGAAAAATATGAGGAGCATGAAACGTTGTGAAAATATGAAGAGCATGAAATGGTATGAAAAATATGAAGAGCTTTAAATCGTATCAAATATATGACGAACATAAAAAGATGTGAAAAATATGAGGAGCATGAAACGGTATGAAAAATATGAGGAGCATGAAACGATGTGAAAAATATGAAGAGCATGAAAAGTTGTGAACAATATGAGGAGCATGAAAAGGTGTGAAAAATACGAGGAGCATGAAAAGGTCTGAAAAACACGAGGAGCATGAAAATGTCTGAAAAATACGAGGTGCCTGAATGTCTGAAAAATACGAGGAGCGTGAAAAGGTGTGAAAAATAGGAGGAATATGAAAATGTGTGAAAAATAAGAGGAGCATGAAAGGTTCTGAAAAATATGAGGAGCATGAAATGGTCTGAAAATTACGAGGAGCATGAAAAGATGTCAAAAATACGAGGAAAATGAAAAGGTCTGAAAAATAAGGGGAGCATGAATAGGTCTGGAAAACACGAGGAGCATGAAAAGGTCTGGAAAATACGAGGAGCATGAAAATGTGTGAAAAACATGAGGAGCATCAAAACGTCTCAAAAATATGAGGAGGATGAAACGGTGTGAAAATATGAAGAGCATGAAACGCTGTGAAAAATATGAAGAGCATGAAAGGTGTGGAAAACATGAGGAGCATGAAAAGGTGTGAAAAATAAGAGGAGCAAGAAAAGGTGTGAAAAATACGAGGAGCATGAAAAGGTCTGAAAATACGAGGAGCACGAAAAGTTCTGAAAAATACGAGGAGCATGAAAAGCTATGTAAAATACGAGGAGCATGAAAAGGTCTGAAAAATACGAGGAGCATGAAACGGTCTGAAAAATACAAGGAGCATGAAAAGGTGTAAAAATACGAGGAGCAAAAAAAGGTCTGAAAAATACGAGGAGCATGAAAAGGTCTGAAAAATACTCGGAGCATGAAAAGGTCTATATAATACGAGGAGCATGAAAAGGTCTGAAAATTACAAGAAGCATGAAAAGGTCTGAAAAATGCGAGGAGCATGAAAAGGTGTGAAAAACACAAGAGCATGAAAATTTGTGAAAAATACGAGGAGCATGAAAAGGTTTGAAAAATACGAGGAGCATGAAAAGTTGTGTAAAATACGAGGAGCATGAAAAGGTGTGAAAAATACGAGAAGCATGAAACGGTCTGAAAAAGACGAGGATCATGAAAAGGTGTCAAAAATATGAGAAGCATGAAAAGGTGTGAAATATATGAGGAACATGAAACGGTCTGAAAAATATGAGGAGCATGAAACGTTGTGAAACTATGAAGAGCATGAAATGGTATGAAAAATATGAAGAGCTTTAAATCGTATCAAATATATGACAAACATAAAAAGATGTGAAAAATATGAGGAGCATGAAACGGTATGAAAAATATGAGGAGCATGAAACGATGTGAAAAATATGAAGAGCATGAAAAGTTGTGAACAATATGAGGAGCATGAAAAGGTGTGAAAAATACGAGGAGCATGAAAAGGTCTGAAAAATACGAGGGGCCTTAATGTCTGAAAAATACGAGGAGCGTGAAAAGGTGTGAAAAATAGGAGGAATATGAAAATGTGTGAAAAATACGAGGAGCATGAAAAGTTCTGAAAAACACGAGGAGCATGAAAATGTCTGAAAAATACGAGGTGCCTAAATGTCTGAAAAATACGAGGAGCGTGAAAAGGTCTGAAAAACACGAGGAGCATGAAAAGGTCTGAAAAATACGAAGACCATGAAAGGTATGAAAAATACAGGGAGCATGAAAAGTTCTGAAAAATACGAGGACCATGAAAATGTCTGAAAAATATGAGGGGCCTGAATGTCTGAAAAATATGAGGAGCGTGAATAAGTCTGAAAAACACGAGGAGCATGAAAAGGTCTGAAAAACATGAGGAGCATGAAAAGGTGTCAAAAATATGACTAGCATGAAATGCTGTGAAAATATGAAGAGCATGAAATGGTGTGAAGAAATATGAGGAGCAGGAAAAGGTGTGGAAACACGAAGAGCCAGAAAAGGAGTGAAAAACACGAAGAGCATGAAAAGGTGTGAAAAACAGGAAGAGCATGAAAAGGTGTGAAAAATTCGAGAAGCATGAAACGGTCTGAAAAATACGAGGACCATGAAAGGTATGAAAATACAGGGAGCATGAAAAGGTCTGAAAAATAAGAGGAGCATGAAAAGGTATGAAAAATATGAAAAGCATGAAAAGATGTGAAAAATATGAAGAGCATGAACAGTTGTGAACAATATGAGGAGCATGAAAAGGTGTGAAAAATACGAGGAGCATGAAAACGTCTGAAAAATGCGAGGGGCCTTAATGTCTGAAAAATACGAGGAGCGTGAAAAGGTGTGAAGAATCGGAGGAATATGAAAATGTGTTAAAAATACGAGGAGCATGAAAAGGTCTGAAAAACTCGAGGAGCATGAAAATGTCTGAAAAATATGAGGGGCCTGAATGTCTGAAAAATACGAGGAGCGTGAAAAGGTCTGAAAAATACGAGGAGCATGAAAAGGTCTGAAAAATATGAGGAGCATAAAAAGGTGTCAAAAATATGACTAGCATGAAATGCTGTGAAAATATGAAGAGCATGAAGTGCTGTGAAGAAATATCAGGAGCATGAAAAGGTGTGGAAAACACGAAGAGCAAGAAAAGGTGTGAAAAACACGGAGAGCATGAAAAGGTGTGTAAAATATCAAGAGCGTGAAAAAGCCTGAAAAATATGAAGAGCATTAAAGGAGTGAAAAACACGAAGAGCATGAAAAGGTGTGAAAAACAGGAAGAGCATGAAAAGGTGTGAAAAATACGAGAAGCATGAAACGGTCTGAAAAATACGAGGACCATGAATGTTATGAAAAATAAAGGGAGCATGAAAAGGTCTGAAAAATACGAGGAGCATGAAAAGGTGTGAAAAATAAGAGGAGCATGAAAAGTTATCAAAAATATGAGGAGCATGAAACGGTGTGAAAATATCATGAGCATGAAACCGTGTGAAAAATACGAGGAGCGTGAAAAGGTCTGAAAAATACGAGGAGCATGAAAAGGTCTGAAAAATATGAGGAGCATAAAAAGGTGTCAAAAATATGACTAGCATGAAATGCTGTGAAAATATGAAGAGCATGAAGTGCTGTGAAGAAATATCAGGAGCATGAAAAGGTGTGGAAAACACGAAGAGCAAGAAAAGGTGTGAAAAACACGGAGAGCATGAAAAGGTGTGTAAAATATCAAGAGCGTGAAAAAGCCTGAAAAATATGAAGAGCATTAAAAGGAGTGAAAAACACGAAGAGCATGAAAAGGTGTGAAAAACAGGAAGAGCATGAAAAGGTGTGAAAAATACGAGAAGCATGAAACGGTCTGAAAAATACGAGGACCATGAATGTTATGAAAAATAAAGGGAGCATGAAAAGGTCTGAAAAATACGAGGAGCATGAAAAGGTGTGAAAAATAAGAGGAGCATGAAAAGTTATCAAAAATATGAGGAGCATGAAACGGTGTGAAAATATCATGAGCATGAAACCGTGTGAAAAATATGAAGAGCATGAAAGGTGTGAGAAATATGAGGAGCATGAAAAGGTTTGAAAAGTACAAGGAGCATGAAAAGATCGGAAAAATACTAGGAGAATGAAAAGGTCTGAAAAATACGAGGAGCATGAAAAGGTCTGAAAAATATGAGGAGCAAGAAAAGGTCTGAAAAATACGAGGAGCATGAAAAGGTCTGGAAAATACGAGGAGCATGAAAATGTGTGAAAAACATGAGGAGCATGAAAACGTCTCAAAAATATGAGGAGGATGAAACGGTGTGAAAATATGAAGAGCATGAAACGCTGTGAAAAATATGAAGAGCATGAAAGGTGTGGAAAACATGAGGAGCATGAAAAGGTGTGAAAAATACGAGGAGCAAGAAAAGGTGTGAAAAATTCGAGGAAAACGAAAAGGTCTGAAAATATGAGGAGCACGAAAAATTCTGAAAAATAAGAGGAGCATGAAAAGCTCTGTAAAATAAGAGGAGCATGAAAAGTTCTGAAAAATACGAGGAGCATGAAACGGGCTGAAAAATACAAGGAGCATGAAAAGGTGTGAAAATACGAGGAGCAAAAAAAGGTCTGAAAAATACGAGGAGCATGAAAATGTCTGAAAAATACGAGGAACAAGAAAAGGTGTGAAAAATACGAGAAGCATGAATCGTTCTGAAAAATACGAGGACCAAGAAAGGTATGAAAAATACGGGGAGCATGAAAAGGTCTGAAAAATACGACTAGCATGAAAAGGTCTGAAAAATAAGAGGAGCATGAAAGGGTGTCAAAAATATGAGGAGCATGAAACAGTGTGAAAATATAAAGAGCATGAAACGGTGTGAAAAATATGAAGAACATGAAAGGTGTGAGAAATATGAGGAGCATGAAAAGGTCTGAAAACTACAAGGAGCATGAAAAGTTGTGAAAATTACGAGGAGCATGAAAAGGTCTGGAAAATACGAGGAGCATGAAAATATCTGAAAAATATGAGGAGCATGAAACAGTGTGAAAATATAAAGAGCATGAAACGGTGTGAAAAATATGAAGAGCATGAAAAGGTGTGAAAAATATGAGGAGCATGAAACGGTTTGAAAAATATGAGGAGCATGAAACGGTCTGAAAATATGAGGAGCATGAAAAGGTCTGAAAAATACGAGGGGCCAGAATGTCTGAAAAATACGAGGAGCGTGAATACGTCTGAAAAACACGAGGAGCATTAAAAGGTCTGAAAAATATTAGGAGCATGAAAAGGTGTCAAAAATATGATTAGCATGAAACGGTGTGAAAATATGAAGAGCATGAAATGGTGTGAAAAATATGAGGAGCATGAAAACGTGTGAAAAACACGAAGAGCAAGAAAAGGTGTGAAAAACACAGAGAGCATGAAAAGGTGTGAAAAATATCAAGAGCGTGAAAAGGCCTGAAAAATATGAAGAGCATTAAAAGGAGTGAAAAACAGGAAGAGCATGAAAAGGTGTGAAAAATACGAAGAGCATGAAAAGGTGTGAAAAATATGAGGAGCATGAAAAAGTGTGAAAAATACGAAGAGCATGAAAAGGTCTGAAATATACGAAGAGCTTGAAAACATGGGACAAATACAAAGAGCATGAAAAGATGTAAAAAATATGAAGTGCATGACAAGGTGTGAAAAATAAGTAGAGCATGAAACGGTGTGAAAAAAGAGAAGAGGATGAAAAGGTGTGAAAAATATGAAGAGCATAAAAAGGTGTGAAAAATTTCGAAGAACCTGAAAAGGTGTGAAAAATATGAAGAGCATGAAAAGTTGTGAAAAATACGAAGTGCATTAAAGGTGTGAAACATACGAATAGCCTGAACGGTGTGTAAAATATGAAGAGCATGAAAAGTTGTGAATAATATGAGGTTAATGAAATAGTGTGAAAAATATGAAGAGCATGAAACGGTCTGTAAAATATGAAGAGCATGAAAAGATGTGAAAAATACGCGGAGCATGAAAAGGTTTGAAAAATACGAGGAGCATGAAGAGGAGTGAAAAATACGAAGAGCATGAAACGGTCTAAAAAAAAGGAGGAGCATGAATAGGTCTGAAAATACGAAGAGCATGAAGAGAATGAAAAGTTCTGAAAAATATGAAGAGCATGAATAGTTGTGTAAAATATGAAGAGCAAGAAAAGGTTTAAAAATACAAAGAGCATGAAAAGGTGTGAAAAATTTGAAAAGCATGACAAGGTGTGAAAAATATGAAGAGCATCAAACGGTGTGAAAAATAAGAAGAGCAAGAAAAGGTTTAAAAAATAAGAAGAGCATGAGAAGTTGTGTAAAATATGAAGAGCATGTAAACGTGTGAAAAATATGTGGAGCATGAAAAGGTCTGAAAAATACGAGGAGCATGAAGAGGAGTGAAAAATACGAAGAGGATGAAAAGGTCTGAAAAATAGGAGGAGCATGAATAGGTCTGAAAATACGAAGAGCATGAAGAGAATGAAAAGTTCTGAAAAATAAGAAGAGCATGAAAAGTTGTGTAAAATATGAGGAGCAAGAAAAGGTTTAAAAAATACGAAGAGCGTGAAAAGGTGTGAAAAATTTGAAACGCATGACAAGGTGTGAAAAATATGAAGAGCATCAAACGGTGTGAAAAATAAGAAGAGCAAGAAAAGGTTTAAAAAATAAGAAGAGCATGAGAAGTTTTGTAAAATATGAAGAGCATGTAAACGTGTGAAAATTATGTGGAGCATGAAAAGGTCTGAAAAATATGAAGAGCATGAAAAGCTGTGAAAAATCTGAGGAGCATGAAACGGTGTGACAATATGAAGCTCATGAAAAGATGTGAAAAATATGAGGAGCATGAATTGGTGTGAAAAATAAGAAGAGCATGAAAAGCTCTAAAAAATATGAAGAGCATGAAAAGGTGTGAAAAATATGAAGAGCATGAAAAGGTGTGAAAAATACAAAGAGCATGAAAAGGTGGGAAAAATACGAAGAGCATGAAAAGTTCTGAAAAATAGGAGGAGCATGAAAAGGTCTGAAAAATATCAAGAGATTGAAAAGGTCTGAAAAATATGAAAGGCATGAAAAGTTGTGAAAAATTAAAGAGCATGAAAAGGTCTGAAAAATATCAAGAACATGAAAACTTCTGAAAAATATCAAGAGCATGAAAAGTTATGAAAAATATGAAGAGCATGAAAAGTTCTGAAAATACGAAGAGCATGAAGAGCATGAAAATTTCTGAAAAATATGAAGAGCTGAAAAGGTGTGAAAAATATAATGAGCATGAAAAGTTGTGAATAATATGAGGAGTATGAAAGTTGTGAACAATATGAGGAGGATGAGAAGTTGTGAAAAATACGAGGAGCGTGAAAAGTTCAGAAAAATACGAGGAGCATGCAAAGGTCTGAAAAATACGAGGAGCATGAAAAGGTCGGAAAAATACAAAGAGCATGAAAAGATCTGAAAAATACAAAGAGCATGAAACGGAAAAATGAGAAGAGGATGAAAAGGTGTGAAAAATATGAAAAGGTGTGAAAAATTTCGAAGAGCCTGAAGAGGTGTGAAAAATACGAAGAGCATGAAAAGTTGTGAAAAACACGAAGTGCTTGAAAAGGTGTGAAACATACGAAGAGCCTGAAATGGTGTGAAAAATGTGCAGAGCATGAAAGGTTGTGAAAACTACGAAGAGCTTGAAAAGGTCTGAAAAATATCAAGAGCTTGAAAAGTTCTGAAGTATATGAAGAGCATGAAAAGGTGTGAAAAATACCAGGAGCATGAAAAGCTGTGAAAAATACGAAGAGCAAGAAAAATTCTGAAAAATACAAAGAGCATGTAAACGTCTGAAAACTATGAAGAGCATGAAAAGTTGCGAACAATATGAGGTTCATGAAATGGTGTGAAAAATATGAAGAGCATGAAACGGTGTGTAAAATATGAAGAGCATGAAAAGGTTTGAAAAATACCAGGAGCATGAAAAGCTGTGATTTACGAGGAGAATGAAAAGTTCTGAAAAATAGGAGGAGCATGAAAAGGTGTGAAAAATGCAAGGAGCATGAAAAGGTCTGAAAAATACCAGGAGCATAAAAAGTTGTGAATAATATGAGGAGTATGAAAAGGTGTGAACAATATGAGGAGCATGGGAAGTTGTGAAAAACACAAGGAGCGTGAAAAGGTCTGAAAAATACGAGGAGCATGCAAAGGTCTGAAAAATACGAGGAGCTTGCAAAGGTCTGAAAAATACGAGTAGCATGAAAAGGTGTAAAATATACGAGGAGCATGAAAAGGTGTGAATAATACGAGGAGCATGAAAAGGTCTAAAATATACAAGGAGCATGAAAAGTTGTGAATAATACAAAAAGCACGAAAAGTTGTGAAAAATACGAAGAGCATGAAAAGGTGTGATAAATATGAAGAGCATTAAACGGTGTGAAAAATATGAAGTGCATGAAACGCTGTGAAAAATAGGAAGAGCTTGAAAAGTTCTGAAAAATATGAAGAGCATGAAAAGGTGTGAAAAATCCCAGGAGCATGAAAAGCTGTGAACAATATGAAGAGCATGAAAAATTCTGAAACATACGAAGAGCATGTAAAGGTTTGAAAACTATGAAGAGCATGAAAAGTTGTGAACAATATGAGGTTCATGAAATGGTGTGAAAAATATGAAGAGCATGAAACGGTGTGTAAAATATGAAGAGCATGAAACGGTGTGAAAAATACCAGGAGCATGAAAAGCTGTGATTTACAAGGACAATGAAAAGTTCTGAAAAATAGGAGGAGCATGAAAAGGTCTGAAAAATACCAGAAGCATAAAAAGTTGTGAAGAATATGAGGAGTATGAAAAGGTGTGAACAATATGAGGAGCATGAGAAGTTGTGAAAAACACGAGGAGCGTGAAAAGTTCTGAAAAATACGAGGAGCATGCAAAGGTCTGAAAAATACGAGGAGCTTGCAAACGTCTGAAAAATACGAGTAGCATGAAAAGGTCTAAAATATACGAGGAGCATGAAAAGGTGTGAATAATACGAGGAGCATGAAAAGGTCTAAAATATACAAGGAGCATGAAAAGGTGTGAATAATACGAAAAGCATGAAAAGGTGTGAAAAATACGAAGAGCATGAAAAGGTGTGAAAAATTACAAAGTGCATGAAAATTTGTGAAAAATTACGAAGACCATGAAAAGATGTGAAAAATAAAAAGAGCATGAAAAGGTGTGAAAAATACGAAGAGCATGAAAAGTTGTGAAAAATATGAAGAGCATTAAACGGTGTGAAAAATACGAAGTGCATGAAATGCTGTGAAAAATACGAAGCATCAGAATGTCTGAAAAATACGAAGAGCATGAAGTAGTGTGAAAAATACGAAGAGCATGAAAAGTTCTGAAAAATACGAAGAACATGAAAAGATGGGACAAATACGAAGAGGATGAAAAGATGTAAAAAATATGAAGAGCCCGACAGGGTGTGAAAAATACGAAGAGCATGAAAAGGGGTGAAAAATTTCGAAGAGCCTGAAAAGGTGTGAAAAATACGAAGAGCATGAAAATTTGTGAAAAATACGAAGTGCATGAAAAGGTGTGAAACATACGAAGAGCCTGAAACGGTGTGTAAAATATGAAGAGCATGAAAAGGTGTGAATAATATAAGGTTAATGAAATGGTGTGAAAAATATGAAGAGCATGAAACGGTGTGTAAAATATGAAGAGCAAGAAAAGGTGTGAAAAATATGCAGAATATGAAAAGGTCTGAAAAATAGGAGGAGCATGAATAGGTCTAAAAATACGAAGAGCATGAAGAGAATGAAAAGTTCTGAAAAATATGAAGAGAATGAAAAGTTGTGAAAAATATGAAGAGCATGAAAAGGTGTGAATATTATGACGAGCATGAAAAGGTGTGAACAATATGAGGAGCATGAGAAGTTGTGAAAAATACAAGAAGCATGAAAAGTTCTGAACAATATGAAGAGCATGAAAAGGTGTGAACTATATGAAGAGCATGAAAAGGTGTGAAAAATATGAGGAGCATGAAAAGGTCTGAAAAATAAGAGGAGCTTGAAAGGTCTGAAAAATTTGAGGAGCATGAAAAGATCTGAAAAATACGAGGAGGTTGAAAAATTCTGAAAAATATGAAGAGCATGAAAAGTTCTGAAAAATACCCGGAGCATGAAAAGGTCTGAAAAATACAAAGAGCATGAAAAGACGTGAAAATCACGAAGAGCATGCAAAGGTGTGAAAAATACGAGGAGCATGAAAATGTGTGAAAAATACGAGGAGCATGAAAAGGTCTGAAAAAAAACGAGGAACATGAAATGGTGTAAAAAATACGAGAACCATGAAAATGCGTGAAAATCACGAAGAGCATGAAAAGGTGTAAAAAATACGAGGAGCATGTAAAGGTCTGAAAAATAGAAGTAGCATAAAAAGGTCTGAAAAATACGGGGAGCATGAAAAGGTCTGAAAAATACGAGGAGCATGAAAAGGTGTGAAAAATACGAGGAGTATGAAAAGGTGTCAAAAATACGAAGAGCATGAACAGGTGTGAAATATTACAAAGAGCATGAAAAGGTGTGAAAAATATGAGGAGCATGAAATGGTCTGAAAAATATCAAGAATTTGAAAAGGTCTGAAATATACGAAGAGCATGAAAACGTGTGAACAGTATGAAGAGCATGAAAATTTCTGAAAAATACGAGTAGCATGAAGAGTTCTGAAAAATACGAAGAGCATGAATAGGTCTGAAAAATAAGAGGAGCATGAAGATGTCTGAAAAATAGTAAGAGCATGGAAAGGTCTATAAAATACGAGGACCAGGCAAGGTCTGAAAAATACGAGGAGCATGAAAAGGTCTGAAAAATACGAGGAGCATGAAAAGGTGTGAAAAATATGAGGAGCATGAAAAAGTGTGAAAATTACAAGGAGCATGAAAAGGTGTGAAAAACACGAAGAGCATGAAAATGAATGAAAAATTCGAAGAGCATGAAAAGGTCTGAAAAATACGAGGAGCATGAAAAGGTCTGAAAAACACAAGGAGCATGAAAAGGTCTGAAAAATACGGGGAGCCTGAAAAGTTGTGAACAATATGAACAGCATGAAACGGTGTGAAAAATATGAAGAGCATGAAGAGGTGTGAAATATACAAAGAGCATGAAAAGGTGTGAAATATACGAAGAGCATGAAAAAGTGTAAAAAATACGAAGAGCATGAAACAGTGTGAAAAATATGAAGAGCATGAAATGGTGTGAAAAATATGAAGAGCATGAAACGGTGTGAAAAATATGAAGAGCATGAAAAGGTGTGAATCATACGAAGTGCATGAAAAGGTGTGAAATATACGAAGAGCATTAAAATGTGTGAAAAATACAAAGAGCATGAAAAAGTGTGAAAAGTACAAACGCATCAAATGGTGTGAAAAATATGAAGAGCATGAAACGTTGTGAAAAATCACGAAAAGCATGAAAAGTTGTGAAAAATTCAGAGAGCATTAAAAGATGTGAAAAATTACCAAGAACATGAAAAAGTCTGAAAAATACAAAGAGCTTTCTGAAAAATATGAAGAGCATGAAACGTGTGAAAAATATGAGGAGCATGAAACTATCTGAAAATATGAAGAGCATGAAACGGTATGAAAAATACGAGGAGCATGGAAAGGTCTGAAAAATACAAGGGTCGTGAAAAGGTGTGAAAAATACGAGGAGCATGGAAATGTGTGAAAAATACGAGGAGCATGAAAAGGTCTGAAAAATACGAGGAGCCTGAAAAGGTTTCAAAACTATCAAGAGCATGAAAAGGTCTGAAAAATACGAAGAGCATGCAAACGTCTGAAAAATACGAAGAGCATGAAAAGGTGTGCAAAATATGAGGAGCATGAAAAGTTCTGAAAAATATGAGGAGCATGAAAATGTGTGAAAAATACAGGGAGCATGCAAAGGCCTGAAAAATACGAAGAGCGTGAAAAGGTGTGAAAAATATGAGGAGGATGAAAAGGTCTGGAAAATACGAGGAGCATGCCAAGGTCTGAAAATTATGAGGAGCATGAAAAGGTCTGAAAAATACGAGGACCATGAAAAGGTCTGAAAAATATGAGGAGCATGAAACAGTGTGAGAATATGAAGAGCATGAAACGGTATGAAAAATATGAAGAGCAGGAAAAGGTGTGAAAAATATGAAGAGCATGAAACGGTGTGAAAAATATGAGGAGCAAGAAAAGGTGTCAAAAATATGAGGAGCATGTAAAGGTGTGAAAAATATGAAGAGCATGAAAAGTTCTGAAAAATACGAGGAGCAAGAAATGGTGTCAAAAATATGAGGAGCATGTAAAGGTCTGAAAAATTTGAAGAGCATGAAACTATGATAAATATGAGGAGCATGTAATGGTGTGAACATATGAAGAGCATGAAACAGTGTGAAATATATGAAGAGCATGAAAAGAAGTGAAAAATATGAAGATTATGAAACAGTGTGAAAAATATGAATAGCATGAAAAGGTGTGAAAAATATGAAGTGCATGAAACGGTGTGAAAAATGCGAAGAGCATGAAAAGTTCTGAAAAATATGGAGATCACGAAAAGTTCTGATAAATACGAAAAGCATGAAACGGTGTGAAAAATAAGAAGATCATGAAAACATCTGATAAATACGAAGAGCATGAAACGGTGTGAAAAATACAAAGAGCATGAAAAGATCTGAAAAATACGAAGAGAATGATAAAACCTGAAAAATACGAAGAGCATGAAAAGGTGTAAAAAATTTGAAAAGCATGACAAGGTGTGAAAAATATGAAGAGCATGAAACGGTGTGTAAAATATGAAGAGCAAGAAAAGGTTTAAAAAATACGAAGAGCATGAAAAGGTGTGAAAAATTTGAAAAGCATGACAAGGTGTGAAAAATATGAAGAGCATGAAACGGTGTGAAAAATAAGAAGAGCAAGAAAAGGTTTAAAAAATAAGAAGAGCATGAGAAGTTGTGTAAAATATGAAGAGCATGTAAACGTGTGAAAAATATGTGGAGCATGAAAAGGTCTGAAAAATATGAAGAGCATGAAAAGCTGTGAAAAATCTGAGGAGCATGAAACGGTGTGACAACATGAAGCTCATGAAAAGATGTGAAATATATGAGGAGCATGAAATGGTGTGAAAAATAAGAAGAGCATGAAAAGCTGTAAAAAATATGAAGAGCATGAAAAGGTCTGAAAAATACGAAGAGCATGAAAAGGTCTGAAAAATATCAAGAGATTGAAAAGGTCTGAAAAATATGAAAGGCATGAAAAGTTGTGAAAAATTGAAGAGCATGAAAAGGTCTGAAAAATATCAAGAACATGAAAACTTCTGAAAAATATCAAGAGCATGAAAAGGTGTGAAAAATACGAAGAGCATGAAAAGTTCTGAAAAATACGAAGAGCATGAAAAGGTCTGAAAAATACGAAGAGCATGAACAGCATGAAAATTTCTGAAAAATATGAAGAGCTGAAAAGGTGTGAAAAATAAAATGAGCATGAAAAGTTGTGAATAATATGAGGAGTATGAAAGGTGTGAACAATATGAGGAGCATGAGAAGTTGTGAAAAATACGAGGAGCGTGAAAAGTTCAGAAAAATATGAGGAACATGCAAAGGTCTGAAAAATACGAGGAGCATGAAAAGGTCTGAAAAATACAAAGAGCATGAAAAGGTCTGAAAAATACATTGAGCATGAAACGGTGTGAAAAATGAGAAGAGGATGAAAATGTGTGAAAAATATGAAGAGCATGAAAAAGTGTGAAAAATGTCGAAGAGCCTGAAGAGGTGTGAAAAATACGAAGAGCAAGAAAAGTTGTGAAAAACACGAAGTGCATGAAAAGGTGTGAAACATACGAAGAGCCTGAAACGGTGTGAAAAATGTGCAGAGCATGAAAGGTTATGAAAACTACGAAGAGCTTGAAAAAGTCTCAAAAATATCAAGAGCTTGAAAAGTTGTGAAGTATATGAAGAGCATGAAAAGGTGTGAAAAATACCAGGAGCATGAAAAGCTGTGAAAAATACGAAGAGCATGTAAAGGTCTGAAAACTATGAAGAGCATGAAAAGTTGTGAACAATATGAGGTTCATGAAATGGTGTGAAAAATATGAAGAGCATGAAACGGTGTGTAAAGTATGAAAAGCATGAAAAGGTGTGAAAAATACCAGGAGCATGAAAAGCTGTGATTTACGAGGAGAATGAAAAGTTCTGAAAAATAGGAGGAGCATGAAAAGGTGTGAAAAATGCGAGGAGCATGAAAAGGTCTGAAAAATACCAGGAGCATAAAAAGTTGTGAATAATATGAGGAGTATGAAAAGATGTGAACAATATGAGGAGCATGGGAAGTTGTGAAAAACACAAGGAGCGTGAAAAGGTCTGAAAAATACGAGGAGCATGCAAAGGTCTGAAAAATACGAGGAGCTTGCAAAGGTCTGAAAAATACGAGTAGCATGAAAAGGTCTAAAATATACGAGTAGCATGAAAAGGTCTAAAACATACAAGGAGCATGAAAAGGTGTGAATAATACAAAAAGCATGAAAAGGTGTGAAATATACAAAGAGCATGAAAAGGTGTGAAAAATTATGAAGTGCATGAAAAGTTGTGAAAAATTACGAAAACCATGAAAAGATGTGAAAAATACAAAGAGTATGAAAAGCTGTGAAAAATACGAAGAGCATGAAAAGGTGTGAAAAATATGAAGAGCATTAAACGGTGTGAAAAATACAAAGTGCATGAAACGCTGTGAAAAATAGGAAGAGCTTGAAAAGTCCTGAAAAATATGAAGAGCATGAAAAGGTGTGAAAAATCCCAGGAGCATGAAAAGCTGTGAACAATACGAAGAGCATGAAAAATTCTGAAACATACGAAGAGCATGCAAAGGTTTGAAAACTATGAAGAGCATGAAAAGTTGTGAACAATATGAGGTTCATGAAATGGTGTGAAAAATATGAAGAGCATGAAAAGGTGTGAAAAATACCAGGAGCATAAAAAGCTGTGATTTACGAGCAGAATGAAAAGTTCTGAAAAATAGGAGGAGCATGAAAAGGTCTGAAAAATACCAGGAGCATAAAAAGGTGTGAATAATATGAGGAGTATGAAAAGGTGTGAACAATGTGAGGAGCATGAGAAGCTGTGAAAAACACGAAGAGCGTGAAAAGTTCTGAAAAATACGAGGAGCATGCAAAGGTCTGAAAAATACGAGGAGCTTGCAAAGGTCTGAAAAATACGAGTAGCATGCAAAGGTGTGAAATATACAAAGAGCATGAAAAGGTGTGAAAAATTACGAAGTGCAGAAAAAGTTGTAAAAAATTACGAAGACCATGAAAAGATGTGAAAAATAAAAAGAGCATGAAAAGGTGTGAAAAATACGAAGAGCATGAAAAGGTGTGAAAAATATGAACAGCATTAAACGGTGTGAAAAATACGAGGAGCATGAAAAGGTCTGAAAAATAGAAGGAGCATAAAAAGGTGTGAAAAATACGAGGAGTATGAAAAGGTGTCAAAAACACGAAGAGCATGAACAGGTGTGAAATATTACAAAGAGCATGAAAAGGTGTGAAAAATATGAGGAGCATGAAATGGTCTGAAAAATACGAAGAGCATGAAAAGGTCTGAAAAATATCAAGAACTTGAAAAGGTCTGAAATATACGAAGAGCATGAAAATGTGTGAACAGTATGAAGAGCATGAAAATTTCTGAAAAATACGAGTAGCATGAAGAGTTCTGAAAAATACGAAGAGCATGAATAGGTCTGAAATATCAGAGGAGCATGAAGAGGTCTGAAAAATACTAAGAGCATGAGGAGGTCTAAAAAATACGAGGAGCATGAAAAGATCTGAAAAATAAGAAGAGCATGAAAATGTCAGAAAAATACGAGGAGCATGAAACAGTCTGAAAACTATGAAGAGCATGAAAAGGTCTGAAAAATTTTAAGAGCATGAAAAGATCTGAAAAATATGAAGTGATTGAAAAAGTGTGAAAAATATGAAGAGCATGAAATGCTGTGAAAAATATGAAGAGCATGAAAAGGTGTGAAAATTATGAGGAGCATGAAACGGAGTGAACAATACGAGAAGCATGAAATGGTGTGAACAATACGAGGAGCAGGAAAAGTTGTGAACAATACGAAGAGCATGAAAAGGTCTGAAAAATATAAGGAGCATGAAAAGGTCTGAAAAATAAGAAGAGCATGAAAAGGTGTGTTAAATATGAGGAGCATAAAAAGGTGTGAAAAATATTAACAGCATGAAAAGGTGTGAAAAATATGAAGAGCATGATAAGGTTTGAAACATATGAAGAGCATGAAAAGGTCTGAAAAATATGAAGAGCGTGAAGAGAGACGTCAGGACTTGTGCCTAGATGCGAGCGACACCTCGTGACTCTCCTCGAGGCTTGGCAGGGCAATTGGGATGCCTCTCCAGCTGAGGGGGGAGACCAGGGGGTCCCGTTCCACTTGCCACAGGAATCCTGGGACTATTATCCATATTAAAGAGGTGTCAGGCATCGTCTCCTTTGGAAGCACTGACGTCCGCGTACCTCTGGAGTTTTCAAAGGATTTGAGGCCTCCGGTGGCGATGAGGTGGGGAACTAGGTCTTCCTCTGTGGTCTCCACAGGGGATTCAGGCATCCCTTCGTCATGGGAGATGCAAGACGAGCCTGCATTCAATTCACTGCAGGGATATCTGTCCTTATTTCGAGTCAGAGCATCTCGGTGTCCATTCCACTTGAGGCCACAAACTCAGGGTCCCTCTCACATACCTGTAGCTGAGAGAAGCCTCCTCTTGAGGTGCTTGTGGAAACTTGGTATTCCTCTTGAGTCGAAGCCAGGGACTAAGCTCTCATCTCGAGTTGATTTGGGGTCGACGGAGCCCTTTCGTGTTGCTCCAGTGACCTCAGGATCCCTCTAGACTTGAGACAGTAATCTTGGGTTTTCTCTGGAGTGCCATCAAGGAAATCAAGGATCCTTTCACGTTTGATGTGGAACACGGAATTGCTCTGCAGCCAGACCAGCGGAATCGGGCCTCATCTCGCGGCGAGGGGGAAGTCTCATGGTTTTTCTCGAGTTGAGACCGGACCCTGGGGTATATTCTCGAGTTACAACGGTGAGGGCCCTTCCAGACACGTGTTTGTTCAGCGATTTCAGGACTCCTACCTAGGTGCGAGGGACACCTCGGGATTCTCCTCGAGTCTTGGCATGGCAATTGGGACGCGTCTCCACGTGAGGCGGGAGACCCAGGGTCCCTTTCCACGTGCCACAGGGATCCTGGGACTCCTATCCATTTTCAAGAGAAGTCAGGCATCGTCTCCTTTGGAAGCATTGATCTCGGCGGACCTCTCGAATTTTCAAAGGATGTGAGGCCTCCGGTCGCGATGAGGTGGAGAACTAGGTCTTTCTCTGTGGTCTCTACAGGGGATTCAGACATCCCTTCTTCTTGGGAGATGCAAGACGAGCCTGCATTCAATTCACTGCAGGGATATCCGGCCTTACTTCGAGTCAGAGCATCTCGGTGTCCATTCCACTTGAGGCCACAAACTCAGGGTCCCTCTCAAATACCTGTAGCTGAGAGAAGCCTCCTCTTGAGGTGCTTGTGGAAAGTTGGTATTCCTCTTGAGTCGAAGCCAGGGACTAAGCTCTCATCTCCAGTTGATTTGGGGTGCATGGAGCCCTCTTGTGTTGCTACAGTGACCTCAGGATCCCTCTAGACTTGAGACAGTGATCTTGGGTTTTCTCTGGAGTGCCATCAAGGAAATCAAGGCTCCTTTCACGTTTGATGTGGAACACGGAATTGCTCTGCACGCAGTGCAGGGGAATCGGGTCTCATCTCGCGGCGAGGGGGAAGTCTCATGGTTATTCTCGAGTTGCGGCCGGAACCTGGGATATATTCTCGAGTTACGACGGGGGGGGCCCTTCCAGACACGTGTTTGTTCAGCGACGTCAGGACTCCTGCCTAGGTGCGATGGACACCTCGGGATTCTCCCCGAGGTTTCGAATGGCAATTGTGTTGCGTCTCCAGGTGAGGCAGGAGACCCAGTGTTCCTTTCCACGTGCCACATGATCCTGGGACTCGTATCCATTTTCAAGAGGAGTCAGGCATCGTCTCCTTTGGAAGCATTGATCTCCACGGACCTCTCGAGTTTTCAAAGGTTGTGAGGCCTCTGTTCGCGATGTGGCGAGAACTAGGTCTTTCTCTGTGGTCTCCACAGGGGATTCAGACATCCCTTCATCTTGGGAGATGCAAGACGAGCCTGCATTCAATTCACTGCAGGCATATCTGTCCTTACTTCGAGTCAGAGCATCTCGGTGTCCATTCCACTTGAGGCCACAAACTCAGGGGCCCTCTCACATAACTGTAGCTGAGAGAAGCATCCTCTTGACGTGCTTGGGGAAAGTTGGTATTCCCCTTGAGTTGAAGCCAGGGACTAAGCTCTCATCTCGAGTTGATTTGGGGTCCACGGAGCACTTTCGTGTTGCTCCAGTCACCTCAGGATCCCTCTAGACTTGAGACAGTGATCTTGGGTTTTCTCTGGAGTGCCATCAAGGAAATCAAGGCTCCTTTCACGTTTGATGTGGAACACGGAATAGCTCTGCACCCAGTGCAGTGGCATCGGGCCTCATGTTGCAACGAGGGGGAAGTCTCATGGTTTTTCTCGAGTTGCGGCCGGAACCTGGGATATATGCTCGAGATACGACGGGGAGGGCACTTCCAGACACATGTTTGTTCAGTGTCATCAGGACTCCTGCCTAGGTGCGAGGGACACCTCGGGATTCTCCTCGAGTCTTGGCATGGCAATTTGGACGCGTCTCCACGTGAGGCGGGAGACCCAGGGTCCCTTTCCACGTCCCACAGGGATCCTGGGACTCCTAGCCATTTTCAAGAGGAGTCAGGCATCGTCTTTTTTGGAAGCATTGATCTCCGCAGACCTCTCGAGTTTTCAAAGGATGTGAGGCCACCGGTCGCGATGAGGCGGAGAACTCGGTCGTTCTCTGTGGTCTCCACATGGGATTCAGACATCCCTTCGTCTTATGAGATGCAAGACGAGCCTGCATTCAATTCACTGCAGGGATATCCGGCCTTACTTCGAGTCAGAGCATCTCGGTGTCCATTCCACTTGAGGCCACAAACTCAGTGTCCTTCTCACATACCTGTGGCTGAGAGAAGCCTCCTCTTGAGGTGCTTGTGGAAAGTTGGTATTCCTCTTGAGTCGAAGCAAGGTACTAAGCTCTCATCTCGAGTTGATTTGGGGTCCACGGAGCCCTTTCTTGATGCTCCAGTAACCTCAGGATCCCTCTAGACTTGAGACAGTGATCTTGGGTTTTCTCTCGAGTGCCATCAAGGAAATCAAGGCTCCTTTCAAGTTTGATGTGGAACACGGAATTGCTCTGCACGCAGTGCAGGGGAATCGGGCCTCATCTCGCGGCGAGGGGGAAGTCTCATGGTTTTTCTCGAGTTGCGGCCGGAACCTGGGGTATATTCTCGAGTTACAACGGGGAGGGCCCTTCCAGACATGTGTTTGTTCATCGACATCAAGACTCCTGCCTAGGTGCGAGGGACACCTCGGGATTCTCCTCGAGTGTTGGCATGGCAATTGGGACGCGTCTCCACTTGAGGCGGGAGACCCAGGGTCCCTTTCCACGTGCCACAGGGATCCTGGGACTCCTATCCATTTTCAAGAGGAGTCAGGCATCGTCTCCTTTGGAAGCATTGATCTCTGCGGACCTCTCGAGTTTTCAAAGGATGTGAGGCCTCCGGTCGCGATGTGGCGAGAACTAGGTCTTTCTTGTGGTCTCCACAGGGGATTCAGACATCCCTTTGTCTTGGGAGATGCAAGACGAACCTGCATTCAATTCACTGCAGGGATATCCGGCCTTACTTCGAGTCACAGCATCTCGGTGTCCATTCCACTTGAGGCCAAAAACTCAGGGTCCCTCTCACATACCTGTAGCTGAGAGAAGCCTCCTCTTGAGGTGCTTGTGGAAAGTTGGTATTCCTCTTTAGTCGAAGCCAGGGACTAAGCTCTCATCTCGAGTGGATTTCGGGTCCACGGAGCCCTTTCGTTTTGCTACAGTGACCTCAGGATCCCTCTAGACTTGAGACAGTGATCTTGGGTTTTCTCTGGAGGGCCATCAAGGAAATCAAGGCTCCTTTCACGTTTGATGTGGAACACGGAATTGCTCTGCACGCAGTGCAGGGGAATCGGGCCTCATCTCGCAGCGAGGGGGAAGTCTCATGCTTTTTCTCTAGTTGCGGCCGGAAACTGGGGTATATTCTCGATTTAGAAGGGGAGGGCCCTTCCAGACATGTGTTTGTTCAGCGACGTCAGGACTCCTGCCTAGGTGCTAGGGACACCTCGGGATTCTCTTCGAGTCTTGGCATGGCAATTGGGACGCGTCTCCACCTGAGGCGGGAGACCCAGGGTCCCTCTCCAAGTTCCACAGGAGTCCTGGAACTCCTATCCATTTTCACGAGGAGTCAGGCATCGTCTCCTTTGAAAGCATTGATCTCCGCAGACCTCTCGAGTTTTCAAAGGATGTGAGGCCTCCGGCCGCGATGAGGCGGAGACCTAGGTCTTTCTCTGTGGTTTCCACAGGGGATTCAGACATCCCTTCGTCTTGGGAGATGCAAGACGAGCCTGCATTCAATTCACTGCAGGGATATCCGGCCTTACTTCGAGTCAGAGCATCTCGGTGTCCATTCCACTTGAGGCCACAAACTTAGGGTCCCTCTCACATACCTGTAGCTGAGAGAAGCCTCCTCTTGAGGTGCTTGTGGAAAGTTGGTATTCCTCTTGAGTCGAATCCAGGGACTAAGCTCTCATCTCGAGTTGATTTGGGGTCCACGGAGCCCTTTCGTGTTGCTCCAGTGACCTCAGGATCCCTCTAGACTTGAGACAGTGATCTTGGGTTTTCTCTGTAGTGCCATCAAGGAAATCAAGGCTCCTTTTACGTTTGATGTGGAACACGGAATTGCTCTGCATGCAGTTCAGGGGAATCGGGCCTCGTCTCGCGGCGAGGGGGAAATCTCATGGTTTTTCTCGAGTTGCGGCTGGAACCTGGGGTATATTCTCGAGTTAAGACGGGTAGGCCCCTTCCAGACACGTGGGTGATCAGCGACGTCAGGACTCCTGCCTAGATGTGAGGGACACCTCGGGATTCTCCTCGAGTCTTGGCATGGCAATGGGGACGCATCTCCACGTGAGGCAGGAGACCCAGAGTCCCTTTCCACGTGCCACAGGGATCCTGGGACTCCTATCCATTTTCTTTTTTTCTGTTTTTTTTTTTTTTTGAGGGTGCATTTTTATTTATTTATTTATTTATTTTTATTTTTTTATTTTTTTTAATTTTTTTTTCTTTTTTTTTATTATTGTTATTTTTTTTTCCAGTGGGTTTTGTCATACATTGATATGAATCAGCCATGGATTTACATGTATTCCCAATCCCGATCCCCCCTCCCACCTCCCTCTCCACCCGATTCCTCTGGGTCTTCCCAGTGCACCAGGCCGGAGCACTTGTCTCGTGCATCCCACCTGGGCTGGTGATCTGTTTCACCATAGATAGTATACATGCTGTTCTTTTGAAATATCCCACCCTCACATTCTCCCACAAAGTTCAAAATTCTGTTCTGTATTTCTGTGTCTCTTTTTCTGTTCTGCATATAAGGTTATCGTTATCACCTTTCTAAATTCCATATACATGTGTCAGTATGCTGTAATGTTCTTTATCTTTCTGGCTTACTTCACTCTGTATAAGGGGCTCCAGCTTCATCTATCTCATTAGGACTGGTTCATATGAATTCTTTTTAATGGCTGAGTAATATTCCATGGTGTATATGTACCACAGCTTCCTTATCCATTCATCTGCTGATGGGCATCTAGGTTGCTTCCATGTCCTGGCTATTATAAACAGTGCTGCAATGAACATTGGGGTGCACGTGTCTCTTTCAGATCTGCTTTCCTCAGTGTGTATGCCCAGAAGTGGGATTGCTGGGTCATATGGCAGTTCTATTTCCAGTTTTTTAAGGAATCTCCACACTGTTTTCCATAGCGGCTGTACTAGTTTGCATTCCCACCAACAGTGTAAGAGGGTTCCCTTTTCTCCACACCCTCTCCCCAGCATTTATTGCTTGTAGACTTTTGGATAGCAGCCATCCTGACTGGCGTGTAATGGTACCTCACTGTGGTTTTGATTTGCATTACTCTAATAATGAGTGATGTTGAGCATCTTTTCATGTGTTTGTTAGCCATCTGTATGTCTTCTTTGGAGAAATGTCTGTTTAGTTCTTTGGCCCATTTTTTGATTGGGTCATTTATTTTTCTGGAATTGAGCTGCAGGAGTTGCTTGTATATTTTTGAGATTAATCCTTTGTCTGTTTCTTCATTTGCTATTATTTTCTCCCAATCTGAGGGCTGTATTTTCACCTTACTTATAGTTTCCTTTGTAGTGCAAAAGCTTTTAAGTTTCATTAGGTCCCATTTGTTTAGTTTTGCTTTTATTTCCAATATTCTGGGAGGTGGGTCATAGAGGATCTTGCTTTGATTTATGTCGGAGAGTGTTTTGCCTATGTTCTCCTCTAGGAGTTTTATAGTTTCTGGTCTTACATTTAGATCTTTAATCCATTTTGAGTTTATTTTTGTGTATGGTGTTAGAAAGTGTTCTAGTTTCATTCTTTTACAAGTGGTTGACCAGTTTTCCCAGCACCACTTGTTAAAGAGGTTGTCTTTTTTCCATTGTATATCCTTGCCTCCTTTGTCAAAGATAAGGTGTCCATAGGTTCGTGGATTTATCTCTGGGCTTTCTATTCTGTTCCATTGATCTATATTTCTGTCTTTGTGCCAGTACCATACTGTCTTGATGACTATGGCTTTGTAGTAGAGTCTGAAGTCAGGCAGGTTGATTCCTCCAGCTCCATTCTTCTTTCTCAAGATTACTTTGGCTATTCGAGGTTTTTTGTATTTCCATACAAATTGTGAAATTCTTTGGTCTAGTTCTGTGAAAAATATCGTTGGTAGCTTGATAGGGATTGCATTGAATCTATAGACTGCTTTGGGTAGAATAGCCATTTTGACAATATTAATTCTTCCAATCCATGAACACGGTATGTTTCTCCATCTGTTTGTGTCCTCTTTGATTTCTTTCATCAGTGTTTTATAGTTTTCTATGTATAGGTCCTTTGTTTCTTTAGGTAGATACACTCCTAAGTATTTTATTCTTTTTGTTGCAATGGTGAATGGTATTGTTTCCTTAATTTCTCTGTCTGTTTTTTCATTGTTAGTATATAGGAATGCAAGGAATTTCTGTGTGTTAATTTTATATCCTGCAACTTTACTATATTCATTGATTAGCTCTAGTAATTTTCTGGTAGAGTCTTTAGGGTTTTCTATGTAGAGGATCATGTCATCTGCAAACAGTGAGAGTTTTACTTCTTCTTTTCCTATCTGGATTCCTTTTACTTCTTTTTCTGCTCTGATTGCTGTGGCCAGAACTTCCAACACTATGTTGAATAGTAGTGGTGAGAGTGGGCACCCTTGTCTTGTTCCTGATTTCAGGGGAAATGCCTTCAATTTTTCACCATTGAGGGTGATGCTTGCTGTGGGTTTGTCATATATAGCTTTTATTATGTTGAGGTATGTTCCTTCTATTCCTGCATTTTGGAGAGTTTTAATCATAAATGAGTGTTGAATTTTGTCAAAGGCTTTCTCTGCATCTATTGAGATAATCATATGGTTTTTATCTTTCAATTTGTTAATGTGGTGTATTACATTGATTGATTTGCGGATATTAAAGAATCCTTGCATTCCTGGGATAAAGCCCACTTGGTCGTGGTGTATGATTTTTTTAATATGTTGTTGGATTCTGTTTGCTAGAATTTTGTTAAGGATTTTTGCATCTATGTTCATCAGTGATATTGGCTTGTAGTTTTCTTTTTTTGTGGCATCTTTGTCTGGTTTTGGAATTAGGGTGATGGTGGCCTCATAGAATGAGTTTGGAAGCTTACCTTCTTCTGCAATTTTCTGGAAGAGTTTGAGTAAGATAGGTGTTAGCTCTTCTCTAAATTTTTGGTAGAATTCAGCTGTGAAGCCATCTGGTCCTGGGCTTTTGTTTGCTGGAAGATTTTTGATGACAGTTTCGATTTCCTTGCTTGTGATGGGTCTGTTAAGATCTTCTATTTCTTCCTGGTTCAGTTTTGGAAAGTTATACTTTTCTAAGAATTTGTCCATTTCATCCAAGTTGTCCATTTTATTGGCATAGAGCTGCTGGTAGTAGTCTCTTATGATCCTTTGTATTTCAGTGTTGTCTGTTGTGATCTCTCCATTTTCATTTCTAATTTTGTTAATTTGGTTCTTCTCTCTTTGTTTCTTAATGAGTCTTGCTAATGGTTTGTCAATTTTGTTTATTTTTTCAAAAAACCAGCTTTTAGCTTTGTTGATTTTTGCTATGGTCTCTCTTTAGTTTCTTTTGCATTTATTTCTGCCCTGATTTTTAAGATTTCTTTCCTTCTGCTAACTCTGGGGTTCTTCATTTCTTCCTTCTCTAATTGCTTTAGGTGTAGAGTTAGGTTATTTAATTGGTTTTTTTTCCTGTTTCTTGATGTAAGCCTGTAATGCTATGAACCTTCCCCTTAGCACTGCTTTTACAGTGTCCCATAGGTTTTGGGTTGTTGTGTTTTCATTTTCATTCATTTCTATACATATTTTGATTTCTTTTTTGATTTCTTCTATGATTTGTTGGTTATTCAGAAGCGTGTTATTTAGCCTCCATATGTTTGAAGTTTTAACAATTTTTTCCCTGTAATTGAGATCTAATCTTACTGCACTGTGGTCAGAAAAGATGACTGGAATGATTTCAATTTTTTTTGAATTTTCCAAGACCAGATTTATGGCCCAGGATGTGATCTATTCTGGAGAATGTTCCGTGTGCACTTGAGAAAAAGGTGAAGTTGATTGTTTTGGGGTGAAATGTCCTATAGATATCAATTAGGTCTAGCTGGTCCATTGTGTCATTTAAGGTTTGTGTTTCCTTGTTAATTTTCTGTTTAGTTGATCTATCCATAGTTGTGAGTGGGGTATTAAAGTCTCCCACTATTATTGTGTTACTATTAATTTCCTCTTTCATACTCGTTAGCGTTTGCCGTACATATTGTGGTGCTCCTATGTTGGGTGCATATATATTTATAATTGTTATATCTTCTTTTTTGATTGATCCTTTGATCATTATGTAGTGTCCTTCTTTGTCTCTTTTCACTTCCTTTATTTGAAAGTCTATTTTATCTGATATGAGTATTGCAACTCCTGCTTTCTTTTGGTCTCCGTTTGCACGAAATAATTTTTTCCAGCCCTTCACTTTTAGTCTGTATGTGTCTCTTTTTTTGAGTTGGGTCTCTTGTAGACAGCATATATAGGGGTCTTGTTTTTGTATCCATTCAGCCAATCTTTGTCTTTTGGTTGGGGCATTCAACCCATTTACATTTAGGGTAATTATTGATAGGTGTGGTCCCGTTGCCATTTACTTTGTTGTTTTGGGTTCACGTTTATACAACCTTTCTGCATTTCCTGTCTAGAGAAGATCCTTTAGCATTTGTTGAAGAGCTGGTTTGGTGGTGCTGAATTCTCTCAGCTTTTGCTTATCTGTAAAGCTTTTGAATTCTCCTTCATATCTGAATGAGATCCTTGCTGGATACAGTAATCTAGGTTGTAGGTTATTCTCTTTCATTACTTTCAGTACGTCCTGCCATTCCCTTCTGGCCTGGAGGTTTCTATTGATAGATCAGCTGTCATCCTTATGGGAATCCCTTTGTGTGTTATTTGTTGTTTTTCCCTTGCTGCTTTTAATATTCGTTCTTTGTGTTTGATCTTTGTTAATTTGATTAATATGTGTCTTGGGGTGTTTCGCCTTGGGTTTATCCTGTTTGGGACTCTCTGGGTTTCTTGGATTTGGGTGGCTATTTCCTTCCCCATTTTAGGGAAGTTTTCAGCTATTATCTCCTCGAGTATTTTCTCATGGCCTTTCTTTTTGTCTTCTTCTTCTGGAACTCCTATGATTCGAATGTTGGGGCGTTTCACAGTGTCCCAAAGGTCCCTGAGGTTGTCCTCATTTCTTTTGATCCTTTTTTCTTTTTTCCTCTCTGCTTCATTTATTTCCACCATTTTATCTTCTACCTCACTTATCCTATCTTTGGCCTCCGTTATTCTACTCTTGGTTCCCTCCAAAGTGTTTTTTATCTCATTCATTGCATTATTCATTTTTAATTGACTCTTTTTTATTTCTTCTAGGTCTTTATTAAACAGTTCTTGAATCTTTTCAATCTTTGTTTCCAGGCTATTTATCTGTAACTCCATTTTGTTTTCAAGATTTTGGATCATTTTTATTATCATTATTCTAAATTCTTTTTCAGGTAGATTCCCTATCTCCTCTTCTTTTGTTTGACTTGGTGGGCATTTTTCATGTTCCTTTACCTGTTGGGTATTTCTTTGCCTTTTCATCTTGTTTAGATTGCTGTATCTGGAGTGGGCTTTCTGTATTCTGGAGGTCTGTGGTTCCTTTTTGTTGTGGAGGATTAACCCAGTGGGTGGGGTTAGACGATTGGCTTGTCGAGATTTCCTGGTTAGGGAAGCTTGCGTCAGTGTTCTGGTGCGTGGAACTTGATTTCTTCTCTTTGGAGAGCAATGGAGTGCCCAGTAATGAGTTTTGAGATGGGTCTATGTGTTAGGTGTGACCTTGGGCAGCCTGTATGTTGATGTTCAGGGCTATGTTCCTGCGTTGCTGGAGAATTTGCGTGGTATGTCTTGCTCTAAAACTTATTGACTCTTGTGTGGTGGTTGGTTTCAGTGTAGCTATGGAGGCTTTTGGACAGTCACTTATTACTTAAAGTTCCTTGTAGTCAGCAGTTTTCTGGTGTTCTCAGGTTTTGGGCTTAAGTCTCCTGCCTCTGGATTTCAGTTTTATTCTTCCTGTAGTCTCAGGACTTCTCCAACTATACAGCCCTGATAAGAAAACTTGTAGGTTAATGGCTAAAAGATTCTCCCCCGTTAGGGACACCCAGAGAGGTTCACAGAGTCACATGAAGAAGAGGAGAGGGAGGAGGGAGATAGAGATGAACAGGAGGAGAAAAAGGGGGACTCAAGAGGAGAGAGACACATCTACACAGCTGTCTGTTCCCAGAGTGTTCTCCGTAGCCCAGTCACCTACAAAGATTCACAGAATTGGAACGGGAAGAGAAGGGGAAAGGAGGAAATAAAGGTGTTCTGAGGTAGAAAACAGAGAGTCAAGATTGGGAGAGAATAATCTTCGGTTTAAAAATAGGGCTTCTCTTCTTTTTTTTTTTTTTTTGTAAGGTTATAGTGTGTTGAAAATGAAAATTAAGGAGTAGTAGAGGAGTACTAGAGGACTTTAAAAGAAATAAGAGAAAAGGAAAAATAGAAAATAGAAGAGAAAAAGGAAAGAAAAAAAAAGAAAGAAAAAGAAAAAAAAAAGAAAGAAAAAAAAATTTTTCCCCCTAATTAAAAAATCGTAAAAGTCTATGGAAATGAAAGTTAAGGAGTAATGGGGGAGTAATAGGGGATTTTAAAGGAAAATAAAAGAGAAAAAAGAAAAAAGAAAAAAAAAAGAAAAAAATTAAAAAAAGAGAAAAATGTAAAATTATATCTAGGAGTTTCTCTGGAGCTGTTGCGGTCAGTGTGGGTTCAGCTCAGTTTCAGATAGCTCCTCGTTCCAGCTTACGCTTCTCGATATCTACAGGCTCCTCCGGTGTAGTCAATGTTTCCTAGAGGGATTTTAATCTGTTGCACCAGTCCCTTCTGAAGCGGTTCCCTTTGTTTATTTGGCTTCTGTTTGCAGGTCTCTTCAGAGCCTCATTTCCGACCTGACACAGGCGGGCGGAGGTGGACTCTTATTCAGGTAGCTAGTTCCGTCGCTCTGCGGGGCAGGGCGACGCTGCGGGGAGGGGCCAGCGCTGCGGGGAGGGGCTGACACTGCTTTCTCCTTCTGCGCTGCTCAGGCTCCCGGCTGTTCTATATGGAGCGCGCCCCGCGCTGCGCGAGGTTCCAGCCCTCGGGTGTTCCACAAAAGCGTGGAAGGAAAAGCTGCGCCTGCTCTCTATGCCTTCCCCGTCAGAGCAGTCCAGGCAGCGAGGGGCTTGGTGGGCGCACTCTCCCCAGGTGTGGTGCGCCCACTCCCTTCCGCGGACCCAGTCTCAGTTTCCGCTGGCGCCAGTCTGGTGCGCGCGCCTTCTGCCCTCCGCGTCCCCAGCCCCAGTCCCCGCCCGCGCCGGTCGGGTGCCTGTGCCCTGTGTCTCGCCGCGACCTTCCCCTCCCCCCTGCCTCCTGCCTCCGGCGGAGCTGGGCCGGTCTGAAGCCTGCGAGCTCCTCTCTGGACCCTCTGGGTCTCTTTGTTCTGCGAACG
This sequence comes from Dama dama, assembly GCF_033118175.1. Lineage (NCBI taxonomy): Eukaryota > Metazoa > Chordata > Mammalia > Artiodactyla > Cervidae > Dama > Dama dama. The sequence continues at coordinate 2,983,564 of NW_026870875.1, forward strand.
GCCGGCAGTGTGTTCGGGCCGGTTAATTACTTTCTCTCTTTTGGTCTCCCACAGTTCATGTTGGCAACTCACAGAAGCTCCCTCCGATTGTCCTCAGGGCACTCAGGCCCGGACCCTACCCCAAGCAATGCCGCCTATGAGCTCCCGGGACGGATCTCCGTCCTTAGCTCTTTGTCTCACTTTTTATCTTTTATATTTTGTCCTACCTCCTTTCGAAGACAATGGGCTGCTTTTCTGGGCGCCCGATGATCTCAGCTAGCGATCAGAAGTTGTTTTGTGAAGTTTGCTTTGCGTTCAGTTATTCTTTTGATGAATTTGTAGGAGAGAAAGTGGTCTCCCCGTCCGACTCCTCCGCCATCTTCCTCCTATCCATTTTCAAGAGGAGTCAGGCATCGTCTCCTTTGGAAGCATTGATCTCCGCGGACCTCTCGAGTTTTCAAAGGATGTGAGGCCTCCGGTCGCGATGAGGCGGAGAACTAGGTCTTTCTCTGTGGTCTCCACAGGGGATTCAGACATCCCTTTGTCTTGGGAGATGCAATAAGAGCCTGCATTCAATTCACTGCAGGGATATCCGGCCTTATTTCGAGTCAGAGCATCGCGGTGTCCATTCCACTTTAGGCCACAAACTCAGGGTCCCTGTGACATACCTGTAGCTGAGAGAAGCCTCCTCTTGAGGTGCTTGTGGAAAGTTGGTATTCCTCTTGAGTCGAAGCCAGGGACTAAGCTCTCATCTCTAGTTGATTTGGGGTCCCCAGAGCACTTTCGTGTTGCTCCAGTGACCTCAGGATCCCTCTAGACTTGAGACAGTGATCTTGGGTTTTCTCGGGAGTGCCATCAAGAAAATCAAGGTTCCTTTCACGTTTGATATGAAACACGGAATTGTGAAATATATGTAGAGATTCAAAAGGTGTCAAAATATGAGGAGCATGAAACGCTCTGAAAAATAGGAGGATCATGAAGTGGTGTTGAAAAACATGAAGAGCCTGAAAAGGTTTGAAAAATATGAAGAGTTTCAAAAGGTGTGAAAATATGAGGAGCATGAAGCGGTCTGAAAAATAGGAGGAGCATGAAGCGGTGTTCAAAAACATGAGGAGCCTGAAAAGGTGTGAAAAATATGAAGAGCTTCAAAAGGTGTGAAATTCATGAGAAGCATGAAAAGGTTTGAAAAATACGAGAAGCATGAAGTGGTGTGGAAAAACATGAAGAACCTGAAAAGGTGTGAAAAATATGAAGAGTTTCAAAAGGCGTCAAAATATGAAGAGCATAAAACGGTCTGAAAATTCGGAGGATCATGAGCAGTGTTCAAAAACATGAGGAGCCTGAAAAGGTGTGAAAAATATGAAGAGCTTCAAATGGTGTCAAAAATATGAGAAGCATGAAACGGTCTGAAAGTCAGGAGGAGCATGAAACGGTGATCAGAAACATGAAGAGCCTGACAAGTTGTGAAAAATATGAAGAGCTTCAAAAGGTGTGAAATTCATGAGGAGCATGAAACGGTCTGAAAAATAGAAGCATGAAGTGGTGTGGAAAAACATGAAGAGCCTGAAAAGGTGTGAAAAATATGAAGAGCTTGAAAAGGTGTGAAATACATGGGGAGCATTAAACTCTCTGAAAAATAGGAGGAGCATGAAGCGGTGTTCAAAAACATGAAGAGCCTGATAAGGTGTGAAAAATATGAAAAGTTTGAAAAGGTGTCAAAAATGAGATGAGCATGAAACGGTCTGAAAAATAGGAGGAGCATGAAGTGGTGTTGAAAAACATGAAGAGCCTGAAAAGGTGTGAAAAATATGAAGAGATTCTAAAGGTTTCAAAAATGAGATGAGCATGAAACGGTCTGAAAAATAGGAGGAGCATGAAGTGGTGGTGCAAACAGGAAGAGCCTGAAAATGCGTGAAAAATATGAAGAGGTTCAAAAGGTGTGAAATACATGAGGTGCATGAAACTCTCTGAAAAATAGGAGGAGCATGAAGCGGTGTTCAAAAACATGAAGAGCCTGAAAAGGTGTGAAAAATATGAAGAGCTTCAAAAGGTGTCAAAAATATGAGGAGCAAGAAATGGTCTGAAAAATAGAAGAAGCATGAAACGGTCTTCAAAAACATGAAGAGCCTAAAAAGGTGTGAAAAATATGAAGAGCTTCAAAAGGTGTCAAAAATATGAGGAGCATGAAACGGTCTGAAAAATAGAAGCAGCATGAAGCGGTGTTCAAAAACATGAAGAGCCTGAAAACGTGTGAAAAATATGAAGAGCTTCAAAAGGTGTCAAAAATGAGATGAGCATGAAACGGTCTGAAAAATACGAGGAGCATGATGGTGTGTTGAAAATCATGAAAAGCCTGAAAAGGCATGAAAAATATGAAGAGCTTCAAAAGATGTGAAAAATATGAAGAGCATCAAAAGATGTCAAAATGAGATGAGCATGAAACGGTCTGAAAAATAGAAGGAGCATGAAGTGGTGTTGAAAAAAATGAAAAGCCTGAAAAGGTGTGAAATATATGAAGAGTTTCAAAAGGTTTTAAAAATATGAGGAGAAAGAAACGGTCTGCAAAATAGGAGGAGCATGAAATGTTGTTCACAAACACGAAGAGCATGAAAAGCTGTGAAAATATGAAGAGCTTCAAAAGGTGTGAAAAATATGAGGAGCATGAAATGGTCTGAAAAATAGGAGGAGCATGAAGCGGTGTTCAAAAACATGACGAGCCTGAAAAGGTGTGAAAAATATGAAAAGCTTCAAAAGGAGTGAAAAATGAGATGAGCATGAAACGTTCTGAAAAATAGGAGGATCATGAAACGGTGTTGAAAAACATGAAGAGCCTGAAAAGGTGTGAAAAATATGAAGAGTTCCAAAAGGTGTCAAAAATATGAGGAGCGTGAAACGGTCTGAAAAATAGGAGGAGCATGAAGCTGTGTTCAAAAATATGAAGAGCCTGAAAAGGTGTCAAAAATATGAAGAGCTTCAAAAGGTGTGATAAATATGAGGAGCATGAAACGGTCTGAAAAATAGAAGCAGCATGAAACGGTGTTGAAAAACATGAAGAGCCTGAAAAGATGTGAAAAATATGAAGAGCTTCAAAAGGTGTGAAAAATATGAGGAGCATGAAACGGCCTGAAAAATAGAAGCAGCATGAAACGGTGTTGAAAAATATGAAGAGCCTGAAAAGGTGTTAAAAATATGAAGAGCTTCTCAAGGTGTCAAAAATATGAGGAGCATGAAACGGTCTGAAAAACAGGAGTTGCATGAAGTGGTGTTGAATAACATCAAGAGCCTGAAAAGGTGTGAAAAATATGAAGAGCTTCAAAAGGTGTGAAATTGATGAGGAGCATGAAACGTTCTGAAAAATATGAGAAGCATGAAGTGGTGTGGAAAAACATGAAGAGCCTGAAAAGGTGTGAAAAATATGAAGAGTTTCAAAAGGTGTCAAAAATATGAAGAGCATGAAACGGTCTCAAAAATAGGAGGAGCATGAAACGGTGATCAAAAACATGAGGAGCTTGAAAAGGTGTGAGAAATATGAAGAACTTCAAAAGTTGTGAAATTCATGAGGAGCATGAAACGGTCTGAAAAATATGAGAAGCATGAAGTGGTGTGGAAAAACATGAAGAGCCTGAAAAGGTGTGAAAAATATGAATAGCTTCAAAAGGTGTCAAAAATATGAAGAGCATGAAACGGTCTGAAATTTTGGAGGATCATGATCGGTGTTCAAAAACATGAAGAGCCTGAAAAGGTGTGAAAAATATGAAGAGCTTCAAATGGTGTCAAAAATATGAGAAGCATGAAACGGTGTGAAAGATAGGAGGAGCATGAAACGGTGATCAGAAACATGAAGAGCCTGAAACGTTGTGAAAAATATGAAGAGCTTCAAAAGGTGTGAAATTCATGAGAAGCATGAAAAGGTTTGAAAAATACGAGAAGCATGAAGTGGTGTGGAAAAACATGAAGAACCTGAAAAAGTGTGAAAAATATGAAGAGCTTCAAAAGGTTTGATAAATATGAGGAGCATGAAACGGTCTGAAAAATAGAAGCAGCATGAAACGGTGTTGAAAAACATGAAGAGCCTGAAAAGATGTGAAAAATATGAAGAGCTTCAAAAGGTGTGAAAAATATGAGGAGCATGAAACGGCCTGAAAAATAGAAGCAGCATGAAACGGTGTTGAAAAATATGAAGAGCCTGAAAAGGTGTTAAAAATATGAAGAGCTTCTCAAGGTGTCAAAAATATGAGGAGCATGAAACGGTCTGAAAAACAGGAGTAGCATGAAGTGGTGTTGAATAGTATCAAGATCCTGAAAAGGTGTGAAAAATATGAAGAGCTTCTAAAGGTGTGAAATTCATGAGGAGCATGAAACGATCTGAAAAATATGAGAAGCATGAAGTGGTGTGGAAAAACATGAAGAGCCTGAAAAGGTGTGAAAAATATGAAGAGCTTCAAAAGGTGTCAAAAATATGAAGAGCATGAAACGGTCTGAAATTTTGGAGGATCATGAGCGGTGTTCAAAAACATGAAGAGCCTGAAAATGTGTGAAAAATATGAGGAGCTTCAAATTGTGTCAAAATATGAGAAGCATGAAACGGTCTGAAAGAGAGATATGGCATGAAATGGTGTTGAAAACATGAAGAGCCTGAAAAGGTGTGAAAAATATGAAGAGCTTCAAAAGTAGTGAAATATATTAGGAGCATGAAACTCTCTGAAAAATAGGAGGAGCATGAAGCGGAGTTCAAAAACATGAAGAGCCTAAAAAGTTGTGAAAAATATGAAAAGCTTCAAAAGGTGTCAAAAATGAGATGAGCATGAGACGGTCTGAAAAATAGGAGGATCATGAAACGGTGTTGAAAAACATGTAGAGCCTGAAAAGGTGTAAAAAATATGAAGAGTTTCAAAAGGTGTCAAAAATATGAGGAGCATGAAACGGTCTGAAAAATAGGAGGAGCATGAAGCTGTGTTCAAAAATATGAAGAGCCTGAAAAGCTGTGAAAAATATGAAGAGCATCAAAAGGTGTGAAAAATATGAGGAGCATGAAACGGCCTGAAAAATAGAAGCAGCATGAAACGGTGTTGAAAAATATGAAGAGCCTGAAAAGGTGTGAAAAATATGAAGAGCTTCAAAAGGGGTCAAAAATATAAAGAGCATGAAACGGTCTGTAAAATAGGAGGTTCATGAAGCGGTGTTCAAAATCATGAAGAGCCGGAAAACGTGTGAAAAATATGAAGAGCTTCAAAAGGTGTCAAAAATATGAGGAGCATGAAAAGTTTGGAAAAATAGGAGGAGCATGAAACGGTGATCAAAACCATGAGGAGCCTGAAAAGGTGTGAGAAATATGAAGAACTTCAAAAGGTGTGAAATTCATGAGGAGCATGAAACGGTCTGAAAAATATGAGAAGCATGAAGTGGTGTGGAAAAACATGAAGAGCCTGAAAAGGTGTGAAAAATATGAAGAGCTTCAAAAGGTGTCAAAAATATGAAGAGCATGAAACGGTCTGAAATTTTGGAGGATCATGAGCGGTGTTCAAAAACATGAAGAGCCTGAAAATTTGTGAAAAATATGAAGAGCTTCAAATGGTGTCAAAATATGAGAAGCATGAAACGGTCTGAAAGAGAGATGTGGCATGAAATGGTGTTGAAAACATGAAGAGCCTGAAAAGGTGTGAAAAATATGAAGAGCTTCAAAAGGTGTGAAATTCATGAGGACCATGAAACGGGCTGAAAAATAGAAGCATGAAGTGGTGTGGAAAAACATGAAGAGACTGAAAAGGTGTGAAAAATATGAAGAGCTTCAAAAGGTGTCAAAAATATGAAGAGCATGAAACGGTCTGAAATTTTGGAGGATCATGAGCGGTGTTCAAAAACATGAAGAGCCTGAAAAGATGTGAAAAATAAGAAGAGCTTCAAATGGTGTCAAAAATATGAGAAGCATGAAACGGGGTGAAAGATAGGAGGAGCATGAAACGGTGATCAGAATCATGAAGAGCCTGAAACGTTGTGAAAAATATGAAGAGCTTCTAAAGGTGTGAAATTCATGAGAAGCATGAAAAGGTTTGAAAAATACGAGAAGCATGAAGCGGTGTGGAAAAACATGAAGAACCTGAAAAGATGTGAAAAATATGAAGAGCTTCAATAGGTGTGAAAAACATGAGGAGCAGTATATGGTGTGAAAAATAGGAGAAGCATGAAGCGGTGTTCAAAAACATGAAGAGCCTGATAAGGTGTGAAAAATATGAAAAGTTTGAAAAGGTGTCAAAAATGAGAGAACATGAAACGGTCTGAAAAATAGGAGGAGCATGAAGCGGTGTTGAAAAACATGAAGAGCCTGAAAAGGTGTGAAAAATATGAAGAGATTCTAAAGGTTTCAAAAATGAGATGAGCATGAAACGGTCTGAAAAATAGGAGGACCATGAAGTGGTGTTGAAAAACATGAAGAGCCTGAAAAGGAGTGAAAAATATGAAGAGCTTCAAAAAGTGACAAAAATATGAGGAGCATGAAACGGTCTGAAAAATAGGAGGAGCATGAAACGGTGATCAAAAACATGAAGAGTCTGAAAAGGTGTGAAAAATATGAAGAGCTTCAAAAGGTGTCAAAAATATGAGGAGCATGAAAGGTCTGAAAAATAGGACGAGCATGAAGTGGTGCTAAAACACATGAAGAGCCTGAAAAGTTGTGACATAATGAAGAGCTTCTAAAGGTGTCAAAAATATGAGGAGGATGAAACGGTCTGAAAAATAGGAGGAGCATGAAGTGGTGTTGAAAAACCTGAAGAGCCTGAAAAGGTGTGAAAAATATGAAGAGCTTCAAAATGTGTCAAAAATATGAGGAGCATGAAACGGTCTGGAAAATAGGAGGAGCATGAAGCGGTTTTCAAAAACATGAATATTCTGAAAAGGTGTGAAAAATCTGAAGAGCTTCAAAAGGTGTGAAAAATATGAGGAGCTTGAAAAGGTCTGAAAAATAGAAGCAGCATGAAATGGTGTTGAAAAACATGAAGAGCCTGAAAAGGTGTGAAAAATATGAAGAGCTTAAAAATGTGAAAAATATGAAGAGCTTCAAAAGGTGTGAAATATATGAAGAGTTTCAAAAGGTGTTAAAAATTAGATGAGCATGAAGTGGTCTGAAAAATAGGAGGAGCATGACGTGGTGTTGAAAAACATGAAGAGCCTGAAAAGGCGTGAAAAATATAAAGAGCTTCAAAAGGTGTGAATTACATGAGGAGCATGAAAAAGTATGAAAAAAAGGAGGGGCATAAGGTGGTGTTGAAAAACATGAAGAGCCTGAAAAGCTGTGAAAAATATGAAGATATTCAAAAGGTGTCAATAATATGACGAGCATGAAACGGTCTGAAAAATGGGAGGAGCATGAAGCTTTGCTCAAAAACATGAAGAGCCTGAAAAGGTGTGAAATATATGAGGAGCATGAAACGGTCTGAAAAATAGGAGGAGCATGAAGCGTTGTTCAAAAACGTGAAGAGCCTGAAAAGGTGTGAAAAATATGAAGAGCTTCAAAACGTGTCAAAAATATGAGGAGCATGAAACGGTCTGAAAAATAGAAGCAGCATGAAGCGGTGTTCAAAAACATGAAGAGCCTGAAAACGTGTGAAAAATATGAAGAGCTTCAAAAGGTGTGAAAAATATGAAGAGCTTCAAAAAGTGTCAAAAATTAGATGAGCATGAAACCGTCTGAAAAATAGGAGGAGCATGAAGCATTGTTCAAAAACGTGAAGAGCCTGAAAAGGTGTGAAAAATATGAAGAGCTTCAAAAGTTGTCAAAAATATGAGGAGCATGAATAGGTCTGAAATATAGGAGGAGCATGAAGCGGTGTTCAAAAACATGAAGAGCCTGAAAAGGTGTGAAAAATATGAAGAGCTTCAAAAGGTGTCAAAAATGAGATGAGCATGAAACGGTCTGAAAAACAGGAGGAGCATGAAGTGGTGTTGAAAAAAATGAAAAGCCTGAAAAGGTGGGAAATATATGAAGAGCTTCAAAAGGTGTTAAAAATATGAGGAGAAAGAAACGTCTGCAAAATAGGAGAAGCATGAAATGGTGTTCAAAAACACGAAGAGCAGGAAAAGCTGTGAGAAATATGAAGAGCTTCAAAAGGTGTGAAAAATATGAGGGGCATGAAATGGTCTGAAAGATAGGAGGAGCATGAAGCGGTGTTCAAAAACATGAAGAGTCTGAAAAGGTGGGAAAATATGAAGAGCTTCAAAAGGTGTTAAAAATATGAAGAGCATGAAACGGTCTGAAAATTTGGAGGATCATGAGCGGTGTTCAAAAACATGAAGAGCCTGAAAAGGTGTGAAAAATATGAAGAGCTTCAAATGGTGTCAAAATATGAGAAGAATGAAATGGTCTGAAAGATAGATGCGGCATGAAATGGTGTTGAGAAACATGAAGACCCTGAAAAGGTGTGAAAAATATGAAGAGCTTCAAAAGGTGTCAAATACATGAGGACCATGAAACGGGCTGAAAAATAGAAGCATGAAGTGGTGTGGAAAAACATGAAGAGCCTGAAAAGGTGTGAAAAATATGAAGAGCTTCAAAAGGAGTGAAATATATTAGGAGCATGAAACTCTCTGAAAAATAGGAGGATCATGAAGCGGTGTTCAAAAACATGAAGAGCCTAAAAAGTTGTGAAAAATATGAAAAGCTTCAAAAGGTGTCAAAAATGAGATGAGCATGAAACGGTCTGAAAAATAGGAGGATCATGAAACGGTGTTGAAAAACATGAAGAGCCTGAAAAGGTGTGAAAAATATGAAGAGTTTCAAAAGGTGTCAAAAATATGAGGAGCATGAAACAGTCTGAAAAATAGGAGGAGCATGAAGGTGTGTTCAAAAATATGAAGAGCCTGAAAAGGTGTGAAAAATATGAAGAGCTTCAAAAGGTGTGAAAAACATGAGGAGCATGAAACCGTCTGAAAAATGCAAGCAGCATGAAACGGTGTTGAAAAACATGAAGAGCCTGAAAAGGTGTGAAAAATATGAAGAGCTTCAAAAGGTGTGAAAAATATGAGGAGCATGAAACGGCCTGAAAAATAGAAGCAGCATGAAACGGTGTTGAAAAATATGAAGAGCCTGAAAAGGTGTGAAAAATATGAAGAGCTTCAAAAGGGGTCAAATATATAAAGAGCATGAAACGGTCTGTAAAATAGGAGGTTCATGAAGCCGTGTTCAAAATCATGAAGAGCCTGAAAACGTGTGAAAAATATGAAGAGCTTCAAAAGGTGTGAAATATATGAAGAGTTTCAAAAGGTGTAAAAAATTAGATGAGCATTAAACGGTCTGAAAAATAGGAGGAGCATGAAGTGGTGTTGAAAAACATGAATAGCCTGAAAAGGTGTGAAAAATATAAAGAGCTTCAAAAGGTGTCAAAAATGTGAGGAGCATGAAACGGTCTGAAAAATAGGAGGAGCATGAAGCGGTGTTCAAAAACATGAAGAGCCAGAAATGGTGTGAAAAATATGAAGAGATTCAAAACGTGTCAAAAATATGAGGAGCATGAAACGGTCTGAAAAAAGGAAGAGCAAGAATGGGTGTTGAAAAACATGAAGAGACTGAAAACGTGTGAAAAACATGAAGAGACTGAAAACGTGTGAAAAATATGAAGAGCTTCCAAAGATGTGAAAAATATAAAGAGCTTCAAAAGGTGTGAATTACATGAGGAGCATGAAAAAGTCTGAAAAAAAGGAGGAGCATAAGGCGGTGTTGAAAAACATGAAGAGCCTGAAAAGGTGTGAAAAATATGAAGAGATTCAAAAGGTGTCCATAATATGAGGAGCATGAAACGGTCTGAAAAATGGGAGGAGCATGAAGCTGTGTTCAAAAACATGAAGAGCCTGAAAAGGTGTGAAAAATATGAGGAGCATGAAATTGTCTGAAAAACAGGAGGAGCATGAAGTGGTGTTCAAAAACATGAAGAGCCTGAAAAGTTGTGAAAAATATGAAGAGCTTCAAAAGGTGTCAAAAATACGAGGAGCATGAAACGGTCTGAAAAATAGGAGGAGCATGAAGCGTTGTTCAAAAACGTGAAGAGCCTGAAAAGGTGTGCAAAATATGAAGAGCTTCAAAACGTGTGAAATACATGAGGAGCATGAAACGGTGTTCAAAAATATGCAGAGACTAAAAAGGTGTGAAAAATATGAGGAGCTTCAAAAAGTGTAAAAAATTAGATTAGCATGAAAGGGTCTGAAAAATAGGAGGAGCATGAAGTGGTGTTTAAAAACATGAAGAGCCTGAAAAGGTGTGAAAAATATGAAGAGCTTCAAAAGGTGTCAAAAATATGAGGAGTATGAAATGGTCGAAAAATAACAGGATCATGAAGCGGTGTTGAAAAACATGAAGAGCCTGAAAAGGTGTGAAAAATATGAAGAGCTTCAAAAGGTGTGAAAAATATGAAGAGCTTCAAAAGGTGTCAAAAATTAGATTAGCATGAACCGGTCTGAAAAATAGGAGGAGCATGAAACTGTGTTTAAAACATGAACAGACTGAAAAGGTGTGAAAAATATGAAGAGCTTCAAAACGTGTGAAAAATATGAAGAGCTTCAAAAGGTGTCAAAAATTAGATTAGCATGAAAGGGTCTGAAAAATAGGAGGAGCATGAAGTGTTGTTGAAAAACATGAAGAGCCTGAAAAGGTTTGAAATATATGAAGAGCTTCAAAAGGTATAAAATATATGAAGAGCTTCAAAAGGTGTCAAAAATATGAAGAGCATGAAACGGTCTGAAAAATAGGAGGAGCATGAAACGGTGTTCAAAAACATTAAGGGCCTGTAAAGGTGTGCAAAATATGAAGAGCTTCAAAAGGTGTGAAATATATGAGGAGCATGAAACGGTCTGAAAGTCAGGAGGAGCATGAAACGGTGATCAGAAACATGAAGAGCCTGACAAGTTGTGAAAAATATGAAGAGCTTCAAAAGGTGTGAAATTCATGAGGAGCATGAAACGGTCTGAAAAATAGAAGCATGAAGTGGTGTGGAAAAACATGAAGAGCCTGAAAAGGTGTGAAAAATATGAAGAGCTTGAAAAGGTGTGAAATACATGGGGAGCATGAAACTCTCTGAAAAATAGGAGGAGCATGAAGTGGTGTTCAAAAACATGAAGAGCCTGAAAAGGTGTGAAAAATATGAAGAGCTTCAATAGGTGTGAAAAATATGAGGAGCAGTATACGGTGTGAAAAATAGGAGAAGCATGAAGCGGTGTTCAAAAACATGAAGAGCCTGAAAAGGAGTGAAAAATATGAAGAGCTTCAAAAAGTGACAAAAAAATGAGGAGCATGAAACGGTCTGAAAAATAGGAGGAGCATGAAACGGTGATCAAAAACATGAAGAGTCTGAAAAGGTGTGAAAAATATGAAGAGCTTCAAAAGGTGTCAAAAATATGAGGAGCATGAAAGGTCTGAAAAATAGGACGAGCATGAAGTGGTGCTAAAACACATGAAGAGCCTGAAAAGTTGAGACATAATGAAGAGCTTCTAAAGGTGTCAAAAATATGAGGAGGATGAAACGGTCTGAAAAATAGGAGGAGCATGAAGTGGTGTTGAAAAACCTGAAGAGCCTGAAAAGGTGTGAAAAATATGAAGAGCTTCAAAATGTGTCAAATATATGAGGAGCAATAAACGGTCTGGAAAATAGGAGGAGCATGTAGTGGTGTTCAAAAACCTGAAGAGCCTGAAAAGGTATGAAAAATATGAAGAGCTTCAAAAGGTGTCAAATATGAGGAGCATGAAACAGTCTGAAAAATAGGAAGAGCATGAAGCGGTGTTCAAAAACATGAAGAGCCTGAAAAGGTGTGAAAAATATGAAGAGCTTTAAAAGATGTGAAAATACGAAGAGCTTCAAAAGATGTGAAAAATATGAAGAGCTTCAAAAGGTGTCAAAAATATGAGGAGCATGAAACTGTCTGAAAAATAAGCGGAGCATGAAACGTGTTTCAAAAACATAAAGAGCTTGAAAAGGTGTGAAATATATGAAGAGTTTCAAAACGTGTGAAATACACGAGGAGCATGAAACGATCTGAAAAAAAGGAGGACCATGAAGCGGTGTTCAAATACATGAAGATCCTGAAAAAGTGTGAAAAATATGAAGAGCTTCAAAAGGTGTCAAAAATGAGATATGCATGAAACGGTCTGAATAATAGGAGGAGCATGAAGTGGTTGTTAAAAACATGAAGAGACTGAAAATGTGTGAAAAATATGAAGAGCTTCAAAAGGTGACAAAAATGTGATGAGCATGAAACGGTCTGAAAAATATGAAGAGTATGAAGCGGTGTTGGAAATCATGAAGAGTCTGAAAAGGTGTGAAAAATATGAAGAGCTTCAAAAGGTATAAAAAATATGAGGAGCATGAAACGGTCTGAAAAATAATAGGAGCATGAAGCTATGTTGAAAAACATGAAGAGCTTGAAAAGCTTTGAAATATATGAAGAGCTTCAAAAGGTGTGAAATACATGAGGAGCATGAAACGATCTGAAAAATAGGAGGAGCATGAAACGGTGTCCAAATACATGAAGAGTCTGAAAAGGTGTGAAAAATATGAAGAGCTTCAAAAAATGTCAAAAATATGAGGAACATGAAATGGTTGAAAAATAGGAGCACTATGAAACGGTGTTCAAAACATGAAGAGCCTGAAAAGGTGTGAAAAATATGAAGAGGTTCAAAAGGTGTGGAATACATGAGGAGCATGTAACGGTTTGAAAAAAAAACAGGAGCATGAAGCGGTGTTGAAAAACATGAAGAGCCTGAAAAGGTGTGAAAAATATGAAGAGCTTCAAAAAGTGTGAAAAATAGGAGGAGCATGAAACGGTCTGAAAAATAGGAGGAGCATGAAGCGGTGTTCAAAAACATGAAGAGCCTGAAAAGGTGTGAAAACTATGAAGAGCTTCAAAATGTATCAAATATATGAGGAGCAGGAAACGGTATGAAAAATAGGAGGAGCATGAAGCGGTGTTCAAAAACACGAAGAGCTTGAAAGGTGTGAAAAATATGAAGAGCTTTAAAATGTGTCAAAAATATGAGGAGCATGAAACGTTCTGAAAATTAGGAAGATCATGAAACGTTGTTCAAAAAAATGAAGAGCTTGAAAAGGTGTGAAAAATATGAAGAGCCTCAAAACGTGTCAAAAATATGAGGAGTATGAAATGGTCTGGAAATTAGCAGGAGCATGAAGCGGTGTTGAAAAACATGAAGAGCCTGAAAACGTGTGAAAAATATGAAGAGCTTCAAAAATGTGAAAAATATGAAAAGCTTCATAAGGTGTGAAAAATATGAAGAGCCACAAAAGTTGTCAAAAATGAGATGAGCATGAAACGGTGTGAAAAATAGGAGGAGCATGAAGCGGTTTTAAAATTCATAAAGAGCCGAAAAAGGTTTGAAAAATATGACGAGCTTTAAAAGGTGTCAAAAATATGAAGAGCTTCAAAAGTTGTGAAAAATATGAGGAGCATGAAACGGTCTGAAAAACAGGAGGAGCATGAAGCGGTGTTGAAAAACATGAAGAGTCTGAAAAGGTGTGAAAAATATGAAGAGCTTCAAAAGGTGAGAAAAATATGAAGAGCTTCAAAAGGTGACAAAAATGTGATGAGCATGAAACGGTCTGAAAAATATGAGGAGCATGAAGCAGTGTTGGAAATCATGAAGAGTCTGAAAAGGTGTGAAATATATGAAGAGCTTCAAAAGGTGTCAAAAATATGTGGAGCATGAAACGGTCTGAAAAATAGGAGGAGCATCAAACGATATTCAAAAACATGAAGAGCCTGAAGAGGTGTGAAATATATGAAAACCTTCAAAAGGTGAGAAAAATAGGAGGAGCATGAAACGGTCTTAAAAATAGGAGGAGAATGAAGCGGTGCTCAAAAACATGAAGAGCCTGAAAAGGTGTGAAACATATGAGAGCTTCAAAAGGTGTCTAAAATATGAGGAGCATGAAACGGTCTGAAAAATAGGAAGAGCATGAAGAGGTGTTCAAAAACACGAACAACTTGAAAGGTGTGAAAAATATGAAGAGCCTCAAAACGTGTCAAAAATATGAGGAGTATGAAATGGTCTGGAAATTAACAGGAGCATGAAGCGGTGTTCAAACATGAAGAGCCTGAAAAGGTGTGAAAAATATGAAGAGCTTCAAAAGGTGTGAAATACAAGAGGAGCATTAAAAGGTCTGAAAAATAGGAGGACAATGAAGCGGTGTTTAAAAACATGAAGAGCCTGAAAAGGTGTGAAAAATATGAAGAGCTTCAAAAGGTGTCAAAAATATGAGGAGCATGAAACGGTCTGAAAAATAGGAGGAGCATGAAGCGGTGTTCAAAAACAAGAAGAGCCTGAAATGGTGTGAAAAATATGAAGAGTTTCAAAAGGTGTGAGAAATATGAAGAGCTACAAAAGGTGTAAAAATTTAGATGAGCATGAAACGGTCTGAAAAATAGGAGGAGCATGAAACGGTGTTGAAAACATGAAGAGCCTGAAAAAGTGTGAAATATATGAAGAGCTTCAAAAGGTGTGAAAAATATGAAGAGCTTCAAAAGGTGTCAAAAATATGAGGAGCATGAAACAGTCTGAAAGTAAGCGGAGCATGAAACGGTGTTCAAAAACATGAAGAGCTTGAAAAGGTGTGAAATATATGAAGAGTTTCAAAACGTGTGAAATACATGAGGAGCATGAAACGATCTGACAAATAGGAGGACCATGAAGCGGTGTTCAAATACATGAAGAGCCTGAAAAAGTGTGAAAAATACGAAGAGCTTCAAAAGGTGTCAAAAATGAGATATGCAGGAAACGGTCTGAAAAATAGGAGGAGCATGAAGTGGTTGTTAAAAACATGAAGAGCCTGAAAATGTGTGAAAAATATGAAGCGCTTCAAAAGGTGACAAAAATGTGATGAGCATGAAACGGTCTGAAAAATATGCGAAGAATGAAGCGGTGTTGGAAATCATGAAGATTCTGAAAAGGTGTGAAATATATGAAGAGCTTCAAAAGGTGTCAAAAATATGAGGAGCATGAAACGGTCTGAAAAATAGGAGGAGCATGAAGCAGTGTCCAAAAACATGAAGAGACTGAAAAGGTGTGAAAAATATGAAGAGTTTCAAAAGGTGTCAAAAAATAGGAGGAGCATGAAACGGTCTGAAATTAGGAGGAGCAAGAAACGGTGTTCAAAAACATGAAGAGACTGAAAAGGTGTGAAAAATATGAAGAGATTCAAAAGGTGTGAAATACATGAGAAGCATTAAACGGACTGATAAATAGGAGGAGCATAAAGCAGTGTTCAAAAACATGAAGAGACTGAAAAGGTGTGAAAAATACGAAGAGTTTCAAAAGGTGTGAAATAAATGAGGAGCATTAAACGGTCTGATAAATAGGAGAAGCATGAAGCGGTGTTCAAAAATATGAAGAGCCTCAAAAGGTGTGGAAAAAAATGAAGAGCTTCAAAAGGTGTGAAATACATGAAGAGCATGAAACATTCTGAAAAATAGGAGGAGCATGATGCGGTGTTCAAAAACATGAAGAGCCTGAAAAGGTGTGAAAAATATGAAGAGCTTCAAAAGGTGTGAAATACATGAGGAGCATGAAACATTCTGAAAAATAGGAGGAGCATGATGCGGTGTTCAAAAACATGAAGAGACTGAAAACTTGTAGAAAATATGAAGAGCTTCAAAATGTTTGAAAAATATGAAGATTTTCGAAAGGTGTCAAAAATGAGAGGAGCATGAAAAGGTCTGAAAAATAGGAGGAGCATGAAGTGGTGTTGAAAAACATGAAGAGCCTGAAAACGTGTGAAGAATATGAAGAGATTCAAAAAGTGTCAAAAATTAGATTAGCATGAAAGGGTCTGAAAAATATGAGGAGCAAGAAGTGGTGTTGAAAAACAGGAAGAGCCTGAAAAGGTGTGAAAAATATGCAGAGCTTCAAAAATATGAAAAATATGAAGAGATTCAAAAGGTGTGAAAAATATGAAGAGCTTCAAAAGATGTCAACAATGAGATGAGCATGAAACGGTCTGAAAAATAGGAGGAGCATGAAGCGGTGTTGAAAATCATGAAGAGCCTGAAAAGGTGTGAAAAATATGCAGAGCTTCAAAAGTGTCAAAAATATGAGGAGAAAGAAACGGTCTGAAAAACAGGAGGAGCATGAAGTGGTGTTGAAAAACATGAACAGCCTGAAAAGGTGTGAAAAATATGAAGAGCTTCAAAAGGTGTCAAAATATGAGGAGCATAAAACTGTCCGAAAAATAGAGGGATCATGAAGCGGTGTTGAAAAACATGAAGAGCCTGAAAAGGTCTGAAAAATATGAAGAGCTTCAAAAGGTGTCAAAAATATGAGGAGCATGAAACGGTCTGAAAAATAGGAGGAGCATGAAGCGGTGTATAATAACATGAACAGCCTGAAAATGTGTGAAAAATATGAAGAGCTTCAAAAGGTGTGAAAAATATGAAGAGCTTTAAAAGGTGTCAAAAATTAGATTAGCATGAAAGGGTCTGATAAATATGAGGAGCAAGAAGTGGTGTTGAAAAACAGGAAGAGCCTGAAAAGGTGTGAAATATATGAAGAGCTTCAAAAATGTGAAAAATATGAAGGCCTCAAAATGTGTGAAAAATATGAAGAGCTTCAAAAGGTGTCAAAAAGGAGATGAGCATAAAAATGTCTGAAAAATAGGAGGTGCATGAAGCGGTGTTGAAAATCATTAAGAGCCTGAATAGGTATGAAATATATGAAGAGCTTCAAAAGGTATGAAAAATATGAGGAGCTTCAAAAGGTGTCAAAATGAGATGAGCATGAAACGATCTGAAAAATAGGAGTAGCATGAAGCGGTGTTCAAAAACATGAAGAGCCTGAAAATGTGTGAATAATATGAAGTGCTTCTAAAGGTGTCAAAAATATGAAGAGCATGAAACGGCCTGAAAAATAGGCGGAGCATGAAGCGGTGTTGAAAGACATGAAGAGCCTGAAAAGGTGAGAAAAATATGAAGAGCTTCAAAAGGTGTGAAAAATATGAGGAGCATGATACGGCCTGAAAAATAGGCAGAGCATGAAGCGGTGTTGAAAAACATGAAGTGTCTGAAATCATGTGAAAAATATGAAGAGCTTCA
This sequence comes from Dama dama, assembly GCF_033118175.1. Lineage (NCBI taxonomy): Eukaryota > Metazoa > Chordata > Mammalia > Artiodactyla > Cervidae > Dama > Dama dama. The sequence continues at coordinate 3,000,619 of NW_026870875.1, forward strand.
AAAATGTGAAAAATATGAAGAGCTTCAAAAGGTGTAAAAAATATGAAGAGCTTCAAAAGTGTCAGACATTAGATGAGCATGAAACGGTTAAAAAATAGGAGGAGCAACAAGTAGTGTTTAAAAAAATGAAGAGACTTAAAAGGTGTGAAAAATATGAAGAGCTTCAAAATGTGTGAAAAATATGAGGAGCATGATACGGTCTGAAAAATAGGAGGAGCATGAAGCGTTGTTCAAAAACATGAAGAGCCTGAAAAGGTGTGAAATATATGAAGAGCTTCAAATGGTGTCACAAATATGAGGAGCATGAAACGGTCTGAAAAATAGGAGGAGCATGAAGCGGTGTTGAAAAACATGAAGAGCCTGAAAAGGTGTGAGAAATATGAAGAGCTTCAAAAGGTGTGAAAAATATGAGGAGCCTGAAACGGTCTAAAAATAGGAGGAGCATGAAGCTGTGTTCAAAAACATGAAGAGACTGAAAAGGTGTGAAAAATATGAAGAGTTTCAAAAGGTGTGAAATAAATGAGGAGCATTAAACGGTCTGATAAATAGGAGGAGCATGAAGCGGTGTTCAAAAACATGAAGAGCCTCAAAAGGTGTGAAAAAAATGAAGAGCTTCAAAAGGTGTGAAATACATGAAGAGCATGAAACATTCTGAAAAATAGCAGGAGCATGATGCGGTGTTCAAAAACATGAAGAGCCTGAAAACGTGTGAAAAATATGAAGAGCTTCAAAAGGTGTGAAATACATGAGGAGCATGAAACATTCTGAAAAATAGGAGGAGCATGATGCGGTGTTCAAAAACATGAAGAGACTGAAAACTTGTAGAAAATATGAAGAGCTTCAAAATGTTTGAAAAATATGAAGATTTTCGAAAGGTGTCAAAAATGAGAGGAGCATGAATAGGTCTGAAAAATAGGAGGAGCATGAAGTGGTGTTGAAAAACATGAAGAGCCTGAAAACGTGTGAAAAATATGATGAGATTCAAAAAGTGTCAAAAATTAGATTAGCATGAAAGGAACTGAAAGATAGGAGGAGCATGAAGTCGTGTTGAGAAACATGAAGAGCCTGAAAACTTGTGAAAAATATGAAGAGCTTCAAAAATATGAATAATATGAAGAGATTCAAAAGGTGTGAAAAATATGAAGAGCTTCAAAAGATGTCAACAATGAGATGAGCATGAAACGGTCTGAAAAATAGGAGGAGCATGAAGCGGTGTTGAAAATCATGAAGAGCCTGAAAAGGTGTGAAAAATATGCAGAGCTTCAAAAGTGTCAAAAATATGAGGAGAAAGAAACGGTCTGAAAAACAGGAGGAGCATGAAGTGGTGTTGAAAAACATGAACAGCCTGAAAAGGTGTGAAAAATATGAAGAGCTTCTAAAGGTGTCAAAAATATGAGCAGCATGACACGGACTGAAAATTAGGAGGAGCATGAAGCGGTGTTCAAAAACATGAAGAGCCTGAAAAAGTGTGAAAAATATGAAGAGCTTCAAAAGGTTTCAAAAATATGAGGAGCATGAAATGGTCTGAAAAATAGGAGGAGGATGAAACGGTGATCAAAAACATGAAGAGCCTGAAAAGGTGTGAAAAATATGAAGAGCTTCTAAAGGTGTCAAAAATATGAGCAGCATGACACGGACTGAAAAATAGGAGGAGCATGAAGCGGTGTTCAAAAACATGAAGAGCCTGAAAAGGTGTGAAAAATATCAAGAGCTTCAAAAGGTTTCAAATATATGAGAAGCATGAAACGGTCTGAAAAATAGGAGGAGAATGAAGTGGTGTTCAAAAACATGAAGAGCCTGAAAAGGTGTGAAAAATATGAAGAGCTTCAAAAGGTGTCAAATATATGAGGAGCATGATACGGTTTGAACAATAGCAGGAGCATGAAACGGTGTTGAAAAACATGAAGAGCCTGAAAAGGTGAGAAAAAAATGAAGAGCTTCAAAAGGTGTGAAAAATATGAGGAGCATGATACGGTCGAAAAAATAGGAGGAGCATGAAGCGGTGTTCAAAAACATGAAGAGCCTGAAAAAGTGTGAAAAATATGAAGAGCTTCAAAAGGTTTCAAAAATATGAGGAGCATGAAATGGTCTGAAAAATAGGAGGAGGATGAAACGGTGATCAAAAACATGAAGAGCCTGAAAAGGTGTGAAAAATATGAAGAGCCTCAAAACATGTCAAAAATATGAGGAGTATGAAACGGTATGATAAATAGCAGGAGCATGAAGCAGTGTTGAAAAACATGAAGTGTCTGAAATCGTGTGAAAAATATGAAGAGCTTCAAAAATGTGAAAAATATGAAGAGCTTCAAAAGGTGTAAAAAATATGAAGAGCTTCAAAAGGGTCAGAAATTAGATGAGCATGAAACGGTCTAAAAAATAGGAGGAGCAACAAGTAGTGTTGAAAAAAATGAAGAGACTGAAAAGGTGTGAAAAATATGAAGAGCTTCAAAATGTGTGAAAAATATGAGGAGCATGATACGGTCTGAAAAATAGGAGGAGCATGAAGTCGTGTTCAAAAATATGAAGAGCATGAAAAGCTTTGAAAAATATGAAGAGCTTCAAAAGGTGTGAAAAGTATGAGGAGCATGATACGGTCTGAAAAATAGGAGGAGCATGAAGCGGTGTTCAAAAACATGAAGAGACTGAAATGGTGTGAAAAATATGAAGAGCTTCAAAAGGTGTGAACTAAATGAGGAGCATTAAACGGTCTGATAAATAGGAGGAGCATGAAGCGGTGTTCAAAAACATGAAGATCCTCAAAAGGTGTGAAAAAAATGAAGAGCTTCAAAAGGTGTGAAATACATGAAGAGCATGAAACATTCTGAAAAATAGGAGGAGCATGATGCGTTGTTCAAAAACATGAAGAGACTGAAAACTTGTAGAAAATATGAAGAGCTTCAAAATGTTTGAAAAATATGAAGATTTTCGAAAGGTGTCAAAAATGAGATGAGCATGAAAAGGTCTGAAAAATAGGAGGAGCATGAAGTGGTGTTGAAAAACATGAAGAGCCTGAAAACGTGTGAAAAATATGATGAGATTCAAAAAGTGTCAAAAATTAGATTAGCATGAAAGGGTCTGAAAGATAGGAGGAGCATGAAGTGGTGTTGAGAAACATGAAGAGCCTGAAAACTTGTGAAAAATATGAAGAGCTTCAAAAATATGAAAAATATGAAGAAATTAAAAAGGTGTGAATTACATGAAGAGCATGAAACATTCTGAAAAATAGGAGAAGCATGAAGCGGTGTTCAAAAACATGAAGAGCCTAAAAGTTGTGAAAATTATGCAAAGCTTCAAATGGTGTCAAAAATGAGATGAGCATGAAACGGTTTGATAAAGAGGAGGAGCATGAAGAAGTCTTGAAAAACATGAAGAGCCTGAAAAGATGTGAAAAATATGAAGACCTTCAAAAGGTGTCAAAAATATGAGGAGCATGAAACGGTTTGAAAAAGAGGAGGAGCATGAAGAAGTGTTCAAAAACATGAAGAACCTGAAAAGGGGTGAAAAATATGAAGAGCTTCAAAAGGTGTCAAATATGAGGAGTATGAAATGGTATGATAAATAGCAGGAGCATGAAGCGGTGTTGAAAAACATGAAGAGTCTGAAAAGGTGTGAAAAATATGAAGAGCTTCAAAAGGTGTCAAAAATATGAGGAGCATGAATCGGTATGAAAAAGAGGAGGAGCATGAAGCGGTGTTCAAAAACATGCAGAGTCTGAAAACGTGTGAAAAATATGAAGAGCTTGAAAAGGTGTCAAAAATATGAGGAGCATGAATCGGTATGAAAAAGAGGAGGAGCATGAAGCGGTGTTGAAAAACATGAAGAGCCTGAAAAAGTGTAAAAAATATGAAGAGCTTCAAAAGATGTGAAAAATATGAACAGCTTCAAAAGGTGTCAAAAATGAGATGAGCATGAAGCGGTCTGAAAAAAGGAGGAGCATGATGCGGTGTGCAAAAACATGAACAGCCTGAAAAGGTGTGAAAAATATTAAAACCTTCAAAAGGTGTCAAAAATATGAGGAGCATGAAACGATCTGAAAAATAAGAGGAGCATGAAGTGGTGTTGAAAAACATGAAGTGCCTGAAAAGGTGTGAAAAACATGAAGAGCTTCAAAAGGTGTCAGAAAAATGAGGAGCATGAAACGATCTGAAAAATAAGAGGAAAATGAAGTGGTGTTGAAAAACATGAAGTGCCTGAAAAGGTGTGAAAAACATGAAGAGCTTCAAAAGGTTTCAAAAATATGAGGAGCATGAAACGGTCTGAAAAATAGGAGGAGCACGAAGCTGTGTTCAAAAACATGAAGAGCCTGAAAAGGTGTGAAAAATATGAAGAGCTTCAAAAGGTGTGAAAAATATGACGAGCATGAAACGTTCTGAAAAATAGAAGCAGATTAAAACGGTGTTGAAAAACATGAAGAGCCTGAAAACGTGTGAAAAATATGAAGAGATTCAAAAGGTGTGAAAAATATGAAGAGCTTCAAAGGTGTCAAAAATGAGATGAGCATGAAACCTTCAGAAAAATAAGAGAAGCATGAAGTGGTGTTGAAAAACATGGTGAGACTGAAAAGCTGTGAAAAATATGAAGAGCTTCAAAAGGTGTAAACAATGAGAAGTGCATGAAACGATCTGAAAAATAGGAGGAGCATGAAGTGGTTGTGAAAAACATGAAGAGCCTGAAAAGGTGTGCAAAATATGAAGAGATTCAAAAGCTGTGAAATACATGAGGAGCATGAAACGGTCTGAAAAATAGGAGGAGTATGAAGCGGTGTTCAAAAACATGAAGAACCTGAAAAGGTTTGAAAAATATGAAGAGCCTCAAAACTTGTCGAATTATGAGGAGTATGAAACGGTCTGAAAAATAGCAGGAGCATGAAGCGGTGTTGAAAAACATGAAGAGCCTGAAAACGTGTGAAAAATATGAAGAGCTTCAAAAGGTGTCAAAAATGAGATATGCATGAAACGGTCTGAAAAATAGGAGGAGCATGAAGTGGTTGTTAAAAACATGAAGAGCCTGAAAAGGTGTGAAAAATATGAAGAGCTTCAAAAGGTGACAAAAATGTGATGAGCATGAAACGGTCTGAAAAATATGCGAAGCATGAAGCGGTGTTGGAAATCATGAAGAGTCTGAAAAGGTGTGAAATATATGAAGAGCTTCAAAAGGTGTCAAAAATATGAGGAGCATGATACGGTCAGAAAAATAGGAGGAGCATGAAGCAGTGTTCAAAAACATGAAGAGACTGAAAAGGTGTGAAAAATATGAAGAGTTTCAAAAGGTGTCAAAAAATAGATGAGCATGAAACGGTCTGAAATTAGGAGGAGCAAGAAACGGTGTATAAAAACATGAACAGCCTGAAAATGTGTGAAAAATATGAAGAGCTTCAAAAGGTGTCAAAAATATGAGGAGCATGAAACGGTCTGAAAAATAGGAGGAGCATGAAGCGGTGTATAAAAACATGAACAGCCTGAAAATGTGTGAAAAATATGAAGAGCTTCAAAAGGTGTGAAAAATATGAAGAGCTTCAAAAGTTGTCAAAAATTAGATTAGCATGAAAGGGTCTGATAAATATGAGGAGCAAGAAGTGGTGTTGAAAAGCAGGAAGAGCCTGAAAAGGTGTGAAATATATGAAGAGCTTCAAAAGGTGTAAAATATATGAATAGCTTCAAAAGGTGTCAAAAATATAGGAGCATGAAACGGTCTGAAAAATAGGAGGAGCATGAAACGGTGTTGGAAAACATGAAGAGTCTGAAAATGTGTGAAAAATATGAAGAGCTTCAAAAATGTGAAAAATATGAAGGCCTCAAAATGTGTGAAAAATATGAAGAGCTTCAAAGGTGTCAAAATGGAGATGAGCATTAAAATGTCTGAAAAATAGGAGGAGCATGAAGTGGTGTTGAAAATCATGAAGAGCCTGAAAAGGTATGAAATATATGAAGAGCTTCAAAAGGTATGAAAAATATGAAGAGCTTCAAAAGGTTTCAAAGTGAGATGAGCATGAAACGATCTGAAAAATAGGAGTAGCATGAAGCGGTGTTCAAAAACATGAAGAGCCTGAAAAGGTGTGAATAATATGCAGTGCTTCTAAAGGTGTCAAAAATATGAGCAGAATGACACGGCCTGAAAAATAGGCAGAGCATGAAGCGGTGTTGAAAAACATGAAGTGTCTGAAATCATGTGAAAAATATGAAGAGCTTCAAAAATGTGAAAAATATGAAGAGCTTCAAAAGGTGTAAAAAATATGAAGAGCTTCAAAAGTGTCAGACATTAGATGAGCATGAAACGGTTAAAAAATAGGAGGAGCAACAAGTAGTGTTGAAAAAAATGAAGAGACTTAAAAGGTGTGAAAAATATGAAGAGCTTCAAAATGTGTGAAAAATATGAGGAGCATGATACGGTCTGAAAAATAGGAGGAGCATGAAGCGTTGTTCAAAAACATGAAGAGCCTGAAAAGGTGTGAAATATATGAAGAGCTTCAAATGGTGTCACAAATATGAGGAGCATGAAACGGTCTGAAAAATAGGAGGAGCATGAAGCGGTGTTGAAAAACATGAAGAGCCTGAAAAGGTGTGAGAAATATGAAGAGCTTCAAAAGGTGTGAAAAATATGAGGAGCCTGAAACGGTCTAAAAACAGGAGGAGCATGAAGCTGTGTTCAAAAACATGAAGAGACTGAAAAGGTGTGAAAAATATGAAGAGTTTTAAAAGGTGTGAAATAAATGAGGAGCATTAAACGGTCTGATAAATAGGAGGAGCATGAAGCGGTGTTCAAAAACATGAAGAGCCTCAAAAGGTGTGAAAAAAATGAAGAGCTTCAAAAGGTGTGAAATACATGAAGAGCATGAAACATTCTGAAAAATAGCAGGAGCATGATGCGGTGTTCAAAAACATGAAGAGCCTGAAAACGTGTGAAAAATATGAAGAGCTTCAAAAGGTGTGAAATACATGAGGAGCATGAAACATTCTGAAAAATAGGAGGAGCATGATGCGGTGTTCAAAAACATGAAGAGACTGAAAACTTGTAGAAAATATGAAGAGCTGCAAAATGTTTGAAAAATATGAAGATTTTCGAAAGGTGTCAAAAATGAGAGGAGCATGAATAGGTCTGAAAAATAGGAGGAGCATGAAGTGGTGTTGAAAAACATGAAGAGCCTGAAAACGTGTGAAAAATATGATGAGATTCAAAAAGTGTCAAAAATTAGATTAGCATGAAAGGAACTGAAAGATAGGAGGAGCATGAAGTCGTGTTGAGAAACATGAAGAGCCTGAAAACTTGTGAAAAATATGAAGAGCTTCAAAAATATGAATAATATGAAGAGATTCAAAAGGTGTGAAAAATATGAAGAGCTTCAAAAGATGTCAACAATGAGATGAGCATGAAACGGTCTGAAAAATAGGAGGAGCATGAAGCGGTGTTGAAAATCATGAAGAGCCTGAAAAGGTGTGAAAAATATGCAGAGCTTCAAAAGTGTCAAAAATATGAGGAGAAAGAAACGGTCTGAAAAACAGGAGGAGCATGAAGTGGTGTTGAAAAACATGAAGAGCCTGAAAAGGTGTGAGAAATATGAAGAGCTTCAAAAGGTGTGAAAAATATGAGGAGCCTGAAACGGTCTGAAAAATAGGAGGAGCATGAAGCGGAGTTCAAAAACATGAAGAGCATGAAAAGGTGTGAATTATGAAGTGCTTCAAAATGTATCAAATATATGAGGAGCAGGAAACGGTCTGAAAAATAGGAGGAGCATGAAGCCGTGTTCAAAAACATGAAGAGCTGAAAAAGTGTGAAAAATATGAGAGCTACAAAAGGTGTCAAAAATATGAGGAGCATGAAACGGTCTGAAAAATAGGAGGAGCATGAAGTGGTGTTCAAAAACATGAAGAGCTTGAAAGGTGTGAAAAATATGAAGAGCTTTAAAAGGTGTCAAAAATATGAGGAGCATGAAACGTTCTGAAAAATAGGAAGATCATGAAACGTTGTTCAAAAAAATGAAGAGCTTGAAAAGGTGTGAAAAATATGAAGAGCCTCAATACGTTTCAAAAATATGAGGAGTATGAAACGGTCTGGAAATTAGCAGGAGCATGAAGTGGTGTTCAAAAACATGAAGAGGCTGAAAAGGTGTGAAAACTATGAAGAGCTTAAAAAGGTGTGAAAAATATGAAGAGCTACAAAAGGTGTAAAAATTTAGATGAGCATGAAACGGTCTGAAAAATAGGAGGAGCATGAAATGATTTTGAAAAACATGAATAGCCTGAAAAGGTGTGAAATATATGAAGAGCTTCAAAAGGTGTCAAAAATATGAGGAGCATGAAACGGTCTGAAAAATAAGCGGAGCATGAAACATTGTTCAAAAACATAAAGAGCTTGAAAAGGTGTGAAATATATGAAGAGTTTCAAAACGTGTGAAATACATGAGGAGCATGAAACGATCTGAAAAAAAGGAGGACCATGAAGCGGTGTTCAAATACATGAAGATCCTGAAAAGGTGTGAAAAATATGAAGAGCTTCAAAAGGTGACAAAAATGTGATAAGCATGAAACGGTCTGAAAAATATGAGGAGCATGAAGCGGTGTTGGAAATCATGAAGAGTCTGAAAAGATGTGAAATATATGAAGAGCTTCAAAAGGTGTCAAAAATATGAGGAGCATGAAACGGTCTGAAAAATAGGAGGAGCATGAAACGATATTCAAAAACATGAAGAGCCTGAAGAGGTGTGAAATATATGAAGAGCTTCAAAAGGTGTGAAATACATGAGGAGCATGGAACGGTCTGAAAAATAAGAGAAGCATGAAGTTGTGTTCAAAAACGTGAAGAGCCTGAAAACGTGTGAAAAATATGAAGAGGTTCAAAAGGTGTGAAAAACTATGACGAGCATGATACGGTCTTAAAAATAGGAGGAGCATGAAGCGGTGTTCAAAAACATGAAGAGACTGAAAACTTGTAGAAAATATGAAGAGCTTCAAAATGTTTGAAAAATATGAAGATTTTCGAAAGGTGTCAAAAATGAGATGAGCATGAAAAGGTCTGAAAAATAGGAGGAGCATGAAGTGGTGTTGAAAAACATGAAGAGCCTGAAAACGTGTGAAAAATATGATGAGATTCAAAAGGTTTCAAAAATATGAGGAGCATGGAACGGTCTGAAAAATAGGAGGAGCATGAAGCTGTGTTCAAAAACATGAAGAGCCTGAAAAGGTGTGAAAAATATGAAGAGCTTCAAAAGGTGTGAAAAATATGAGGAGCATGAAACGGTCTGAAAAATAGAAGCAGAATGAAACGGTGTTGAAAAACATGAAGGGCCTGGAAACGTGTGAAAAATATGAAGAGCCTCAAAAGGTGTGACAAATATGAAGAGCTTCAAAGGCGTCAAAAATGAGATGAGCATGAAACCTTCTGAAAAATAAGAGAAGCAAGAAGTGGTGTTGAAAAACATGGTGAGACTGAAAAGCTGTGAAAAATATGATGAGCTTCAAAAGGTGTAAACAATGAGAAGTGCATGAAACGGTCTGAAAAATAGGAGGAGCATGATGTGGTTGTGAAAAACATGAAGAGCCTGAAAAGGTGTGCAAAATATGAAGAGCTTCAAAAGCTGTGAAATACATGAGGAGCAGAAACGGTCTGAAAAATAGGAGGAGCATGAAGCGGTGTTGAAAAACATGAAGAGCCTGAAAAGGTTTGAAAAATATGAAGAGCCTCAAAACGTGTCAAAAAATGAGGAGTATGAAACGGTCGGAAAAATAGCAGGAGCATGAAGCGGTGTTGAAAAACATGAAGAGCCTAAAAACGTGTGAAAAATATGAAGAGCTTCAAAAATGTGAAAAATATGAACAGCTTCATAAGGTGTGAAAAATATGAAGAGCTTCAAAAGGTGTCAAAAATGAGATATGCATGAAACGGTCTGAAAAATAGGAGGAGCATGAAGTGGTTGTTAAAAACATGAAGAGCCTGAAAGGTGTGAAAAACATGAAGAGCTTCAAAAGGTGACAAAAATGTGATGAGCATGAAACGGTCTGAAAATATGAGGAGCATGAAGCAGTGTTGGAAATCATGAAGAGTCTGAAAAGATGTGAAATATATGAAGAGCTTCAAAAGGTGTCAAAAAATATGAGGAGCATGAAACGGTCTGAAAAATAGGAGGAGCATGAAACGATATTCAAAAACATGAAGAGCCTGAAGAGGTGTGAAATATATGAAGAGCTTCAAAAGGTGTGAAATACATGAGGAGCATGGAACGGTCTGAAAAATAGGAGAAGCATGAAGTTGTGTTGAAAAACGTGAAGAGCCTGAAAGGGGTGAAAAATATGAAGATTTTCAAAAGGTGTGAAAAATATGACGATCATGATACGGTCTTAAAAATAGGAGGAGCATGAAGCGTTGTTCAAAAACATGAAAAGCCTGAAAAGTTGTGAAAAATATGAAAAGCTGCAAAAGGTTTTAAAAATATGAGGAGCATGAAACGATCTGAAAAATAGGAGGAGCATGAAGCGGTGTTCAAAAACATGAAGAGGCTAAAAATGTGTGAAAAATATGAAGAGCTTCAAAACGTGTGAAATACATGAGGAGCATGAAACGGTCTGAAAAATAGGAGGAGCATGAAGCGGTGTTCAAAAACATGAAAAGCCTGAAAAGGTGTGAAAAATATGAAGAGCTTCAAAACGTGTCAAAAATATGAGGAGCATGAAACGGTCTGAAAAATAGGAGAAGCATGAAACGGTGTTCAGAAACATGAAGAGCCTGAGAAGGTGTGAAAAATATGAAGAGCTTCAAAACGTGTCAAAAATATGAGGAGCATGAAACCGTCTGAAATATAGGAGAGGCAAGAAGCGGTGTTGAAAACATGAACAGCCTGAAAAGGTGTGAAAAATATGAAGAGCTTCAAAAGCTGTGAAAAATATGAAGAGCTTCAAAAGGTGACAAAAATGAGATCAGCATGAAATGGTCTGAAAAATATGAGGAGCATGAACCCGTGTTGGAAATCATGAAGAGATTGAAAAGGTGTGAAATATATGAAGAGCTTCAAAAGCTGTGAAATCCATGAGGAGCATGAAACGGTCTGAAAAATAGGAGGAGCATGAAGCGGTGTTGAAAAACATGAAGAGCCTGAAAAGGTGGGAAAAATATGAAGGGCTTCAAAAGGTGTGAAAAATATGAAGAGCTTCAAAAGGTGTCAAAAATGAGATGAGCATGAAACGGTCTGAAAAATAGGAGGAGCATGAAGTGGTGTTGAAAACAGAGAAGAGCCTGAAAAGGTGTGAAATATATGAAGAGCTTCAAAAGGTGTCAAAAATATGAGGAGCATGAATCGGTCAGAAAAATAGGAGGAGCATGAAGCGGTGTTGAAAAACATGAAGAGCCTGAAAAGGTGTGAAAAATATGAAGAGCTTCTAAAAGTGTCAAATATATGAGGACAATGATACGGCCTGAAACATAAGAGGAGCATGAAGTGGTGTTGAAAGACATGAAGAGCCTGAAAAGGTGTGAAAAATATGAAGAGCTTCAAAAAGTGTCAAAAATATGAGGAGCAAGAAACGGTCTGACAAATAGGAGGAGCATGAAATGGTGACGAAAGACATGAAGAGCCTGAAAACGTGTGAAAAATATGAAGAGCTTCAAAAGGTGTGAAATACATGAGGAATATGAAACGGGCTGAAAAATAGGAGAAGCATGAAGTGGTGTGGAAAAACATGAAGAGCCTGAAAAGGTGTGAAAAATATGAAGAGCTTCAAAAGTTGTGAAATACATGAGGAGCATGAAACTCTCTGAAAAATAAGAGGAGCCTGAAGCAGTGTTCAAAAACATGAAGAGCCTGAAAAGTTGTGAAAAATATAAAATGCTTCAAAAAGTGTCAAAAATGAGATGAGCATGAAAAGGTCTTAAAAATAGGAGGATCATGAAACGGTGTTGAAAAACATGAAGAGCCTGAAAAGGTGTGAAAAATATGAAGAGCTTCAAACGGTGTCAAAAATGAGATGAGCATGAAACGGTCTGAAAAATAAGAGGAGCATGAAGCGGTGTTCAAAAATATAAAGAGCCTGAAAAGGTGTGAAAAATATAAAGAGCTTCAAAAGGTGTCAAAAATATGAGGTGCATGAAAAGGTCTGAAAAATAGGAGGATCATGAAGCTGTGTTCAAAAACATGAAGAGCCTGAAAAGGTGTAAAAAATATGAAGAGCTTCAAAACGTGTCAAAAATATGAGGAGCATGGAACGGTCTGAAAAATAGGAGGAGCATGAAGTGGTTGTGAAAAACATGAAGAGCCTGAAAAGGTGTGCAAAATATGAAGAGCTTCAAAAGCTGTGAAATACATGAGGAGCATGAAACGGTCTGAAAAAAAGGAGGAGCATGAAGCGGTGTTCAAAAACATGAAGAGCCTGAAAAGGTTTGAAAAATATGAAGAGCCTCAAAACGTGTCAAAAATATGAGGAGTATGAAACGGTTTGAAAAATAGCAGGAGCATGAAGCGGTGTTGAAAAACATGAAGAGCCTGAAAACGTGTGAAAAATATGAAGAGCTTCAAAAGGTGAGAAAAATATGAAGAGCTTCAAAAGGTGTCAAAAATTAGATTAGCATGAAAGGGTCTGAAAAATAGGAGGAGCATGAAGTGATGTTGAAAAACATGAAGAGCCTGAGAATGTGTGAAATATATGAAGAGCTTCAAAACGTGTGAAAAATATGAAGAGCTTCAAAAATGTGAAAAATATGAACAGCTTCATAAGGTGTGAAAAATATGAAGAGCTCAAAAGGTGTCAAAAATGAGATGAGCATGAAACGGTGTGAAAAATAGGAGGAGCATGAAGCGGTTTTAAAATTCATAAAGAGCCGAAAAAGGTTTGAAAAATATGAAGAGCTTCAAAAGGTGTCAAAAATATGAAGAGCTTCAAAGTTGTGAAAAATATGAGGAGCATGAAACGGTCTGAAAAACAGGAGGAGCATGAAGCGGTGTTCAAAAACATGAAGAGCCTGAAAAGGTGTGAAAAATATGAAGAGCTTCAAAAGGTGAGAAAAATATGAAGAGCTTCAAAAGGTGTCAAAAATTAGATTAGCATGAAAGGGTCTGAAAAATAGGAGGAGCATGAAGTGATGTTGAAAAACATGAAGAGCCTGAGAAGGTGTGAAATATATGAAGAGCTTCAAAAGGTGTGAAAAATATGAAGAGCTTCAAAAGGTGTCAAAAATATAAGGAGCATGAAACGGTCTGGAAATTTGCAGGAGCATGAAGCGGTGTTCAAAAACATGAAGAGCCTGAAAAGGTGTGAAAACTATGAAGAGCTTCAAAAGGTGTGAAAAATATGAAGAGCTTCAAAAGGTGTCAAAAATATGAGGAGCATGAAACGGTCTGAAAAATAAGCGAAGCATGAAACGGTGTTCAAAAACATAAAGAGCTTGAAAAGATGTGAAATATATGAAGAGTTTCAAAACGTGTGAAATTCATGAGGAGCATGAAACGATCTGAAAAAAAGGAGGACCATGAAGCGGTGTTCAAATACATGAAGATCCTGAAAAAGTGTGAAAAATATGAAGAGGTTCAAAAGGTGTCAAAAATGAGATATGCATGAAACGGTCTGAAAAATAGGAGGAGCATGAAGTGGTTGTTAAAAACATGAAGAGCCTGAAAGGTGTGAAAAACATGAAGAGCTTCAAAAGGTGACAAAAATGTGATGAGCATGAAACGGTCTGAAAAATATGAGGAGCATGAAGCAGTGTTGGAAATCATGAAGAGTCTGAAAAGATGTGAAATATATGAAGAGCTTCAAAAGGTGTCAAAAAATATGAGGAGCATGAAACGGTCTGAAAAATAGGAGGAGCATGAAACGATATTCAAAAACATGAAGAGCCTGAAGAGGTGTGAAATATATGAAGAGCTTCAAAAGGTGTGAAATACATGAGGAGCATGGAACGGTCTGAAAAATAGGAGAAGCATGAGGTTGTGTTGAAAAACGTGAAGAGCCTGAAAGGGGTGAAAAATATGAAGAGGTTCAAAAGGTGTGAAAAATATGACGAGCATGATACGGTCTTAAAAATAGGAGGAGCATGAAGCGTTGTTCAAAAACATGAAAAGCCTGAAAAGGTGTGAAAAATATGAAGAGCTTCAAAACGTGTGAAATACATGAGGAGCATGAAACGGTCTGAAAAATAGGAGGAGCATGAAGCGGTGTTCAAAAACATGAAAAGCCTGAAAAGGTGTGAAAAATATGAGGAGCTTCAAAACGTGTCAAAAATATGAGGAGCATGAAACGGTCTGAAAAATAGGAGAAGCATGAAACGGTGTTCAGAAACATGAAGAGCCTGAGAAGGTGTGAAAAACATGAAGAGCTTCAAAACGTGTCAAAAATATGAGGAGCATGAAACCGTCTGAAATATAGGAGAGGCAAGAAGCGGTGTTGAAAACATGAACAGCCTGAAAAGGTGTGAAAAATATGAAGAGCTTCAAAAGCTGTGAAAAATATGAAGAGCTTCAAAAGGTGACAAAAATGAGATCAGCATGAAATGGTCTGAAAAATATGAGGAGCATGAACCGGTGTTGGAAATCATGAAGAGATTGAAAAGGTGTGAAATATATGAAGAGCTTCAAAAGCTGTGAAATCCATGAGGAGCATGAAACGGTCTGAAAAATAGGAGGAGCATGAAGCGGTGTTGAAAAACATGAAGAGCCTGAAAAGGTGGGAAAAATATGAAGGGCTTCAAAAGGTGTGAAAAATATGAAGAGCTTCAAAAGGTGTCAAAAATGAGATGAGCATGAAACGGTCTGAAAAATAGGAGGAGCATGAAGTGGTGTTGAAAACAGAGAAGAGCCTGAAAAGGTGTGAAATATATGAAGAGCTTCAAAAGGTGTCAAAAATATGAGGAGCATGAATCGGTCAGAAAAATAGGAGGAGCATGTAGTGGTGTTGAAAAACATGAAGAGCCTGAAAACGTGTGAAAAATATGAAGAGCTTCAAAAGGTGTGAAATACATGAGGAATATGAAACGGGCTGAAAAATAGGAGAAGCATGAAGTGGTGTGGAAAAACATGAAGAGCCTGAAAAGGTGTGAAAAATATGAAGAGCTTCAAAAGTTGTGAAATACATGAGGAGCATGAAACTCTCTGAAAAATAAGAGGAGCCTGAAGCAGTGTTCAAAAACATGAAGAGCCTGAAAAGTTGTGAAAAATATAAAATGCGTCAAAAGGTGTCAAAAATGAGATGAGCATGAAAAGGTCTTAAAAATAGGAGGATCATGAAACGGTGTTGAAAAACATGAAGAGCCTGAAAAGGTGTGAAAAATATGAAGAGCTTCAAAAGGTGTCAAAAATGAGATGAGCATGAAACGGTCTGAAAAATAAGAGGAGCATGAAGCGGTGTTCAAAAATATAAAGAGCCTGAAAAGGTGTTAAAAATATAAAGAGCTTCAAAAGGTGTCAAAAATATGAGGTTCATGAAAAGGTCTGAAAAATAGGAGGATCATGAAGCTGTGTTCATAAACATGAAGAGCCTGAAAAGGTGTAAAAAATATGAAGAGCTTCAAAACGTGTCAAAAATATGAGGAGCATGGAACGGTCTGAAAAAATAGGAGGAGCATGAAGTGGTTGTGAAAAACATGAAGAGCCTGAAAAGGTGTGCAAAATATGAAGAGCTTCAAAAGCTGTGAAATACATGAGGAGCATGAAACGGTCTGAAAAAAAGGAGGAGCATGAAGCGGTGTTCAAAAACATGAAGAGCCTGAAAAGGTTTGAAAAATATGAAGAGCCTCAAAACGTGTCAAAAATATGAGGAGTATGAAACGGTTTGAAAAATAGCAGGAGCATGAAGCGGTGTTGAAAAACATGAAGAGCCTGAAAACGTGTGAAAAATATGAAGAGCTTCAAAAGGTGAGAAAAATATGAAGAGCTTCAAAAGGTGTCAAAAATTAGATTAGCATGAAAGGGTCTGAAAAATAGGAGGAGCAAGAAGTGATGTTGAAAAACATGAAGAGCCTGAGAATGTGTGAAATATATGAAGAGCTTCAAAACGTGTGAAAAATATGAAGAGCTTCAAAAATGTGAAAAATATGAACAGCTTCATAAGGTGTGAAAAATATGAAGAGCTCAAAAGGTGTCAAAAATGAGATGAGCATGAAACGGTGTGAAAAATAGGAGGAGCATGAAGCGGTTTTAAAATTCATAAAGAGCCGAAAAAGGTTTGAAAAATATGAAGAGCTTCAAAAGGTGTCAAAAATATGAAGAGCTTCAAAGTTGTGAAAAATATGAGGAGCATGAAACGGTCTGAAAAACAGGAGGAGCATGAAGCGGTGTTCAAAAACATGAAGAGCCTGAAAAGGTGTGAAAAATATGAAGAGCTTCAAAAGGTGAGAAAAATATGAAGAGCTTCAAAAGGTGTCAAAAATTAGATTAGCATGAAAGGGTCTGAAAAATAGGAGGAGCATGAAGTGATGTTGAAAAACATGAAGAGCCTGAGAAGGTGTGAAATATATGAAGAGCTTCAAAAGGTGTGAAAAATATGAAGAGCTTCAAAAGGTGTCAAAAATATGAGGAGCATGAAACGGTCTGGAAATTTGCAGGAGCATGAAGCGGTGTTCAAAAACATGAAGAGCCTGAAAAGGTGTGAAAACTACGAAGAGCTTCAAAAGGTGTGAAAAATATGAAGAGCTTCAAAAGGTGTCAAAAATATGAGGAGCATGAAACGGTCTGAAAAATAAGCGAAGCATGAAACGGTGTTCAAAAACATAAAGAGCTTGAAAAGATGTGAAATATATGAAGAGTTTCAAAACGTGTGAAATTCATGAGGAGCATGAAACGATCTGAAAAAAAGGAGGACCATGAAGCGGTGTTCAAATACATGAAGATCCTGAAAAAGTGTGAAAAATATGAAGAGGTTCAAAAGGTGTCAAAAATGAGATATGCATGAAACGGTCTGAAAAATAGGAGGAGCATGAAGTGGTTGTTAAAAACATGAAGAGCCTGAAAGGTGTGAAAAATATGAAGAGCTTCAAAAGGTGACAAAAATGTGATGAGCATGAAACGGTCTGAAAAATATGAGGAGCATGAAGCAGTGTTGGAAATCATGAAGAGTCTGAAAAGATGTGAAATATATGAAGAGCTTCAAAAGGTGTCAAAAAATATGAGGAACATGAAACGGTCTGAAAAATAGGAGGAGCATTAAACGATATTCAAAAACATGAAGAGCCTGAAGAGGTGTGAAATATATGAAGAGCTTCAAAAGGTGTGAAATACATGAGGAGCATGGAACGGTCTGAAAAATAGGAGAAGCATGAAGTTGTGTTGAAAAACGTGAAGAGCCTGAAAGGGGTGAAAAATATGAAGAGGTTCAAAAGGTGTGAAAAATATGACGAGCATGATACGGTCTTAAAAATAGGAGGAGCATGAAGCGTTGTTCAAAAACATGAAAAGCCTGAAAAGTTGTGAAAAATATGAAAAGCTTCAAAAGGTTTTAAAAATATGAGGAGCATGAAACGATCTGAAAAATAGGAGGAGCATGAAGCGGTGTTCAAAAACATGAAGAGGCTAAAAATGTGTGAAAAATATGAAGAGCTTCAAAACGTGTGAAATACATGAGGAGCATGAAACGGTCTGAAAAATAGGAGGAGCATGAAGCGGTGTTCAAAAACATGAAAAGCCTGAAAATGTGTGAAAAATATGAGGAGCATGAAACGGTCTGAAAAATAGGAGAAGCATGAAACGGTGTTCAAAAACATGAAGAGCCTGAGAAGGTGTGAAAAATATGAAGAGCTTCAAAACGTGTCAAAAATATGAGGAGCATGAAACCGTCTGAAATATAGGAGAGGCAAGAAGCGGTGTTGAAAACATGAACAGCCTGAAAAGGTGTGAAAAATATGAAGAGCTTCAAAAGCTGTGAAAAATATGAAGAGCTACAAAAGGTGACAAAAATGAGATCAGCATGAAATGGTCTGAAAAATATGAGGAGCATGAAGCGGTGTTGGAAATCATGAAGAGATTGAAAAGGTGTGAAATATATGTAGAGCTTCAAAAGCTGTGAAATCCATGAGGAGCATGAAACGGTCTGAAAAATAGGAGGAGCATGAAGCGGTGTTGAAAAACATGAAGAGCCTGAAAAGGTGGGAAAAATATGAAGGGCTTCAAAAGGTGTGAAAAATATGAAGAGCTTCAAAAGGTGTCAAAAATATGAGGAGCATGAATCGGTCAGAAAAATAGGAGGAGCATGTAGCGGTGTTGAAAAACATGAAGAGCCTGAAAAGGTGTGAAAAATATGAAGAGCTTCTAAAAGTGTCAAATATATGAGGACAATGATACGGCCTGAAACATAAGAGGAGCATGAAGTGGTGTTGAACGACATGAAGAGCCTGAAAAGGTGTGAAAAATATGAAGAGCTTCAAAAGGTGTCAAAAATATGAGGAGCAAGAAACGGTCTGACAAATAGGAGGAGCATGAAATGGTGATGAAAGACATGAAGAGCCTGAAAACGTGTGAAAAATATGAAGAGCTGCAAAAGGTGTGAAATATATGAGGAACATGAAACGGGCTGAAAAATAGGAGAAGCATGAAGTGGTGTGGAAAAACATGAAGAGCCTGAAAAGGTGTGAAAAATATGAAGAGCTTCAAAAGTTGTGAAATACATGAGGAGCATGAAACTCTCTGAAAAATAAGAGGAGCCTGAAGCGGTGTTCAAAAACATGAAGAGCCTGAAAAGTTGTGAAAACTATGAAGAGCTTCAAAAGGTGTCAAAAATGAGATGAGCATGAAACGGTCTGAAAAATAAGAGGAGCATGAAGCGGTGTTCAAAAATATAAAGAGCCTGAAAAGGTGTGAAAAATATAAAGAGCTTCAAAAGGTGTCTAAAATATGAGGTGCATGAAAAGGTCTGAAAAATAGGAGGATCATGAAGCTGTGTTCAAAAACATGAAGAGCCTGAAAAGGTGTAAAAAATATGAAGAGCTTCAAAACGTGTCAAAAATATGAGGAGCATGGAACGGTCTGAAAAATAGGAGGAGCATGAAGCTGTGTTCAAAAACATGAAGAGCCTGAAAAGGTGTGAAAAATATGAAGAGATTCAAAAGGCGTGACAAAAATGAAGAGCTTCAAAGGCGTCAAAAATGAGATGAGCATGAAACCTTCTGAAAAAAAAGAGAAGCATGAAGTGGTGTTGAAAAACATGGTGAGACTGAAAAGCTGTGAAAAATATGAAGAGCTTCAAAAGGTGTAAACAATGAGAAGTGCATGAAACGGTCTGAAAAATAGGAGGAGCATGAAGTGGTTGTGAAAAACATGAAGAGCCTGAAAATGTGTGCAAAATATGAAGAGCTTCAAAAGCTGTGAAATACATGAGGAGCATGAAACGGTCTGAAAAATAGGAAGAGCATGAAGCGGTGTTCAAAAACATGAAGAGCCTGAAAAGGTTTGAAAAATATGAAGAGCCTGAAAACGTGTCAAAAATATGAGGAGTAAGAAACGGTTTGAAAAATAGCAGGAGCATGAAGCGGTGTTGAAAAACATGAAGAGCTTGAAAACGTGTGAAAAATATGAAGAGCTTCAAAAGGTGAGAAAAATATGAAGAGCTTCAAAAGGTGTCAAAAATTAGATTAGCATGAAAGGGTCTGAAAAATAGGAGGAGCATGAGGCGGTGTTGAAAAACATGAAGAGCCTGAAAAGGTGTGAAAAATATGAAGAGCTTCAAAAGGTCTCAAAATTATGAGGAACATGAAACGGTCTGAAAAATAAGAGAAGCATGAAGTGGTGTTGAAAAACATGAAGAGGCTGAAAAGGTGTGAAAAATATGAAGAGTGTCAAAAGGTGTGAAATACATGAGGAGCATTAAACGGTCTGAAAATAGTAGAAGCATGAAGCAGTGTTCAAAAACATGAAGAGCCTCAAAAGGTGTGAAAATTATGAAGAGCGTCAAAAAGTGTCAAAAATATGAGGAGGATGAAACGATCTGAAAAATATGAGGAGCATGAAGCGGTGTTCAAAAACATGACGAGCCTCAAAAGGTGTGAAAAATATGAGCAGCTTCAAAGCTGTCAGAAATATGTGGAGCATGAAACGGTCGGAAAAATAGGAGGAGCATGAAAAGGTTTTCAAATATATGAAGAGCCTGAAAAGGTGTGAAAAATAAGAAGAGCTTCAAAAGGTGTGAAATACATGAGGAGCATGAAACGGTCTGAAAAACAGGAGGAGCATGAAGCTGTGTTCAAAAACATGAGAGCTTGAAAAGATGTGAAAAATATGAAGAGTTTTAAAAGGTGTGAAAAATACGAGGAGCATAAAACGGTCTGAAAAATAGTAGGAGCATGAAGCGGTGTTGAAAAACATGAAGAGCCTGAAAAGGTGTGAAAAATATGAAGAGCTTCAAAAGGTGTTAAAATTATGAGGAGCATGAAACTGTCTGAAAAATAGGAGGAGCATGAAACGGTGTTCAAAAACATGAAGAGCCTGAAAAGGTGTGAAAAATATGAAGAGCTTCAAAAGGTGTGAAAAATATGAAGAGCATGAAACGGTCTGAAAAATAGGAGGAGCATGAAACGGTGTTGAAAAACATGAAGAGACTGAAAACGTGTGAAAAATACGAAGAGCTTAAAAATGTATGAAAAATATGAACAGCGTCACAAGGTGTCAAAAATATGAGAAGCATGAAACGATCTGAAAAATATGAGGAGCATGAAGCGGTGTTCAAAAACATGAGGAGCCAGAAAAGGTGTGAAAAATATGAAGAGCTTCAAAGATGTCAAAAATATGAGGAGCATGAAACGATCTGAAAAATATGAGGAGCAGGAAGCAGTGTTCAAAAACATGAAGAGCCTGAAAAGGTGTGAAAAATATGAAGAACGTCAAAACGTGTCAAAAATATGAGGAGCATGAAACGTTCTGAAAAATAGGAGAAGCATGAAGCACGGTTGAAAAACATGAAGAGTCTGAAAAGGTGTGAAAAATACGAAGAGCTTCAAAACGTGTCAAAAATATTAGGAGCATGAAACGGTCTGAAATATAGGAGGATCAGGAAGCGGTGTTGAAAAACATGAGGAGCATGAAAAGGTGTAAAAAATGTTAAGAGCTTCAAAAGGTGTCAAAAATATGAGGAGCATGAAACGGTCTGAAAATTAGGAGGAGCATGAAACGGTGATCAAAAACATGAAGAGTCTGAAAAGGTGTGAAAAATATGATGAGCTTCAAAAGGTGTCAAAAATATGAGGAGCATGAAACAGTCTGAAAAATAGGAGTCGCAAGAAGCGGTTTTCAAAAACATGAAGAGCCTGAAAACGTGTGAAAAATATGAAGAGCTTCAAAAGCTGTGAAAAATATGAAGAGCTTCAAAACGTGTCAAAAATGAGATGAGCATGAAACGGTCTGAAAAATAGGAGGAGCAAGAAGCGTTTATGAAAAACATGAAGAGACTGAAAAGGTGTGAAAAATATGAAAAGCTTCAAAAGATGTCAAAAATATGAGGAGCATGAAATGGTCTGAAAATGAGGAGGAGCATGAAGCGGTGTTCAAAAACATGAAGAGCCTGGAAAGGTGTGAAAATTATGAAGAGCTTCAAAAATGTGAAAAATATGAGGAGCTTCAAAAGGTGTGAAAAATATGAGGAGCATGAAAGGGTCTGAAAAATAGCAGGAGCATGAAGCGGTGATGAAAAACATGAAGAGTCTGAAAACGTGTGAAAAACATGAAGAGCCTGAAAAGGTGTGAAAAATATGAAGAGCTTCAAAAATGTGAAAAATATGAAGAGCTTCAAAAAGTGTGAAGAATATGAGGAGTATGAAATGGTCTGAAAAATAGCAGGAGCATGAAGCGGTGGTGAAAAACATGAAGAGTCTGAAAACGTGTGAAAAATATGAAGAGCTTCAAAAATGTGAAAAATATGAAGAGTTTTAAAAGGTGTGAAAAATGAGGAGCATGCCACGGTCTCAAAAATAGGAGGAGCATGAAGCGGTGTTGAAAAACATGAAGAGCCTGAAAAGCTGTGAAATATATGAAGAGCTTCAAAACTTGTCAAATATGAGGAGCATGAAACGGTCCGAAAATTAGGAGGAGCATGAAGCCGTGTTGAAAAACATGAAGACCCTGAAAAGGTGTGAAATATATGAAGAGCTTCAAAACGTGTCAAATATGAGGAGCATGAAACGGTCTGAAAAATAGGAGGAGCATGAAGCCGTGTTCAAAAACATGAAGAGCCTGAAAAGGTGTGAAAAAAATGAAGAGCTTCAAAAGCTGTCAAAAATATGAGGAGTATGAAAGGGTCTGAAACCTAGGAGGAGCATGAAATGCTGTTGAAAAACATGAAGAGCTGAAAAGGTCTGAAAAATAGGAAAAGCTTCAAAAGGTGTGAAATATATGAGGAGCATGAAACGGTCTGAAAAATAGGAGAAGCATGAAGCTGTGTTCAAAAACATGAGAACGAGAAAAGGTGTGCAAAATATGAAGAACTTCAAAAGGTGTGAAATATATGCGGAGCATGAAACGGTCTGAAATATAGGGGGATCATGAAGCGGTGTTCAAAACATGAAGAGACTGAAAAGGTGTGAAAAATATGAAGAGCTTCAAAAGGTGTGAAAAATATGAGGAGCATGAAACGGTCTGAAAAATAGGAGGAGCATGAAGCGGTGTTCAAAAACATGAAGAGCCTGAAAATGTGTGAAAAATATGAAGAGCTTCTAAAGGTGTCAAAAATATTAGGAGCAGGAACGGTCTGAAAAATAGGAGGAGCATGAAACGGTGTTCAAAAACATGAAGAGCCTGGAAAGGTGTGAAAATTATGAAGAGCTGCAAAAGGTGTGTAATATATGAGGAACATGAAACGGTCTATAAAATAGGAGGAGCATGAAGCGGTGTTGAAAAACATGAAGAGCCAGTAAAGCAGTGAAATAAATGAAGAGCTTCAAAAGGTGTGAGAAATATGAAGAGCTTCAACAGGTGTCAAAAATGAGATGAGCATGAAATGGTCTGAAAAACAGGAGGAGCATGAAGTGGTGTTGATAAACATGAAGAGCCTGAAAAGTTATGAAATATATGAAGAGCTTCAAAAGGTGTCAAAAATATGAGGAGTATGAAACGGTCTGAAAACGAGGAGGAGCATGAAGGGGTGTTCAAAAACATGAAGAGCCTGAAAAGCTGTGAAAAATATGAAGAGCTACAAAAGGTGTCAAAAATATGAGGAGCATGAAACGGTCTGAAAAACAGGAGGAGAATGAAGCACTGTTGAAAAACATGAAGAGCCTGAAAATGTGTGAAATATATGAAGAGCTACAAAATGTGTCAAAAACGTGAGGAGCATTAAACGGTCTGAAAAATAGGAGGAGCATGAAACGGTGTTGAAAGACATGAAGAGCCTGAAAAGGTGTGAAAAACATGAAGAGCTTCAAAACGTGTCAAAAATATGTGGAGCATGAAAGGGTCTGAAAATTAGCAGGAGCATGAAGCGGTGTTGAAAATCATGAAGAACCTGAAAACGTGTGACAAATATGAAAAGCTTCAAATGGTGGGAAAAATATGAACAGCTTCAAAAGGTGTGAAAAATATTAAGAGCTTCAAAAGGTGTCATAAATATGAGGAACAAGAAATGGTCTGAAAAATAAGAGAAGCATGAAACGGTGTTCAAAAATATGAAGAGCCTGAAAAGGTGTGAAAAATATGAAGAGCTTCAAAATGTGTGAAATACATGAGGAGCATGAAACTCTCTGAAAAATAAGAGGAGCATGAAGCGGTGTTCAAAAACATGAAGAGCCTGAAAAGTTGTGAAAAATATGAAGAGCTTCAAAATGTGTGAAAAAAAAAGAAGAGCTTCAAAAGGTGTCAAAAATATGAGGAGCATGAAACGGTCTGAAAAATAGGAGGAGCATGAAGTCTTGTTGAAAAACAAGAAGCCACTTAAAATGTGTGAGAAATATGAAGAGCTTCAAAAGGTTTCAAAAATACGAGGAACATGAAACGGACTGAAAAATAGGAGGAGCATGAAGTCGTGTTGAAAAACATGAAGACACTTAAAATGTGTGAAGAATATGAAGAGCTTCAAAAGGTGTCAAAATATGGGGAGCATGAAACGATCTGGAAAATAGGAAGAGAATGAAGCGGTGTTCAAAAATATGAAGAGCCTGAAAAGTTGTGATAAATATGAAGAGCTTCAAAAGGTGTCAAAATATGAGGAGCATGAAATGGTCTGAAATGTAGGAGGAGCATGAAACGGTGTTGAAAAACATGAAGAGCCTGAAAAGTTGTGAAAAATATGAAGAGCTTCAAAAGGTGACAAAAATGTGATGAGCATGAAACGGTCTGAAAAATAGGAGAAGCATGAAACTGTGTTCAAAAACATGAAGAGCCTGAAAAGGTGTGAAAAATATGAAGAGCTTCAAAACGTGTCAAAAATATGAGGAGCATGAAACGGTCTGAAAAAATAGGAGAAGCATGAAGCGGTGTTCAAAAACATGAAGAGCCTGAAAAGGTGTGAAAAACATGAAGAGCTTCAAAAGGTGTCAAAATTATGAGGAGCATGAAACGGTCTGAAAATAGGAGGATTATGAAACGGTGTTCAAAAACATGAAGAGCCTGAATAGGTGTGAAAAATATGAAAAGCCTCAAAACCTGTCAATAATATGAGGAGCATGAAACGTTCTGAAAAATAGCAGGAGCATGAAGCGGTGTTGAAAAACAGGAAGAGTCTGAAAACGCGTTAAAAAAAGAAGAGCTTCAAAAATATGAAAAATATGAAGAGCTTCAAAATGTGTGAAAAATATGAAGAACTTTAAAAGGTGTAAAAAATGAGATGAGCATGAAACGGTCTGAAAAATACGAGAAGCATGAAGCGGTGTTGAAAATCATGAAGAGCCTGAAAAGGCGTGAAAAATATGAACGACTTCAAAAGATGTGAAATATATGAAGAGCTTCAAAAGGGCTCATAATGAGATGAGCATGAAACGGTCTGAAAAATAGGAGGAGCATGAAGTGGTGTTGAAAAAAATGAAAAGCCTGAAAAGGTGGAAATATATGAAGAGCTTCAAAAGGTGTCAAAAATATTAGGAGAATGAAACGGTCTGCAAAATAGAAGGAGCATGAAATGGTGTTCAAAAAAATGAAGAGCATGAAAAGGTGTGAAAAATATGAAGATCTTTAAAAGGTGTGAAATACATTAGGAGGATTAAATGGTCTGAAAAATAGGAGGAGCATGAAGCGGTGTTCAGACACATGAAGAGCCTGAAAAGGTGTGAAAAATATGAGGAGCATGAAACGGTCTGAAAAATAGGAGGACGATGAAGCCGTGTTCAAAAACATGAAGAGCCTTAAAAGGTGTGAAAAATATGAAGAGCTTCAAAACGTGTCAAAAATATTAGGAGCATGAAACGGTCAGAAAAATAGGAGGAGCAGAAACGGTGTTGAAAAACCTGAAAGCCTGAAAAGGTGTGAAAAATATGAAGAGCTTCAAAAGGTGTCAAAAATATGAGGAGCATGAAACGGTCTGAAAAATAGCAGGAGCATGAAGCGGTGTTGAAAAACATGAAGAGTCTGAAAACGTGTGAAAATATGAAGAGCTTCAAAAATATGAAAAATAGGAAGAGCTTCAAAAGGTGTGAAAAATATGAAGAGCTTCAAAAGGTGTCAAAAATTAGATGAGCATGAAACTGTCTGAAAAATAGGAGGAGCATGAAGCGGTGTTGAAAATCACGAAGAGCCTGAAAAGGCGTGAAAAATATGAACAGCTTCAAAAGATGTGAAAAATATGAAGAGCTTCAAAAGGGGTCAAAATGAGATGAGCATGAAACGGTCTGAAAAATAGGAGGAGCATGAAGTGGTGTTGAAAAAAATGAAAAGCCTGAAAAGGTGTGAAATATAGGAGGAGCTTTAAAAGGTATCAAAAAAATGAAGAGAATGAAACGGTCTGCAAAATAGGCGGAGCATGAAGCGGTGTTCAAAAACATGAAGAGCCTGAAAAGGTGTGAAAAATATGAAGAGCTTCAAAAGGTGTGAAATACATTAGGAGGATTAAACGGTCTGAAAAATAGGAGGAGCATGAAGTGGTGTTGAAAAAAATGAAAAGCCTGAAAAGGTGTGAAATATAGGAGGAGCTTTAAAAGGTATCAAAAAAATGAAGAGAATGAAACGGTCTGCAAAATAGGCGGAGCATGAAGCGATGTTCAGAAACATGAAGAGCCTGAAAAGGTGTGAAAAATATGAAGAGCATCAAAAGATGTCAAAAATATGAGGAGCATGTAACGGTCTGAAAAATAGGAGGAGCACGAAGCGGTGTTCATAAACTTGGAGACCCTGAAAAGGTGTGAAAAATATGAAGAGCATCAAAAGATGTCAAAAATATGAGGAGCATGAAACGGTCTGAAATATAGGAGGAGCATGAAGCGGTGTTCCAAAATATGAAGAGCCTGAAAAGGTGTGAAAAATATGAAGAGCTTCAAAAGGTGTGAAAAATATGTGGAGCATGAAACGGTCTGAAAAATAGCAGGAGCATGAAGCGGTGTTGAAAATCATGAAGAGCCTGAAAAGGCGTGAAAAATATGAACAGCTTCAAAAGATGTGAAAAATATGAAGAGCTTCAAAACGGGTCAAAATGAGATGAGCATGAAACGGTCTGAAAAATAGGAGGAGCATGATGTGGTGTTGAAAAAAATGAAAAGCCTGAAAAGGTGTGAAATATAGGAGGAGCTTTAAAAGGTGTCAAAAAAATGAAGAGAATGAAACGGTCTGTAAAATAGGCGGAGCATGAAGCAGTGGTCAGAAACATGAAGAGCCTGAAAAGGTGTGAAAAATATGAAGAGCTTCAAAAGGTGTGAAAAAATCTGAGGAGCATGAAACGTTCTGAAAAATAGGAGGAGCAGGAAGCGGTGTTCAAAAACATGAAGAGCCTGAAAAGGTGTGAAAAATATGAAGAGCTTCAAAAGGTGTCAAAAATATGAGGAGCATGAAACGGTCTGAAAAATATGAGGAGCATGAAACGGTGTTCAAAAACAGGAAGAGCCTGAAAAGGTGTGAAAAATGTGAAGAGTTTCAAAAGGTGTGAAAAATATGAAGAGTTTCAAAAGGTGTCAAAAAATAGATGAGCATGAAACGGTCTGAAAATTAGGAGGAGCATGAAACGGTGTTCAAAAACATGAAGAGACTGAAAAGGTGTGAAAAATATGTAGAGCTTCAAAAGGTGTGAAATACATGAGAAGCATTAAACGGTCTGATAAATAGGAGGAGCATGAAGCAGTGTTCAAAAACATGAAGAGACTGAAAAGGTGTGAAAAATATGAAGAGTTTCAAAAGGTGTGAAATAAATGAGGAGCATTAAACGGTCTGATAAATAGGAGGAGCTAGAAGCGGTGTTCAAAAACATGAAGAGCCTCAAAAGGTGTGAAAAATATGAAGAGCTTCAAAAGGTGTGAAATACATGAGGAGCATGAAACGGGCTGAAAAATAGGAGAAGCATGAACTGGTGTGGAAAAACATGAAGAGCCTGAAAAGGTGTGAAAAATATGAAAAGCTTCAAAAGTGTCAAAATTATGAGGAGCATGAAACGGTCTGAAAAATAGGAGGAGCATGAAGTGGTGTGGAAAAACATGAAGAGCCTGAAAAGGTGTGAAAAATATGAAGAGCTTCAAAAGGTGTCAAAAATATGAGGAGCATGAAACGGTCTGAAAAATAGGCGGAGCATGAAACGGTCTGAAAAAGAGGAGGAGCATGAAGTGGAGTTCAAAAACATGAAGAGCCTGAAAAGGTGTGAAAAATATGAAGAGCTTCAAAAATATGAAAAATATGAAGAGCTTCAAAAGCTGTGACAAATATGAAGAGCTTCAAAAGGTGTCAAAAATGAGATGAGCATGAAACGGTCTGAAAAATAGGAGGACCATGAAGCGCTGTTGAAAATCATGAAGAGCCAGAAAAGGTGTGAAAAATATGAAGAGCTTCAAAAGGTGTGAAAAATATGAAGAGATTGAAAAGGTGTCAAAATGAGATGAGCATGAAACGGTCTGAAAAACAGGAGGAGAATGAAGCGGTGTTGAAAATCATCAAGAGCCTGAAAAGATGTGAAAAATATGAAGAGCTTCAAAATGTGTCTAAAATATGAGGAGCATGAAATAATCTGAAAAATAGCAGGAGCATGAAGCGGTGTTCAAAAATATGAAGAGCCTGAAAAGGTGTGAAAAATATGAAGAGCTTCAAAAGGTGTGAAATACATGAGGAGCATGAAACGGGCTGAAAAATAGGAGAAGCATGAAGTGGTGTGGAAAAACATGAAGAGCCTGAAACGGTGTGAAAAATATGAAAAGCTTCAAAAGTGCCAAAATTATGAGGAGCATGAAACGGTCTGAAAAATAGGAGGAGCATGAAGTGGTGTTGAAAAACATGAAGAGCCTGAAAAATTGTGAAAAATATGAAGAGCTTCAAAAGGTGTCAAAAATATGAGGAGCATGAAACGGTCTGAAAAATAGGAGGAGCATGAAACGGTCTGAAAAAGAGGAGGTGCATGAAGTGGTGTACAAAAACATAAAGAGCCTGAAAAGGTGTGAAAAATATGAAAAGCTTCAAAAGATGTGAAAAATATGAAGAGCTTCAAAAGGTGCCAAAAATATGATTAGCATGAAACGCTCTGAAATATAGGAGGAGCATGAAGTGGTGTTGAAAAACTTGAAGAGCTGAAAAGGTGGAAAAACATGAAGAGCTTCAACAGGTGTCAAAAATATGAGGAGCATGAAATGAACTGAAAAATAGGAGGAACATGAAGCGGTGTTGAAAAACATGAGGAGCCTGAAAAGTTGTGAAAAATGTGAAAAGCTTCAAAAGGTGTGAAATACATGAGGAGCATGAAACGGTCTGAAAAATAGGAGTAGCATGAGACGGTGTTGAAAAACATGAAAAGCATGAAAAGTTGTGAGAAATATGAAGAGCTTCAAAAGGTGTCAAAATTATGAGGAGCATGAAACGGTGTAAAAAATAGGAGGAGCATGAAACGGTGTTCAAAACATGAAGAGCCTTAAAAGGTGAGAAATATATGACGAGCTTCAAAAGATGTGAAATATAGGAGCAGCATGAAGCGGCGTTCAAAAACATAAAAAGCCTGAAAAGGTGTGAAAAATATGAAGAGCTTCAAAACGTGTCAAAAATATGAGGAGCATGAAACGGTCTGAAAAATAGGAGAAGCATGAAGCGGTGTTCAAAAACATGAAGAGCCTGAAAAGGTGTGAAAAACATGAAGAGCTTCAAAAGGTGTCAAAATTATGAGGAGCATGAAACGGTCTGAAAATAGGAGGATTATGAAACGGTGTTCAAAAACATGAAGAGCCTGAATAGGTGTGAAAAATATGAAAAGCCTCAAAACCTGTCAATAATATGAGGAGCATGAAACGTTCTGAAAAATAGCAGGAGCATGAAGCGGTGTTGAAAAACAGGAAGAGTCTGAAAACGCGTTAAAAAAAGAAGAGCTTCAAAAATATGAAAAATAAGAAGAGCTTCAAAATGTGTGAAAAATATGAAGAACTTCAAAAGATGTAAAAAATGAGATGAGCATGAAACGGTCTGAAAAATACGAGAAGCATGAAGCGGTGTTGAAAATCATGAAGAGCCTGAAAAGGCGTGAAAAATATGAACGACTTCAAAAGATGTGAAATATATGAAGAGCTTCAAAAGGGCTCATAATGAGATGAGCATGAAATGGTCTGAAAAATAGGAGGAGCATGAAGTGGTGTTGAAAAAAATGAAAAGCCTGAAAAGGTGGAAATATATGAAGAGCTTCAAAAGTTGTCAAAAATATTAGGAGAATGAAACGGTCTGCAAAATAGAAGGAGCATGAAATGGTGTTCAAAAAAATGAAGAGCATGAAAAGGTGTGAAAAATATGAAGATCTTTAAAAGGTGTGAAATACATTAGGAGGATTAAATGGTCTGAAAAATAGGAGGAGCATGAAGCGGTGTTCAGACACATGAAGAGCCTGAAAAGGTGTGAAAAATATGAAAAGCTTCAAAAGGTGTGAAAAATATGAGGAGCATGAAACGGTCTGAAAAATAGGAGGAGCAGGAAGCGGTGTTCAAAAACATGAAGAGCCTTAAAAGGTGTGAAAAATATGAAGAGCTTCAAAACGTGTCAAAAATATTAGGAGCATGAAACGGTCAGAAAAATAGGAGGAGCATGAAACGGTGTTGAAAAACCTGAAAGCCTGAAAAGGTGTGAAAAATATGAAGAGCTTCAAAAGGTGTCAAAAATATGAGGAGCATGAAACGGTCTGAAAAATAGCAGGAGCATGAAGCGGTGTTGAAAAACATGAAGAGTCTGAAAAAGTGTGAAAATATGAAGAGCTTCAAAAATATGAAAAATAGGAAGAGCTTCAAAAGGTGTGAAAAATATGAAGAGCTTCAAAAGGTGTCAAAAATTAGATGAGCATGAAACTGTCTGAAAAATAGGAGGAGCATGAAGCGGTGTTGAAAATCACGAAGAGCCTGAAAAGGCGTGAAAAATATGAACAGCTTCAAAAGATGTGAAAAATATGAAGAGCTTCAAAAGGGGTCAAAATGAGATGAGCATGAAACGGTCTGAAAAATAGGAGGAGCATGAAGTGGTGTTGAAAAAAATGAAAAGCCTGAAAAGGTGTGAAATATAGGAGGAGCTTTAAAAGGTATCAAAAAAATGAAGAGAATGAAACGGTCTGCAAAATAGGCGGAGCATGAAGCGGTGTTCAAAAACATGAAGAGCCTGAAAAGGTGTGAAAAATATGAAGAGCTTCAAAAGGTGTGAAATACATTAGGAGGATTAAACGGTCTGAAAAATAGGAGGAGCATGAAGCGATGTTCAGAAACATGAAGAGCCTGAAAAGGTGTGAAAAATATGAAGTGCTTCAAAAGGTTTCAAAAATATGAGGAGCATGTAACGGTCTGAAAAATAGGAGGAGCACGAAGCGGTGTTCATAAACTTGGAGACCCTGAAAAGGTGTGAAAAATATGAAGAGCATCAAAAGATGTCAAAAATATGAGGAGCATGAAACGGTCTGAAATATAGGAGGAGCATGAAGCGGTGTTCAAAAATATGAAGAGCCTGAAAAGGTGTGAAAAATATGAAGAGCTTCAAAAGGTGTGAAATATATGAGGAGCATGAAACGGTCTGAAAAATAGGAGGACGATGAAGCCGTGTTCAAAAACATGAAGAGCCTTAAAAGGTGTGTAAAATATGAAGAGCTTCAAAACGTGTCAAAAATATTAGGAGCATGAAACGGTCAGAAAAATAGGAGGAGCAGAAACGGTGTTGAAAAACCTGAAAGCCTGAAAAGGTGTGAAAAATATGAAGAGCTTCAAAAGGTGTCAAAAATATGAGGAGCATGAAACGGTCTGAAAAATAGCAGGAGCATGAAGCGGTGTTGAAAAACATGAAGAGTCTGAAAAAGTGTGAAAATATGAAGAGCTTCAAAAATATGAAAAATAGGAAGAGCTTCAAAAGGTGTGAAAAATATGAAGAGCTTCAAAAGGTGTCAAAAATTAGATGAGCATGAAACTGTCTGAAAAATAGGAGGAGCATGAAGCGGTGTTGAAAATCACGAAGAGCCTGAAAAGGCGTGAAAAATATGAACAGCTTCAAAAGATGTGAAAAATATGAAGAGCTTCAAAAGGGGTCAAAATGAGATGAGCATGAAACGGTCTGAAAAATAGGAGGAGCATGAAGTGGTGTTGAAAAAAATGAAAAGCCTGAAAAGGTGTGAAATATAGGAGGAGCTTTAAAAGGTATCAAAAAAATGAAGAGAATGAAACGGTCTGCAAAATAGGCGGAGCATGAAGCGGTGTTCAAAAACATGAAGAGCCTGAAAAGGTGTGAAAAATATGAAGAGCTTCAAAAGGTGTGAAATACATTAGGAGGATTAAACGGTCTGAAAAATAGGAGGAGCATGAAGCGATGTTCAGAAACATGAAGAGCCTGAAAAGGTGTGAAAAATATGAAGTGCTTCAAAAGGTGTCAAAAATATGAGGAGCATGTAACGGTCTGAAAAATAGGAGGAGCACGAAGCGGTGTTCATAAACTTGGAGACCCTGAAAAGGTGTGAAAAATATGAAGAGCATCAAAAGATGTCAAAAATATGAGGAGCATGAAACGGTCTGAAATATAGGAGGAGCATGAAGCGGTGTTCAAAAATATGAAGAGCCTGAAAAGGTGTGAAAAATATGAAGAGCTTCAAAAGGTGTGAAAAATATGTGGAGCATGAAACGGTCTGAAAAATAGCAGGAGCATGAAGCGGTGTTGAAAATCATGAAGAGCCTGAAAAGGCGTGAAAAATATGAACAGCTTCAAAAGATGTGAAAAATATGAAGAGCTTCAAAACGGGTCAAAATGAGATGAGCATGAAACGGTCTGAAAAATAGGAGGAGCATGATGTGGTGTTGAAAAAAATGAAAAGCCTGAAAAGGTGTGAAATATAGGAGGAGCTTTAAAAGGTGTCAAAAAAATGAAGAGAATGAAACGGTCTGTAAAATAGGCGGAGCATGAAGCAGTGGTCAGAAACATGAAGAGCCTGAAAAGGTGTGAAAAATATGAAGAGCTTCAAAAGGTGTGAAAAAATATGAGGAGCATGAAACGTTCTGAAAAATAGGAGGAGCAGGAAGCGGTGTTCAAAAACATGAAGAGCCTGAAAAGGTGTGAAAAATATGAAGAGCTTCAAAAGGTGTCAAAAATATGAGGAGCATGAAACGGTCTGAAAAATATGAGGAGCATGAAACGGTGTTCAAAAACAGGAAGAGCCTGAAAAGGTGTGAAAAATGTGAAGAGTTTCAAAAGGTGTGAAAAATATGAAGAGTTTCAAAAGGTGTCAAAAAATAGATGAGCATGAAACGGTCTGAAAATTAGGAGGAGCATGAAACGGTGTTCAAAAACATGAAGAGACTGAAAAGGTGTTAAAAATATGTAGAGCTTCAAAAGGTGTGAAATACATGAGAAGCATTAAACGGTCTGATAAATAGGAGGAGCATGAAGCAGTGTTCAAAAAAATGAAGAGACTGAAAAGGGGTGAAAAATATGAAGAGTTTCAAAAGGTGTGAAATAAATGAGGAGCATTAAACGGTCTGATAAATAGGAGGAGCATGAAGCGGTGTTCAAAAACATGAAGAGCCTCAAAAGGTGTGAAAAATATGAAGAGCTTCAAAAGGTGTGAAATACATGAGGAGCATGAAACGGGCTGAAAAATAGGAGAAGCATGAAGTGGTGTGGAAAAACATGAAGAGCCTGAAAAGGTGTGAAAAATATGAAAAGCTTCAAAAGTGTCAAAATTATGAGGAGCATGAAACGGTCTGAAAAATAGGAGGAGCATGAAATGGTCTGAAAAAGAGGAGGAGCATGAAGTGGAGTTCAAAAACATGAAGAGCCTGAAAAGGTGTGAAAAATATGAAGAGCTTCAAAAATATGAAAAATATGAAGAGCTTCAAAAGCTGTGACAAATATGAAGAGCTTCAAAAGGTGTCAAAAATGAGATGAGCATGAAACGGTCTGAAAAATAGGAGGACCATGAAGCGCTGTTGAAAATCATGAAGAGCCAGAAAAGGTGTGAAAAATATGAAGAGCTTCAAAAGGTGTGAAAAATATGAAGAGATTGAAAAGGTGTCAAAATGAGATGAGCATGAAACGGTCTGAAAAACAGGAGGAGAATGAAGCGGTGTTGAAAATCATCAAGAGCCTGAAAAGGTGTGAAAAATATGAAGAGCTTCAAAATGTGTCTAAAATATGAGGAGCATGAAAAAATCTGAAATATAGGAGGAGCATGAAGCGGTGTTCAAAAATATGAAGAGCCTGAAAAGGTGTGAAAAATATGAAGAGCGTCAAAAGGTGTGAAATACATGAGGAGCATGAAACGGGCTGAAAAACAGAAGAAGCATGAAGTGGTGTGGAAAAACATGAAGAGCCTGAAACGGTGTGAAAAATATGAAAAGCTTCAAAAGTGTCAAAATTATGAGGAGCATGAAACGGTCTGAAAAATAGGAGGAGCATGAAGTGGTGTTGAAAAACATGAAGAGCCTGAAAAATTGTGAAAAATATGAAGAGCTTCAAAAGGTGTCAAAAATATGAGGAGCATGAAACGGTCGGAAAAATAGGAGGAGCATGAAACGGTCTGAAAAAGAGGAGGAGCATGAAGTGGTGTTCAAAATCATAAAGAGCCTGAAAAGGTGTGAAAAATATGAAAAGCTTCAAAAGATGTGAAAAATATGAAGAGCTTCAAAAGGTGCCAAAAATATGATTAGCATGAAACGCTCTGAAATATAGGAGGAGCATGAAGTGGTGTTGAAAAACTTGAAGAGCTGAAAAGGTGGAAAAACATGAAGAGCTTCAACAGGTGTCAAAAATATGAGGAGCATGAAATGGACTGAAAAATAGGAGGAACATGAAGCGGTGTTGAAAAACATGAAGAGCCTGAAAAGTTGTGAAAAAGGTGAAAAGCTTCAAAAGGTGTGAAATACATGAGGAGCATGAAACGGTCTGAAAAATAGGAGTAGCATGAGACGGTGTTGAAAAACATGAAGAGCATGAAAAGTTGTGAAAAATATGAAGAGCTTCAAAAGGTGTCAAAATTATGAGGAGCATGAAACGGTCTAAAAAATAGGAGGAGCATGAAACGGTGTTCAAAACATGAAGAGCCTTAAAAGGTGAGAAATATATGACGAGCTTCAAAAGATGTGAAATATAGGAGCAGCATGAAGCGGCGTTCAAAAACATAAAAAGCCTGAAAAGGTGTGAAAAATATGAAGAGCTTCAAAACGTGTCAAAAATATGAGGAGCATGAAACGGTCTGAAAAATAGGAGAAGCATGAAGCGGTGTTCAAAAACATGAAGAGCCTGAAAAGGTGTGAAAAACATGAAGAGCTTCAAAAGGTGTCAAAATTATGAGGAGCATGAAACGGTCTGAAAATAGGAGGATTATGAAACGGTGTTCAAAAACATGAAGAGCCTGAATAGGTGTGAAAAATATGAAAAGCCTCAAAACCTGTCAATAATATGAGGAGCATGAAACGTTCTGAAAAATAGCAGGAGCATGAAGCGGTGTTGAAAAACAGGAAGAGTCTGAAAACGCGTTAAAAAAAGAAGAGCTTCAAAAATATGAAAAATAAGAAGAGCTTCAAAATGTGTGAAAAATATGAAGAACTTCAAAAGATGTAAAAAATGAGATGAGCATGAAACGGTCTGAAAAATACGAGAAGCATGAAGCGGTGTTGAAAATCATGAAGAGCCTGAAAAGGCGTGAAAAATATGAACGACTTCAAAAGATGTGAAATATATGAAGAGCTTCAAAAGGGCTCATAATGAGATGAGCATGAAATGGTCTGAAAAATAGGAGGAGCATGAAGTGGTGTTGAAAAAAATGAAAAGCCTGAAAAGGTGGAAATATATGAAGAGCTTCAAAAGTTGTCAAAAATATTAGGAGAATGAAACGGTCTGCAAAATAGAAGGAGCATGAAATGGTGTTCAAAAAAATGAAGAGCATGAAAAGGTGTGAAAAATATGAAGATCTTTAAAAGGTGTGAAATACATTAGGAGGATTAAATGGTCTGAAAAATAGGAGGAGCATGAAGCGGTGTTCAGACACATGAAGAGCCTGAAAAGGTGTGAAAAATATGAAAAGCTTCAAAAGGTGTGAAAAATATGAGGAGCATGAAACGGTCTGAAAAATAGGAGGACGATGAAGCCGTGTTCAAAAACATGAAGAGCCTTAAAAGGTGTGAAAAATATGAAGAGCTTCAAAACGTGTCAAAAATATTAGGAGCATGAAACGGTCAGAAAAATAGGAGGAGCATGAAACGGTGTTGAAAAACCTGAAAGCCTGAAAAGGTGTGAAAAATATGAAGAGCTTCAAAAGGTGTCAAAAATATGAGGAGCATGAAACGGTCTGAAAAATAGCAGGAGCATGAAGCGGTGTTGAAAAACATGAAGAGTCTGAAAAAGTGTGAAAATATGAAGAGCTTCAAAAATATGAAAAATAGGAAGAGCTTCAAAAGGTGTGAAAAATATGAAGAGCTTCAAAAGGTGTCAAAAATTAGATGAGCATGAAACTGTCTGAAAAATAGGAGGAGCATGAAGCGGTGTTGAAAATCACGAAGAGCCTGAAAAGGCGTGAAAAATATGAACAGCTTCAAAAGATGTGAAAAATATGAAGAGCTTCAAAAGGGGTCAAAATGAGATGAGCATG
This sequence comes from Dama dama, assembly GCF_033118175.1. Lineage (NCBI taxonomy): Eukaryota > Metazoa > Chordata > Mammalia > Artiodactyla > Cervidae > Dama > Dama dama. The sequence goes on from NW_026870875.1 coordinate 3,036,699, forward strand.
AAACGGTCTGAAAAATAGGAGGAGCATGAAGTGGTGTTGAAAAAAATGAAAAGCCTGAAAAGGTGTGAAATATAGGAGGAGCTTTAAAAGGTATCAAAAAAATGAAGAGAATGAAACGGTCTGCAAAATAGGCGGAGCATGAAGCGGTGTTCAAAAACATGAAGAGCCTGAAAAGGTGTGAAAAATATGAAGAGCTTCAAAAGGTGTGAAATACATTAGGAGGATTAAACGGTCTGAAAAATAGGAGGAGCATGAAGCGATGTTCAGAAACATGAAGAGCCTGAAAAGGTGTGAAAAATATGAAGTGCTTCAAAAGGTTTCAAAAATA